>NW_004949096.1:4433690-4482100 GCF_000317375.1 Microtus ochrogaster | reverse complement strand
AAACTCAAAGTGGTACCACAGAAATCAGGAACAACACAAAGTTGTCCACTCCCTCTTTATCTATTCAATATAGTTCTTGAGGTTCTAGCAAGAGCAATAAGACAACAAAAGGAGATCAAGTGGATACAAATAGAAAAAGATGAAGTCAACCTCTCACTATTTGCTGATAATATGAGAGTTTACATAAGCAGCCCCCAAAATTCTACCAAGGAACTTCTCCAACTCACAAACACCTTCAGTAATGTGAGTAGTCTAAAAAATATCAGTAGTCTTCCTTTATACAGATGATGATAAATGAACTTGGAAAAAATCAGAGAAACATTGCCCTTCACAATAGCCACAAGTAGCATAAAATATCTCAAAGTGACTCTAATGAAATATGTGAAAAACCCTGTATGACAAGAACGTTAAGTCTTTAAGAAAAGAAATTGAAAAAGACACCAGGAAATGGAAAGATTCCCCATGCTTTTGGGTAGGTAGAATTAACATAATAAACATGGAAATCTTGCCAAAAGCAATTGACAGATTCAATGCAATGCCCATCAGAATCCCTGAAAAATTTTTGTCAGACCTCAGAAGAACGGTACTCAACTTTATATGGAAAAGCAAAAAACCCAGGATAGTCAAAACCATCTTGTACAATAAAGGAACTTCTGGAGGCATCACAATCTGACTTCAAACTCTACTACAGAGCTACAGTATTAAAAACAGCCTGGTATTGGCATAAAAACAGACAGGAGGATCAATGGAATCGAATATAAGACCCAGATATCAATCCACACACCTATGAACACCTAAATTTTGATTAAAAAAAAAGCAAAAAGTATAAAGTAGAAAAAAGAAAGCATATTCAACAAATGGTGCTGGCATAATGATATCAACATGTAAAAGAATGAAAATTAATCCATATCTATTGTCATGTACAAAACTCAAGTCCAAAAGGATCAAATGAATCCAAATGGATCAAATGAATCCAAATGGATCAAAGACCTCAGCATAAAACTAACCACACTGAATTTCATAGTACACTTGAACGCATTTTGGCACAAGAGACCACTTCCTAAACATAATCCCTTTAGCATAGACACTGAGAGCAACAAACAATGGAACCTGCTGAAACTGAAAAGCTTCTGTAAAGCAAAGGACATGGTCAACAAGACAAACTGGCCGCCTACAGAATGGGAAAATAACTTCACCAACCCCACATGGGGCAGAGGTCTGATCTCCAAAAGATACAAGGAACTCAAGAAATTGAACATCAAAAGAACAAAAAATTCAGTAAAAATTTGGGGTACAGACCTAAACAAAGAACTCTCAACATGTGAATTTAAAATGACTGAAAGACAATTAAGGAAGTGCTCAACATCCTTAGCCATCAGAGAAATGCAAATCAAAACACCTCTGAGATTCCATCTTACATCTGCCAGAATGACCAAGAACAAAAGCACTGATGAGAACTTATGTTGGAGAGGATGTGGGGTAAAGGGTACACTCTTCCATTGGTGGCGAAAGTTCAAACTGGTACAGCCACTTTGGAAATCAGTATGGTTATTTGCCAGATAATTAGAAAACAACCTTTGAAGACCCAGCAATGCCACTTTGGGGTATGTACCCAAAGGATGCTCAATCATACCACAAGGACATGTGTTCACCTATATTCTAAGCATCATTATTTGTCAAACCAGAAGCTGTAAACAACTTAAATGCTCCTCGACCCAAGAATCGATGAAGACGTTTTGGTCTACTTACACAGTGGAGTACTACACAGCAGAAAAAGAAATGACATCTTGAAATTTTTGGACAAATGGATGAATCTAGAAAATGTCATACTGAGTGAGGTAACCCAGTAAGACCCAGAAAGACAAATATCATATGTACTCACTCATGAGTGGTTTTTAAACATAAAGCAAATAAAACCAACCTACAAATCACGATCACAGAGAACCTAGACAACAATGAGGAGTATAAGAGAGACATACATGGAAAGTATAAAACGACAATTGTCCTGAGACAATTGGGAGCATGGGGATCATGGGACAGGGCAGTAGTGGAGCAGAGAAAAATATATAGCTCACTAAAAACAATAAAAAAAATTTATCTTACATTTTTATGTGTCTTTTGTTCAAATGAACATATATATGGGCACAGGCATGTGGAGGCCCAAGGGCAACTTGGTTGTGTTTCTAAAGAGTTTTCACCTTGTGTTTAGAAATAGGAGTCCCTCACTAGCCTAGAACTCAGCAATTAAGCTAGGACAACCGACCTGTGAGCCCCAGAGATCTGCTGGTATCCCCTTCTCTTGCATGGAGATCACAAATGGACAACAATGCACCCCAATTTTTGCCTGGATCCTAGAGATTGAACATTGATCTTTGTGTATGTGAAGCAATCACCTCACTGAGTAAGCTATTACTCTGACTTTCATAGTCCATTTTTAAAAGTCGGGCTTATTGAAGAATAACTTCCATGTAATAAAATACAAGTATTTCAATCATTGTTGTTCTACAAGAGATCTGCCTTTATCGGTGTGAAGAAACTTCAGACAAAATGGGAAAACACTTTGCAATTCCAAACTTCTTTTATGCCCCCTTTATTCCCCACTTATGAACAGAACTATTCTTCCTGTTTCAATAGATAAATTTTGCTTCTTCTAGAAGTACACATGAACAGAACTATACAGTACATATTTCCTTATGCCTTATTTCTTTAGACCAGTGATTCTCAACCTGTGTTATTATTTTCCTGCAAAAAAATCATGGTATTATTTTAGCACCATTTGCTATAAGAATTTTTACTGATATATTAACTGGGCAACATCATCACTAATTTATTAGTTGTCCTCATGAGGCTTATTTCGAAATTCAATTGTTTTACACTTCTCCTGGTATGTAAATATATGTATATAGAATATATATGGGCATGCTTACTGCTCCTCTATCTTAGCCATCATATAGTTTAGTATCAGTTTATCATTTTCCCCAAAGTATCCTGTGACTTTGATTGAAATTGTACTAAATCTATAAGTAAACATTGGAAAAAATGGACATTTTGTAAAGTTTTAAATTACTTTTGTATCCATTTGTGTATAATGTGTATGTATCTCTATGAATCTATGCTATATATGTGAATGTGCCCACAACAGGCCGAAGAGGGTGTTGGATCCTCTGGGGCTGGAGTTACAGCTGTTTATGAGCTGTCCAATGTGGGTGCTCGGAACTTAACTCTGAGTTTTTGGAACAGAAGCAAGTGCTCTTAATCACAGAGAGATCTCTCAAGTCCCAAGCATGGACATTTTAATAGTATTAATGAGTGTTTGAGTACACAAACATATACTTTCTCTTAAGTTACTAAAGTTCTTAAATTTCTCATTAACGTATTTTAGCTTGCAGATCTTAGAAAAGGTCTTGTTAAATTTACCCCTATGTATTTAAGGCATGTTTATGCTTTCATAAATTATGCCTTTGAAAATTCTAAGTTTTTTGTTTTGGTTTGTCTTGCTATATATTCTTGGCTGGACTTGAACTCATTATGTAGAGCAGGCTGGTATCACACTCAGATCTGTTTGCCTCTGCCATTCTCCTAAGTGCTTGTGTTAAAAACATACACCACCACACCCAGGAAACCTTCTTTTTCAGTTGTTTGTTTCTCATGCTTGGAATTACTGCTGAGTTTACCATATTGACAAGGTTCCTCAAAGTCTTCTTAAAACTCTTACTTCTAATAGTGCCATTACACTTTTTATAAGAATTTTCAATGTACATGCACGTATTGAATAATGAAAATTTTGCCATTTCTTGTCCAATCTATGTGTTCTTTCTTGTTCCTTTTGCACAAGCCAGGACTTGTAGTACAGAGTCGAATAGAAATGGTGAGAATAGTCACCTCTTTGTTCCTATTGAGTACAGAAGCACTTACTGTTTTGACATTAACACCAATGTTAGTTCAAGATTATCTAACAGCCCTTTATCAGGTCATGGAAGTTCCCTTGCATGTTTTCTTGGTTGGTGGCTTTTATCATGACTAGATGTTTGATTTTGTTGAATACTTTTATTAATATTCCTGATGTGGGATTGCCCTCTCTATGCGGAGAATGCCATTGGTTAATAAAGAAGATGCTTAGGCCTATGACAGGGCAGAATAGAGCTAGGTGGGGTTGGGGGGTAGGAAGCGACTAAACTGAATGCTGAGAGAAAGAAGGTGGAGTCAGGGAGAAGCCATAGAGTTGCCACAGGAGACTTTGCCAGTAGGTCATGAGCTCATGGCAATGCATAGATTAATGGAGATGGGTTAATTTAAGATATAAGAGTTAGCCAGAAATATGCTTAAGCTATTGGCCAAACAGTATTGCAAATAATATGATTTCTGTGTGATTATTTCTTGTCTGAGCGACCAGGAAACAAATAAGCAGTCTCTGCCAACATATGCCTATTAGGATAGTAAAATTGTGTCTCTAGCAAATCTAAAGAAAACTTCATACATGCACATATATGGAAGCATCTAGAAGGGACTGGTTCTCAGCATCCTGAAAACATTTGTTACAGCTCAAAGCCATGAGAGAGTTTTTATCAGACATAAATTTCTCCTTAGCTATGCTAAGGAAGACCCATAGTCATCTATTTCCACAAGTGGGTTCATGACCTCAAATAATTATAGACTCAAATATGCCTGGGAAAAATAGACTTCCCCACCCTTGGCTTTTTCTACTAAGGATGTAGAAATGTCTATGTCTTCCTGCTGGAAGATGCTCTCTCCCAGAATATTGTAGAAGCTAAAAGGAAAGCACAGTGTGCTCCACCTTTCCACCCAAAGTTGTGGATTGTTCTTCTTCACTAAATAGCTACACACTAAACTCATTAGCCCAAATGCTCACTTGGTAAGTTAGAGTCAAAGCCCCTCACACAAGAATTAAAGGCCCTCAATTTTCAGAAAGTCCAGTCCCTAGATGTCAAGTTTGTTATTGCAAAACTGTTAGCACTTTTCTCTTTGCTGCTGTACAGTCCCTCTGAGACACTCTGGAGCCTGGTTCCTCCAAGTCTACATTCCTCCTGGCTTCCTCTCCTAGGATGAATAAGAGGCACGCCATATTGCCATCCCTGGCCTCACCCTGTTGTTAAGGTTCGATGTGGTTTCTGTGGAGTAGAGTTAATAGAAATATTTTTTAAATTGTTGATGACTTATGTAGGTATCTTTTATTTTCCACCCCCATTTTAGGTAACATCAAGCAAATTTTTAACAAGTCATAAAATTGGGAAGAATTTTTAACAGACCAGTTATATTTCAAACCTAATTTCTCCTCCATTACTCATTCTGTAATGGAAACACAGAAACCATCTCATGATAGATTATCTGTGTGCTTTGACTTCTCCACATTTTGTTAGCCAATTATCAAATAAGACAAGAGCATGGTTTCTTGGAAGACATCTCTATACCAGAAGGGTCAATTGTAATGATATAAGGAAGTGACTTCAAACCACAAGTATGTAGAGCAACAATATCATGTAAACTGGGTCTTCAGCTCAACTCCTCTGGTGAGCACTCATTGTGTCTACAATGGTCCAGTACTACTCCAGGAAAAGAGACAGTAGAACCAGGATTCTGGACTTGAGCAAGGTTTACATCCAAAGAGAATAGGATCTCATGAAGCTGGTATGTGCAGTAGAGACACATCCCAGTGTCTCTATCAGTGGCCCCTCAGTCTGCCCCAGCTGTCAACCCCCTTTAGAGGGGCTTGGTTGTTCCCAGTCCAGTTGGAGTTGCTGAGCTTCCATTAGCTCAAGCAAACTGTCTCAGTGGACGACCCCTTCATGATCTTGAATTCCTTGCTCATACTCTCACTCTTTCCACGCTTCAGCTGGATCTTGGGAGCCCAGTCCAGTGCTCTGATGTGGATCTCTGTCTCTGTTTCCATCTGTTGTTGGATGAAGTTTCTATGGTGATATTTAAGATAATCATCAGTCTGACTACAGGGTAAGGTCAGTTCAGACACCCTCTCCTCTATTGCTTAGGGTCTTAGCTGGGGTAATCCCTGTGGATTCCTAGGAATTTCTCTAGAGCCAGGTTTCTTGCTAACTCCATAATGGCTCCCTCAATCAAGATACCTCTTTCCTTGCTCTCATATCTGCCCTTCCTCCATCTCGACTATCCCATTCCCTCAAGTTCTCCTCGACCCCCCTTCTTCCATTCCTTCTACCCTCTTCCTTCCTACTTCCAAATTTTTGTCTGATTCTATTTCCCAGGTTGGTCTATATATGTTTTTCTTTGAGTTCACCTTATCACTTAGTTTCTCTAGGATCCTGAACTATAGGCTCATTGCCCTTTGTTTATGACTAGTATCCACTTATGAGTGAGTACATACCATATTCTTTTTTGGGGTCTGGGTTACCTCACTCAGGATAATGTTTTCGAATTCTGTCCATTTGCATGAAAAATTCAAGATGTCATTATTTTTTACTGCTGAGTAGTACTCTAATGTGTAGATGCGCCACACTTTCTTTATCTATTCTTCAACTGAGGGGCATCTAGATTTTTTCCAGGTTCTGGCTATTACAAATAATGCTGCTATGAACATAGTTGAACAAATTCTCTTGTAGTATGATTGAACATCTTTTGGATATATTCCCAAGAGTGGATTTGCTGGATCCTGGGGTAGGTTGATTCTCAGTTTTCTGAGAAATTGTCACACCGATTTCCAATTTGGTTTCACAAGTTTGCATTCCCACCAGCAATATAAACTTATACAACAAAGGAACTGCTGGAGGCATTACCATCCCTGACATCAAGCCCTATTACAGAGCTTCAGTAATGAAAACAGGTTGGTATTGGCATAAAAACAGAGACGTTGACCAATGGAATTGAATTGAAGACCTGGATATTAATTCAAACACCCATAAACACCAAACTTCTTTGACAAAGAAGCAAAAAAGATACAATGGAAAAAAGAATGCATCTTCAACAAATGGTGATGGCATAACTGGATGTCAACTTGTAGAAGAATGAAAATAGATCCATATCTGTTGCCATACACAAAACTCAAGTCCAAATGGATTAAAGACTTCAATATAAATTCAATCACACTAAACATGATAGAGGAGAAGGTGGGAAGTAGTCTTCAATGCATGGGCACAGGAGGCCACTTCCTAAATATAACCCCAGGAGCACAGACAATAAGAGCAAAAATGAATAAATGGGACCTCCTGAAACTGAGAAGCTTCTGTAAAGCAAAGGACACAGTCAATAAGACAAAAAGGCAGCCAACTGAATGGAAAAAAATTTTACCAACCCATATCAGATAAAGGACTGATCTCCAAAATATATAAAGAACTCAAGAAATTAGACACGAAAATTCTAAATAACCCAGTTAAAAAGTGGTGTGCTGAACTAAACAGAGAATTCTCAACAGAAGAATTTCAAATGGCCAAAAGATACTTAAGGAAACGTTCTTCATCCTTAGCTATCAGGGAAATGCAAATCAAAACAACTTTGAGGAACCATCTTACACCTGTCAGAATGGCTAAGATCAAAAACACTAATAATAGCTCATGCTGGAAAGGTTGTAGAGCAAGGGTAACATTCATTCATTGCTAGTGTAAATGTATTTTTTTAAAAAAAAGTATTTCAATATTGTACAGAAACACATCTCTGAAACTTGGAAGTAGTCAGTGCAAATGAGCCCAGAAGCTCAAGCTTCTTTCTCTCCACCAATCTCCACCTTCTCTGTGAATGTATTACACTTTGTGCTCCATGTTTCATCAGCATTCACATGATCTTTAAACATGAAAGACTATTTTTATTTCTTTACTAGATGATCTTCCTTGACTGTTCATATAAATCAGCAGTCATTTACTTTTTTATTTTCATAATTAACCCTTGCTACCAACACTCCTAGTGTATGCTACTGTCTGTGGAAGATCGCCCGTGTGCTTGTGTCTTCCAGTTTGGGTCTTCAGTTTGAAACAAAGGTTTTTAATCTGTACTCATGGCATTTTCACATTTTTGGCATATCTCTTCTGAAGATATGGTGTTTCACAGCAATAGAAACTTTAACCAAGACACTTTCTAAAGAATTCTAGAGCGTCTGTGATTATATGTATTTTGTATATGTTTTTCTCTTTCTACTAAAAAGCCAAACAAAAAGATGTAAAGTATCATTCAGAGGATAATGGAAGTTGATATGGAATGAGAGGGTAGGGGGAGCATTGACAAATAAGGTAGAAATGTGGACTGTGTTGGACAAGTAAATCAGTTCTAAACTGCTTTGTGAATAAGGTAAAATGGGAAACCTGATTTGTTACAGCATGCACACTCTATTATCTAGAAATTCAAACCAGAGCTATTTGAATCCAGTAGCAAGGGCCTAGCCCTGCAAGCTGGGCAGGACACTCAGGTTGGCATGGTCCTTGTAGCAGTGAGGCCCTCGGTCACCAACATGGCCACAGGTGGTGGCCAAGACCTCTGGAATCAGGCTGGCCTTCGATGGTATCAGGAGCAACAGACATTAACTCAGACCCTGGCTGTGGTAGGGCCACGAACCCAGACATGGCCCTTGGCAGCAGCCCTGGTACAGATGACATTATGGCCCCATGTGTCAGCACAGGCAACTCATACTGGCTTGGCCCTGATGGCAGTATTGCCCTTGGGTACCAATATGGCCTAGGCTTGGATGACACCTTGGCTCCAAAACTGCTACAATTCATTCACTCATTCAGCTACCTTCCTTAAAGACCTGGCTTGCAAAGGCAGTGGTGTGAGCTCTGGAAACACCCCAGAACATTCTGAAGGCTCTGAGGATGATGGAAACTCTGATGGACACAGCATCCATGTGGGAGCTGGAGAGATGGCTTAGACATTAAGAGTTCTTGCTACTCTTCCAGAGGACCAGAATTTGGATCCCTGCACCCATATCAAGTGACTCACAACCATCTGTAATCCCAGCACCAAGAGATCTGACATCTGGCTTCCTCAGGCACCTGCAACCATGTGCATACAACCGCATGTAGACACACACAGCTACACATAATTAAAAATAATAAAAACAAATACATTTAAAGAAGATATATACATATATGGACTATGTTTATTTCAACATAGTGTGTGTTATTATGAGAGTTTCTTACGTACAGTGAGTATGTGTTGAATTCCATACAGTTCCAAAGGAAACTTTATTCTTCTGAAATTCCAAGGCTTACAATATCGAGGTATACAATCTGTGGAATTGTTTCACTGAAGTTCTTAGAATAGTTCCTGGATATTTTGTATTTCACTGTTGACCCATGGTGCTTTTAGGGAAAAAAAACAATTCAATGATTTTATAGATTATCTTTCAGATAAAGAAATGAGCTTCATCATAGCAGTTTCATATATATTCATATTCATACATATGTCTTTATTCTTTGTTCAATTGTTGCCTTCTTCCTTTCTTCCTCCCATACCCTCTCCTCACCTCCAGCTGGCTCTCTTCTCCCACCTCCCCTCCAGTTAGTTTGCCATCTGTTTTCCTATATTATGCCATTACCCTCTCTGTCTTTCACATCCTTCAAGATCTTTTCACCCCACTTATGATCTATGATGATCTACAAACACACATACATCTACATTTTAATTTAGGTTTCTTTTATGAGCGAAAACATACACAGCATTTGTCTCTCTGAGCATGGCTTCTTTAAGTTAATATAAGAAATTTTCAGTTGTATCCACTTTCCTGAACATACAATAATTTAATTTTTTTTACAATTGCATAAGAGTACTTTGTGTATGTGGAGCACATTTTCATCACTCATTCATCTATTAGCAGACATCTAAGGTGGCTCCATTACCTGGTTATTGTGAATAATTGAGCAATAAACATGGTGGTGCGATTATCTCCGTGGTGTGCTAACTAAAAGTCCTTAGAGGTATGTAACAAAGCCATTTCCCCAGCCCCCACATTTATATTGTGTCCATCACAGTTTCCATCATCTCCAGAGCCTTTAGAATGTTCTGTTTACTGTGTATTCCCAGAGCTCACACTACTGCATTCACAAGGGTATACTTGAGTTCTATAGCAATTTTTGAGGAAACTCCATATCAGTTTCCACTGTGGGTGAACCAGTACACATTCCCACCAGCGGAATATAACAAACTCTCTTTCCTAATATCGTCATCATAATTTGCTGCCACCTGTTTTCTTCTGGCTGAAGTGAGATTTTATTGCAAAACAGTTTTAATTTCCATTCCCCTGTTGGCTGATAATGCTAAACATTCTGTTCATATATTTATTCACCCATTTGTATTTTTCTCTTGATAGCAACATTTTTAGTTTATTAGCTCATTTATTGATTGAATTTGGAGTTTGGGTATTTAATTTTTGAAGTTCTTTGTATATCCAAATATTAATTCCCAAGTCAATGTGGAGTTGGCAGTTTTTTCCTTTTGTAGGTTCTCTCTTCCCTCTGGTAATTGTCTCCTTTGCTGTGCAGGTTTCTAACTATCCTGTGATCTTACCATCAACTTCTAGGGTTGTTGTCTGAGCTATTGGAGTCCTTTTGAGAAAGGCCTTGCCTATTCTTTGGATCTTGAAGGATTTCCTCTCTTTTCCTCTAGTAGTTTCCAAGTTTTAGGTCAGACATTAGGGTCCTTGACCTATTTTGAATTCATTTCTATTCAGGATGAGAGATACTATTCCTAGTTTCATATTTCTGTGCGTTGAAACCATTTCTTTGGCACTTTGTGAAAGAGGCTGCCTTTTCTCCAGTGTATGTTTTTTATAGTTGTGTTTACAAACTGGGAATTTTTGAAGGTTTAGAATCAGTAGAGTGTGGTGGGACCTCAGACTTCATGGATCTTCTAGGAAAACACTTTCCTGCCCAAATTCAACACTGATTCCTTTCACTGAGGTCATCTTTAGAAATAGGATCTTTTCTGGCCATTTATAGCTCTGAACAAGCTTGCTTCCTACTAAGGGAAGTCCCAGTGATGGGGATGCCCACTGAGCCAAGTCCTCACGGTCATGCTCGGTCATTGACCTTCAAGGAATGTTGCTTCTTCCCTTTGGCTCTCCTTTAACACACAGGGACTGCTGCAGTATCCATTATCCATGGCGCCAAGAAGCCTAAGAGTCCCCTGACAGCAAGGGCTAGTAGGACTTGCTCTGGAGGCTGTCTGACGGTCAGGGCCCATTAACTTCATATTCCAGTTCATTGTTTTACAAGTGGTCATTGCCACCTCACCACCCAGTCAGAAGCAAGTAGCAGCTTTATAGCCTACTTACAGAAAATGGCTCAGCACTTAGGCATTTTCTTGTGCCCCAGGGTTCAAAGTGAAATTAATTTCCATTACCTCCCATAATAAATCACCTCACTCAACACATGTATGAAATTCCATTCAGGAGACTCAAGTCATTCTGGGGCCACACAGAAAAGCATACACACTTCGGCTCGCACTTAGTTAATGTCTCTGCTTGAGAGAGCTTTGATGGGACTCTGCAAACAGGTTCCTAGAGAGCCAATGGAGAATGACACAGCCCTACAACACATAAGGTAACCGTCTGGGCATCTTGAGTTTATGCAGAGACATTTAACTTTTTTCTTGGAATGCATTCTAAAGTCCCTCTGTTTGTGGCTTTCTTATTATAAACCAGATGCATAGGAGTTGTGATAGTGACTTTTCTGGCATCAAAATCTAGTAATACACAAGCAGAAGCCATTGGAAAAGCGTGTGTGGCTTACCATTCTGATTCCTCATCTAAAAGAAGCCTCCAAATAAACCCAAGTGCTTCATAGAGCTCAATAACGAAGAAAGCAAATATCAAGTGTGCTACTGTGCCCAAGAAGATTGAAAAGATGATGAGCATGACTTATATGCAGCAAATCTTAGGCAAGGAATTCAAGGAAGAGAGGCCCAGAATCTCATAGCTGGACTGCGCCTTACAGAGTGTTGTGCACCATCCCTAAGACACCAAGAGACAGTGAAAGAGAAAGACAAAGATGGGAGAGCATAACAGGGACTGCTGCTATTGATTAGACATAAGAAGATGTTAAATCCAACAGATTCTTAACACAAAATATCCGTGAAATATGGGGCAGCATGAAAAGACCAAAACCTAAGAATAATAGGGATAGAAGGAGAAAAACTCCAGCTCAAAGGCACAGAAGATATATTCAACAAAATCATAGAAAAAACTTTCCCAACCTAAAGTAGGACATGTCTATAAAAAAAAAAAAAAAATAAAAAAAAAACAAAAAAAACGGAACAAAAAAAAAATCCCCTTGCCACATAATAACCAAAACAGTAAACATACAGAATGAAAAAAGAGTATTATGACCTACAAAGGAAAAAGGCCAAGTAACATACAAAGACAGACCTATCGGATTTACACCTGCCTTCTCAATGGAACTCTAAAAGCCCGAAAGTCCTGGTAGAGGTTCTGTAGACACTAAGAGATCACAATGCCAGCCTAGACTACCACACCTAGCAAAGCTTTCAACCACCATAGATGGAGAACACAAGATATTCCTTGACAAAACCAGATGTAAACAATACCTAACCACAAATACAGCCCTATAAAAAGTACTAGAAAGAAAACTCCAACCCAAGGAAGTTAGCTATACTGCCAAAAACATAGGCAATAGAAAACCCAACACAATAAAAATCCAAAGAAGTGAAACATACACACACAACACCACCAGCAACAACAAAACCAAAATAACAGGAACTAATAATCACTGGTCATTAATATCTCTTAACATCAATGGTCTCAATTAGCCTAATGACCAGGCCAACAGAGTGTATACTAAAATAGGATCCACCCTTCTATTGCATCCAAGAAACACACCTCAACTTCAGAGACAGATAATATCTCAGAATAAAGAGTTTGGAAAAGATTTTTCCATCAAATGGACCTAAGAAACTAGCTGGTATAACTATCCTAACATCTAGCAAAATAGACTTCAAACTAAAATCAATCAAAAGATGAAGAGGGACGTTTCATATTCATCACAGGAAAAATCCATCAAGTAAAAGTTTCAACTTTGAACATCTATGCACAAAATACAATGGCACCCACATTTGTGAAAGAAACATCACAAAAGCTTAAATCATACATCAAACCCTACACCCTAATAGTGGGAGACTTCAACACACCACTCTCTCCAGTGGACAGGACTGCCAGACAGAAACTTAACAGAGAAATTAGAGAAATAACAGATGTCTTGACTCAAATGTACTTAACAGGCATATATAGAATAATTCACCCAAATGCAAAAGAATACAACTTCTTCTTAGAATCATATGGAATCTTCTCTAAAATCGACCACATACTCGGTCACAAAGCAACCACAACAGATACAACAAAAATGTAGTAATCCCCTTTATCTTATCAGAAAACCATGGCTTAAAGTTAGAATTCAACAACACTAATGGCAGAAAGCCCACAAACTCATGGAAATTCAACAGCTGGATCACCCCAGGATCAAGGAAGAAATAAAAAAGAAATTAAAGACTTCCTAGAATTCAATGAAAACGAATGCTAAATATACCAAAACTTATGGCACACTTTGAAAGCAGTGCTAAGAGGAAAGTTCATAGCAATAAGTGCCTCCATAAAGAAGCTGGAGAAATCTCACACTAGCGACTTAACAACACATCTGAAAGCTCTAGAACAAGAAGAAGAAAACTCACCCAGGAGGAGTAGATGTCAGGGAAATAATTAGATTGTGGGCTGAAATCAATAACATAGAAACAAAGAAAACAATACAGTCAATGAGACAAAGAGTTGGTTCTTCTAGAAAATCAACAAGATATACAAACCCTTATTGAAACTAACCAAAGTCAAAGAGAAAATACCCAAATTAACAAAATCAGAAATGAAAATGGAAAAATAACAACAGACACTGAGGAAATACAGAGAATCATCAGGTTCAAAATCCTGCACTCCACAAAATGGAAAAATCTTAAAGAAATGGAGAACTTTCTGGATAGGTACCACAAAGCAAAATTAAATCAAGAACAGAAAAACAATTTAAATAAACCTACAACCCCTAAGGATAAAGAAGCAGTCATCAAAAGTCTTCAGACCAAAAAATGTCCAGGGCCAGATGATTTCAGGGCAGAATTCTACCAGAATTTCAAAGAAGAGCTAATACTAATACTCCTCAAGTGGTTCCACATAATAGAAACAGAAGGGATATTGCCAAACTCTATTTATGAGGCAACAGTTATCCTGATACCAAACCACACAAAGACTCAACTAAGAAAGAAAATTACTGGAACACTGGTGTAAAAATGCACAATAAAATTCCACCAAACTGAATCCAAGAGCATATCAGAAAAATCATCCACCATGATGAAGTAGATTTTATCCCAGAGATGCATGGATGGTTCAACATACAAAAATTTATCAATGTAAAATTATTTTAAAAAACTGAAAGAAAAAAACCACACGATCATCTCATTAGATGCTGCGAAAGCCTTCAACAAAATCCAACCCCCCTTCATAATAAAGGTCTTGGAGAGATCAGGGATACAAGGAACAACCTAAACATAATAAAGGCAATATACAGCAGGCCAACAGCCAACATCAAACTAAACAGAGAGAAACTCAAAGCGATTCCACTAAAATCAGGAGCAAGACAAAGCTGTCCAATCTCTCCATATCTATTCATCATAGTACTTGACATTCTAGCTAGAGAAGTAAGACAACAGAAGGAGATCAAGGGAATTCAAATTGGAAAGGAAGAAGTCAAACTTTTTCTATTTGCAGATGATATGACAATATACATAAGTGACCCCAAAATTGCTTCCAGGGAACTTCTACAGCTAATAAACACTTTCAGTAATGTGGTAGGATACAAGATTAACTCAAAAAAAAAATAGTAGCCCTCCTATATATACAGATGATAAATGGGTTGAGAAAGAAATCAGAGAAACATCACCCTTCACAATAACCATGAGCAACATAAAATTTCTTGGGGTAACTCTAACTAAACAAGTGAAAGACCTGTATGACAAGAATTTTAAGTGCTTGAAGAAAGAAATTAAAGAAGATACCAGAAAATGGAAAGCTCTTCCATGCTTTTTGGATCAGTAGAATCAACATTATAAAAATGGCAATCTTACCAAAAGCAATCTACAGATTCAATGCAATCCTTATCAAAATAACTGCACAGTTTTTCACAGACCTTGAAAAACAATACTCAACTTTATAAGGAAAAACAAAAAAAAAAACTCAGGATAACCAAAACAATCCTGTACAATAAAGGAACTTTGGGAGGTATCACACTCCTGACTTCAATCTCTACTATAGAGCTATAGTAATGAAGACAGCTGGGTATGGGCCCAGAAACAGATAGGTAGACGAATGAAATCAAATTGAAGACCATGATACCAATCGACATACCTATAAACACCTGATTTTTTGACAAAGAAACTAAAATTACACAATGGAGAAAAGAAAGCATCTTCAACAAATCATGCTGGCACAATTGGATGCCATCATGTAGAAGAATGCAAATGGATCTATACCTATCCCCATGCCCAAAACTCAAGTCCAAGCAGATCAAAGATTTCAACATAAATCCAGCTACACTGAACCTCATAGAAGAGAAAGTGGGAAGTAGCCTTGAATGCATTGGCACAGAAGACCACTTCCTAAATATAACCCCAGTAGCACAAACACAGAGAAAAACAATTAGTGAATGGGACCTCCTGAAACTGAAACGCTTCTGTAAAGCAAAAAACATGGTCAACAGACAATATAGCAGCTGCCAGAATGAGAAAAGATTGTCACCAACCTCACATCTGACAGAGAACTTCTCTCCAAAATATAGAAAGAACTCAACAAATTAGACATGCAAAAACCAAATAATTCAATTAAAAACTGAGGTAAAGATCTAAACAGAGAATAAACAGAGGAATCTTAAATGGCTGAAAAACACTTAAAGAAATGTTCAACATCCTTAGCCATCAGGGAAATGCAAATCAAAACAACTCTGAGGTGTCACTCACACCTGTCAGAATAGCTAAGATCAAGAACACTAATGATAGCTTACACTGGAAAGGATGTGGAGTAAAGGGAACATTCCTCCACTGCAGTAGAAGTAGAAACTTGTACAGCCACTTTGGAAATCAGAATGGTGATTTTTCAGAAAACTGACAATCAATCTACCTCAAGACCCAACAATATCAGTCTTGGGCATTTACCCAAAGGGTGCATACTCATGCCACAAGGACATTTTCTTGACTATGTTCATAGCAGTATTATTCATAATAGCGAGAACTAGGAAACAACCTAGATGCCCCTCAACTGAAGAATGGGTAAAGAAAATGTGGCACATTTACACATTAGAATATTACTCAGTGGCAAAGAGCACTGACATCTTGAAATTTGCAGGCAAATGGATGGTACTAGAAAAAAGAAACATCCCGAGTGAGGTAACTCAGACCTAGAGAGACAAACATGGTATGTATTCACTCATAAGTGGATATTAGACATAAAGCAAAGGATAGCTAGCCAACATCCACAATCCTAGAGAAGTCAGGAAACAAGGAAAACCCTACCAGAGACATACATGGATACCCCTGGGAAGAGGAAATAGACAAGATCTCCTGAGTAAATTGGAATCATGGGGAAGAGAGAAGAAGGGGAGTGGGGAGGGGAGAAGAGAAGGGAGGAGGAGAATGTAAATTATATGGAAGGTGGAGTTGGGGGAAGGTCAGAGAAGAAGAGCAAAAAAAGATATCTTGATAGAGGGAGCCATTATGGCTTAGCGAGAAACCTGGCACTAGGAAATTTCCCAGGAATCCATAAGGAAGACCCCAGTAAAGAATCCAAACAATAGTGGAGAGGGTACCTTAACCACCCTTCCCCTGTAATCAGATTGATGACTACCTTAATTGTCATCATAGAACCTTCATCCAGTAACTGATGAAAGCAGATGCAGAGATCCATTGCTAAGCACTGTGCTGAGCTCCTGGAGTCCAGTCATAAAGAGAGAAAAACAAAGGGGTCAAGACTATGATGGGGATACCCACGGAAACAGCTGACTCAAGCTACTGTGACCTCACTGACTCTGGACTGACAGGGAACCTGCATAAGAATAAACTAGGCCCTCTGAAGGTGGGGCCCAACTCCACCTTCCAGATAATTTACATTCTCCTCCTCCCTCCCCTTCTCCCCTCCCCACTCTCCTTCTCTTCTCTTCCCCATGATCCCAATTTACAGTTGTAGGATTGGCAGTTTGAGGGGGTCACTGACAGTGGAATCAGTATTTATCCCTAGTACATGAACCAGCTCTTTGGAAACCATTCCCTATGAAGGGGTACCTTTCTCAGCCTAGATACAGGGGGAGGGCCTTGGCTCTGCCTCAAGTGATGCAACAGACATTTTGACTCCCTATGGGAGGCCTCACTTTCTCTTGGGAATGGGAGGGGGAGGGATTGGGGAAGGTGGGGGGAGCCAAAGGGGAGGAAGAACAAACTGGAATTGGTACATAAAGCAAAGATTGTTTAAAAAAATAAGTAAAATAATAAAATAAAAAAGAAAGAGAAGGCAAGGAGTGGCTGGATGACTCTAAGGAAATGTCTTCTAGATACAAAAGGACTGAAGTGCTTATGAACTCACATAGACTATGGCATCATACATAAGTCCTGCATAGGTTCAAACTTAATGGATTATTACAGCAATGAGAGAAAATAGAAGACAAGGGCACCCACGCCTAACCTCTGTAATTAATTGATACCCACTGACAAAGGAAAAGTTAGCTTTTTCTCTAATGGAGTCTCACTGAATATGTTAACCACATTTTAGGGCATGTCCCATGCCTAAGAGCAGTTGACCAGCACAAAATGAACGCAATAGTGATTTTGTAGACTTTCTGTCTAATTTTGTTTTCTTTTCTTTTTGTGTGTTTCTTATTTTTATTTTTTTTTGTCTGTTCAGAAAGAAAATATAAAGTTGGGTAGGTAGGAGAAGGGGGATTGGGGGAGGAAAATCATGATCAAAATATATTATATGAAAAATTTTCAATAAAAATAATAGAGAACCACCTAAGTTGTTCCCCTTAGCAACTTCTCCTCTGTTCTCTAGAACCCATAAAAAAGAACCCAGGCCCTGGACTTCTCATTCACTCAACTACTCCACTGCCTCTCTTGGCAGTGTATCTGAAAAATGAGCCTTTGTTTTGCTCTTGATAATTTTTCTGTCTTTTTGATACTTCTTGTGTGTGTATTTTTTTAGTTCCTTGAATCACACACTGAGAACCTAAAGGTTCCCAGTCCAAACAGAGACCAGACAAGGATCTCACCCTGGAGGTCTTTCCTACAACACTTTTGACCTTCTGTTTTATCTTGGTGTCCAAAGGAGAATGAAGAAGCTAGAAGAAGAATATGATTTTGGTCAATTTCAGCTTGGTTCACAGGAAGGATGAAGAGCTACTTCAAATCCAGTACCAATGTGAGATATTTCACCATTTATGGATTTCAAAAATGTAATTGCCACTTTCCCAGAAGTTCAAAACCTCAGAGATATGGAAATAAAAATATAAGATCAACTCAATATACACTTATCAGGTAACGTTTTCTCCAAGTGCTGAGGATACAAAGATGAACATTATAGACATAGTTTATACACTGATCAGTAAAGATGTGATAAATATAAAGAGTGGGAGGGGCTCACAATTCTATAGAGAGGTATAGGATGAAGCCATAGCTCTGTGATTCAGTCAGTTTGAGAAAGCTGGACTATTCTGTGGTAACAAACTGAATAACAGTGACTTAACATTACAGAAACTTGTTTCTTTCTCTTGTTACAGGCCTCCTGAAGGTTGTGAAGAGAACCAGGACAGTGTAGTAACTAAAAATGGCAACGACAATATAGCTCAGAAAGATCAGGAGTTACATATAAAATGTTGGAGTCTTGAAATGGCATACGCCACTCTTGGTCCCTACTCATTAGTTAAGTGAAGTCAGAGTCCCACCCAAGCAGAGAGATTCAATGTGGAGAATTCTTCTGAGCATAAAGGAAATTGTATCTAGGCTAAGGTCTAGAGTCGTGGATCTCATCCCCTTTGAGTGGGAGTTAGGGGAAAAATAAGTAGTTGGGTAAATTAAAGAGCAAGAACAAAAACTCACGGGGTGAAAGAGACCACACAAGATCTTTCCCTGGGCACTAAATAAACTAATACAGGTACCCTATCTGTAGAAATGTGTCTTCTCAGGGAAAATATGGCATGTACCCTGAGTTGAGGTTCAAGTAATTATGCTTCATGTGCACCAGGGATTGTATTACACCAAGAAACTTATCCAATTATACCACACTTAAATATGCTGTCAATAAACTGCCTGGCATCATACTCCCAAAGTTTGGTCCAGCCTGGCAGATTGAGTCTTGCTTAACTGAGTCTTTCTTTTTACCTCTTCATGGTTTATTTTGTTCTGGCTGCAGTGACACCTGTGGGGACCATTCAGTGGATTCTTTATATTTAGAGTTATTTATTTCATTTTATGTGTATGACCGTTGTCTATATGTATACCACGTGCAGGTCCCTTGCAACTGCAGCTAAGTTACAAATGGTTATGAGCCACCATGTGGGTACTGGAAACCAAATATGCGTCCTTTGAAAGTTCAACAAGTTATTTACTACTGAGCTATCATCTCTTCAGCCAAAATATATCTTCTGTGAAAGACACAGCCATCTAAACAGGTTGATAATTTTCACATTCTTTATTTCACTCACTCATCTAGGGCTCTGCCCCTCCCTGGCATATTTTTCCTAAGAACACTTACTTATCTTTTCAGTATTCCTTTTATTCATTCATCGTGGTCTCTGAGTAGAAAGATGTCTACAAAATACTTTACTAAAAAATTATGAAGATAATATACTCAATATGGATTTGAGAAAAATGTTTTACCTTCCATTTACCACCATGAAATGTTTCAGAAGGTAGGTCAGACGAGACCCAAATTCTGAGTGGGTAATTGCCTTCAGTACCTGCAAACCAAGCTCTGTTCAGCTTGGTTTTATTTATTTATTTATTTATTTATTTATTTATTTATTTATTTATTGAGGATTTCTGCCTCCTCCCCGCCACCACCTCCCATTTCCCTCCCCCTCCCCTGATTAAGTCCCTCTCCCTCATCAGCTTGAAGAGCCATCAGGGTTCCCTGACCTGTGGGAAGTCCAAGGACCACCCACCTCCATCCAGGTTTAGTGAGTTGAGCATCCAAACCGCCCAGTCCCCCCCAAAGCCAGCACGTGCAGTAGGATCAAAAACCCATTGCCATTGTTCTTGAGTTCTCAGTAGTCCTCATTGTCCGCTATGTTCAATAATAGCGGACAAACTTTTTAACTGAGCCAAGATGACCTTACTGTCTATGTATTAGAGCAATCAGGTAATACTCATAGACTTGTATCAGACAAACTTAAGGTTTCAGAAGGTGTTCTTTCACTAAGGAATTTCACTGCAAGCATCTTTAATTTTTCAATTCTTTACTGAACGCACAGTGTACAGATCTAGGCGCTATAGATAAGGTGGTGAATAAAGACAAGTGTCAGTCCACAAGGAGCTGACAGTTCAATGAGGGAGACAGGCAGTGAACAAGTAAGTACACTATTCATCAAATGCTGTTTAGCACCATTTGCGTAGAATAAACTATACAGGAATTCTCTGGGTGATTAAGGGAAAGTTGTCAAGATAACAACACACAATAGGAATAAGGGAGTATATTTAGACTAAGGAAACAAGAAGCAGGAACAAAGCAATGTATAAGTTGGAACCATCCTAGGAATGTTCCTAGAACCACAGGGTGGTGGGATAGAGAACAATGTAACAAGAGAAACGAGGAAAGAAGCAAGAAATACCTAAGGAATGGGAAGGAATAGAAAATGCCTCCCTATACTGTGAGGACTTTGTTTAGCATGAGAGAAAAGCGGGCAGTGATGAGGGACTTTGAGCCAAGAGTGGGATAATCCTGATTGAGGTTTCTGGAGGACAAGCTGGCATCTGTGTTGAGAACAGACTTAAAAGAAGGCAAGGATGAAAGTAGAAAGCCTGTTCCTGTGGTTCTTCAGTGTGAAATACAATGATACACAGTCCAGCATTATATTTTGAAAAACAAACAGATTTGTTATTGAGTTTTATGTAGATAGGGTACAAACTAAATCATAGAATAATAATGGCAACAATGATTATTTCTTGACAACTGGAAGGAAGAAATGTACTGAACTGGGAAAAGTGAAGAGCTTATTTGATTGATTGATTTACTTTTCAACCCTCTTATTTCTAATAGACCTGAACCAACAGCTTCATAAATGTCGAGCAAGCACTCTATCATATACCTTTATCCCCAATACAAGGGTTGTGGTTTCTATATAGTAAGTTTATACTCATTCAGCATTCATGTCAAAATATTGGATAGATAGTTGAATGAGTGAATATAAGTTTCAAGGAGGAAAGCAGACAATAAAATCACCTGAAGATAAGGAGAGTGGGCTATGTGAACTAGTTTTATATTTATGTGTTAAAATGACCTTTGCCACTGTTAAGTGATCTTGAGAAATTGAAAATTATAGGGTCTCCAGTAGAAATTTATTAAAAATGCTTCAAATGCTGCTTTTCTGGGAACAACCAGTTAGGAAATGCATTCGCTATGGAATGCTAACCACTAGAAGAAATAAGATAGTGGCATTTAAACATCTTAAGGGTATCAGATGCTAAAGTGTAGTAACTTGCAATCAATACCTGTAATTTGATGAATAGGTAACTAAATCCACCCACTTGAATCCAGTCCTTGTTTTTTTTCCATAATAGATCAAATTAAAAACAAAAGCAAGTTTTTAACCCACTAATTCTTGTGAGGCACAGAACTTGTTCTTTGATAAACCTTAAAATATAACAAACAACAAAAAAAGGAAGTACTTTGAGGTTCAGATGGAAGGTGGCCCAATTATCCAGCCAGGGCTGGAGCCAACAGGGACAATGGCATTCTCACACATTGAGCAATACTCAATTCACCTTCCCTTGGGAGTCATGACTCCTAGAACTGAAGCCCAGGCCTCTGCCTCCCAGATGGTGCATCTACTAGCGTATCTTTGACACGTGTCAACATTTTGCAGACAACTACAATATTTCAAAAGTATCCTCCAGCCTTTTAAGCTCTCTCCTCCAAGATACTTTTGAAACTAGCATCCATGTAGAGGGAAACCACTGTGCTTTTAAGGATTTTTTTTAATTTCTCAAAATTCATAATTTTTATTCAGTCACTGCAAATAAATCCTTATCAAGTACCTATGCTGAGGTAGAAACAAGAAATACAGCAGAAAAAAAGGAAAGTCAGTGACCCTATGAAGTTTACATCTTAATGGAGGAAATGCAAACCAATTCATTCTTCAACTCTTGTCTGAAGAGAATTAAAAGTTGAACATACAAAGCAATGATTATATTGTCTGTAAAGAATCTACCAAGGCAATATATAATGGGCCTAAATTAATTTCTAGACTCTAAAACTGTCAAGGACTTTTATTTCATTGTCTCAAATACCATAATAGTATCAATCAATTATACCAACTGCTGTGGTTTAAACACCAGCTCATGTGTTTGAATACTTAGTCCATAGGTAGGAGTGATGTTTTAGAAGAATGGGGTACCTTTCAGATGTACACCCTTGCTGGAGGAAGTTGACTTTGATGCCCAGTCCTTGAACCTTTAACCCATTCCACTTCCTTCCTCTCTTTGCTTCTAATCTATCACAACAGATGTTGCAATCTATACTATAGCAAACTGCTGTGCTGAGAAGGGAGCCCCAGTCACCACACCTTCCCTGTCATAAAATCTGAACTAAAATAAATCTTTCCATCCCTGTTGCTTCTTGTAAGCATTTAGTTTCAACAAGGAGAACAGTTAATAACATACCAACCTACTCCATCTATGGGAGTAACCTCTCAAACTCAAATTACAGTATGATCAGAAGAGTTGATCTTTGGACTAAAGAAGTTTTGGATCTAATGTTTTCACTATATAACATTTTTTGCAGCTACTTCAGCTTAATACCTACACCAATCCAGTTGAGTAGGTGTTTTTATATCATTGTATAGAAACAAATAGGAGGGGAAATGACACCTTTAAGATGGGAAATAAGACTAGGCAAATGAGAATTTACATTAAGAGAGGGGGATCTACATAAAAGCATTTTGGAGGCTAAAATTGTAGCTCAGTTGGTAGAGGACTTGGCTAGTCTGCTTGAAGTCCCAGAACACCCTAAAATTGGATATGGCATGGTGCCACGTGCTTGTAATCATAACACACTGTAGACGAAGGTAAGAAAATTGTAAGCTCAAGTTCATCTTCAGTTACATAGAAAAGTCAAATCTAGCTTGGATTATATGAGATCTTGTCTCTAATAAATAAATAAATTATGAAGAAAGCTTCATAGATGGGCAAACTCCTCAATGTTAATGAATGCAAACTCAGAAATAAAAGACTTTCTTACTCTAAAATAAGATATTTAACCACTCCATCAGCATGGGTGGTATCAGCGACTCATGAATTCTAAATATGGGATAGATTATAACAGTCTTGATACAGACAGACACTTGTCTTCATCTTGCTTTGTGCTCAGGGAATTTGATCTACATAAAATGCATTGCCACATCCGTGTGCACACTGGATTCCAGATGAGTTTGTCCAATAGCATTACCCACAGAAGACAATGAGAGCTGGAGTAAAGGAAAAAGAATATATTTAATCTTTTTCCAGTTACCATTCAGTCACATTATGAGTTAGCTATGATCAGATTTTCTACTAAAGCCATGGATAGTATATTATCTACCCTTTTAGTTGTTGTGATAAAATTCTGACAAAGGTAATAAGGCATAAAGAACATATTTTAGCTCACCATTTTATATGGTTTAGTCTATCATGGGAGACAGGGCATGGCAGGGTGGGCGAAGCAGTTCATGTCATGGTGGATCATGAAGCAGAAACAAGGGAATGCTAGTAACCAATTCATTTTCTGCCTTTATCCTTCCTCTCATTTAGCTCTTGGTGCCACATTCATTCAGGACATGTCTTTCCCCTCTGTTAATACTCTTTCTAATGACATTATAGACATACCCAAAATGATATGATTTAGTCTTCTATGTGATTCCACGTGTAATCAGGTTGACAATGAAATAGCCACATATGGCTCCCTCCTTGTTTTATAACCCTAGGTTCAAGTCATCACTCCATCCCTCTTCAGACGCATTGTTGATAATGGCTCCAGGGCCAGGCTCTTAATGGAAACAAGGTGTTTAACTGTTTCATTTAGTCCATATATCCATAATAATCTCTTCATCACATCTTCCTGAAGTAACCCCATCAGAGAGGCCATCTGTTTTGTATTGGGGCCCTGATTACTATTGCTTGAGAAATGGAACTAAAGAATTAGATGAACAAAATTATTTTCTTTAAAGAAAGATTAACTTATGTGGCAGACACCAACCCTAAACAGAGACTACTGCCTATAGTTAGTGCAGAAAAGTCTAGGCAATTCTTTTCTTTTCCTTCCCTAAAGATGTAATTTATCTCCCATTCTCCTCTAGCATTGTCCGAAAGACAAAGTCGCTTTAGCCATACCAGGGACTTCTGCTTTCAGATTGATATTTTTTCATCTAAAAGCTTGAAATTTCTGATAAAACTCAAGACCACAACAGATGTTAACATTTTACTATTGAGTTTTAATATAATCCCTTTTGGCCACACTAATGAGGTCTGATTAGTGTAAGGTTTAGCGTAAAATATAGGAATGCTGGCTCTATTTTAGAATGATGGAACATACTGAAGTCGCATACTATTATCTCTAAGGAAGCCATCAGAAAGAGCCTCAGACAGAAGTTCATAAGATGGAATCTATTATCACTGGTCTCCCTGCTCAGCCATCTTAAAAACTGGTGTGCTCAGAAAGCCAATTACAGCCTCCTACACTCTCCTTCATTGACCATAATAATTGCGGTTTTGAAAGGAGTTCAGAAGGCAAAAGAAAATGTTTCCTTTGGAAATATTACGCCAAGATATCTCTTTATTACAGATGCACAAAGTCTTGCACCAATCTGGTCCCTGAGATCAATAGGGCACCTCCTGATCTATAGCTTGCCTAACTGCTGCCATCTCAGTACCATAGCTTTCCAAGGACTGTCTCAGCTCCTGGAACCTCTCCCCATTTATCCATTCTTCTTGTTCTAGTTTGTGATTCTTCTCTGTTGGTTTTTAAGATGACATCACACACTAAAACAAACTGCAGAGAGATGCAACCAAGGCTTGCCTGCCCTTGTAGGGCTCTAGATCCTCTCATCATCTCTAAGACTTTATTTTCCACATCCTGAGTACACTACCTTTCCTGATATTCTCTGGATGCAATATAATCTTTCCTCCTTCCCTCCCTACCTCCCTATTTCCCTCCCTTCCTTCCTTTCCCTGTCTCCCTCCCTCCTTCCCTCCCTCCTTTCTTTCTCTCTCTCTCTCTCTCTCTCTCTTTCTTTCTTTCTTTCTTTCTTTCTTCCTTTCAAGGTTTTGTCTCTACTTCCTTGTTTATGAAAACCATTTCGAGGATTCACATCTTTTGAGGACTTTCTCATGCAAAAGGGACCAAATCAAGTCACACCTTGACTGAAACTTTGTCCCAAACTTCCCGAAGTGTATCTGTTTTAGTTTTTGTCTATCTACCAAACCTTTTAGTTTTTGTTTAACATATCATCCTTCCAGAAATATGGAATAATGCTAATCATTTGTATATTGTTTTCTCCTAAATCTGTGACATAAGCTGTATATTTAGAAAGGAGATATTTGTTGAGCATCTACTGTAACACTCAATGACTTATTATAGAAGGTTTTAATTCATCCTCACATCATAAAAAAGCACTATTGTTCCATTTGTTAATAAAGAAAGTGAACCTGAAAACAAAGAAATATTGCTAAAGGTAGTACAGCTAATAATGTAAAATCCAGAAACTTCTGTTCTGATTTTACTGCATTGTTCGCTATGTCACTATATTCACATAGAAAGTTGACTTAGACTTTTCACATTTGCTTTTATTTGAAGATGTTGTTACAGATTGCAAAGTTCCTTGGTAACATGGCATCCTCTTACAGACCATCAGTAAACCAATAAAGTTGTTAAAGCAGGGAAGGGAGCCTCCATCTTTGAGGTAAAGGTTCAAGAGAAGAAAGACTCTTTCTAGGTAACTAAGACTAAAGCTAGAGTCACCAAGATGTGAACTTCTACCTTGCAAGCCAGTCATCTTTTTAAGCAGTCCTGTCTTCCACACCAATATTGTATTTCCTTTATGGCAGGGAAGAAATGTGTCTTCAAAACAATTTGAGTTTGTTAAGAGGCTCCCCACAGGCCACCCACACATCTTGCTCTTTGGTCCTGTCCTAGGCATAACCGATCTAAACTGCCCTGTTAGAACAGCAGCATCCAAAGCTGTGGCTGTAAGGCAACAAGCTAACACTCAAATCTGATATTCTATTTGGACTTCTCTTTTCACTTCTTAACCTATACTGAATTTTGAAACAGCTTAATTCATTTCTAAGTTTTAAAAATCAGGCATCTAACTTCTCTTCAAAAAAGGGGGGCATTGTTGCTCCCATCACTGGATCTAAGGATATGACACCCACTTGATTTGTCATCTTCAGAGTTCCCAAGATGATTCTCACCATTGAAGATGCCTCCTTGACACAGTGATTCCACATGATACTACCCACATGGGAGAGCTTGCAGGGGCTTTGTTTACTAACTCGCCTCTTTGTCACTTTTCTCAAGCATCAAAGAGTATCCATTATAAAGACGTTGGCATTAGCTCCTCTTGCTCCCTTCCCTTTATGATCCTCATTCCAACTGCACTATAAGTGCTCCTGGAAGAAGGCTATTCAGTTAGTAGGAAAGGATTTCCCATTGCAGTGGCAGAGACAGTTTTCCCAGTTAGACCTCTGACCTCTGCTTTATCTGCTCAGCCTTTGAAGTTACACCAAAGAGGCAACTGTATGATAAGGAAAATAAAAATATTTTGTACTAATTTTACTTCAGAAAGCTGAGTCTAATAT
This sequence comes from Microtus ochrogaster, assembly GCF_000317375.1. Taxonomy (NCBI): domain Eukaryota; kingdom Metazoa; phylum Chordata; class Mammalia; order Rodentia; family Cricetidae; genus Microtus; species Microtus ochrogaster. The sequence continues at coordinate 4,455,049 of NW_004949096.1, read as the reverse complement.
GATTGTTTTTTTTAATATGGAGGTGCTATTTTCTATACTCTTCATAAGGCTTTTCAAGTCACCTACTTCCTAATGCTATGCTATAAGGTAAGTACCTATAATATACATCAGTTGTTTTGGCATAGTAGTATTTTCCTTCTAAATTTGTAATTAAAAATATATCTTGCTTTTCACATAGGAGACTATCACAATGCACTCACATAGTGTTTTGGCTGCCCACAAATAAAATAATTATATGAACCTTTTGTATGAGCTGAACAAGCCTTAGGCTAATGGTCTGGAAACCAAAGTATGCCTTTTATCTTCTTTTCTTTTCTAGGCCTTGGATTTTTGTGAGTTTAGAGAAGTCACTAGAGTCAGTACGTCAGTGATTATGAATGCAAAGATAAACACTCAAAGACTGTGAGTAACTGTGGGAATGGAAAACCTGGGAGATTTTAAAAGGTTTGTTGCATACTAGCTTTATGATCAGGAGAGTCACATGGACTGTCTTTGGGTCTTTGTCTCATACCATGTGTCACTTCTGCGCTATGTTTGTGCATCTGTTTTTAATCTGTCTTAGCATCATTCATTTTCATAATCCATGGTCTCTATAGTCATGTAAGGTAATACCCAACCCTCACCCAGGGCCTATCTGTATTTGTCTAATAACTGTATACCTGTCTTACAGTGTCAGAAGTTTATTGAGAGTCAGGACATAGACAGAAAACAAACGGTGCTGCACCCACAATGCTGGCTTCCTGGTCTATGATTCTATGTACCACATATTGCAGACACAACTGGGTTCTGGCACATGGAGTCTCCCTATCCCCTTTTACCTTCCCCCCAACACTGTCTTCAACTAAACCTCCACCCTGTGATTTCCAACATCTCCTGGTCAGTGCCCTGCTCCAACCACACTATCCTCATTTGATTCCATCTCGTTGTAAAAAACAGTCAGTGAAGCAAATGCATGAATTAAAAAAAATCCTAGATAAAAAAGCTCCAACAGCATAACGGTCCACATGTAATAATGGATGACTTTTATCCAGAGGAATGCTGTGATTAAGTCCTGGGCTCAAGAGCATCTGAATTCAATTGCTATGGGACTTTGGTGAGGTTTCTTAATTTCTCAGAACCCCAGCTTCCTCAGCTGTGCAGTGGGAAGAGTGATAGTGCCCAGCCCACAAGGATGCTATAAAACAGAGGCTTCAGTAGGGTCAGAACTCAAGTTATTGCTTGACCTGACTCATCAACACTCAACAATGGAAGAATGAACCTGAGAAAATGGTGTTAGCGGTCTAGCCAATAGCAGACAAGTTCTGTAAGTGAAAGAGCTCACAGCACCCCTAAACTTAAAGCTAGTTGGTGTGGGAGGTCCTTCTGTCAATGTGTTGCTTTTATTGGTTAATGAGTAAACTGCCTTGGCCTATTGATAGGGCAGAGCTTAGGTAGGTGGGGAAAACTAAATGGTATACTGGGAGAAAGGAGGCAGAGTCAGAGAGAAGCCATAGAGCTGCCAGTGTCAGAGATGCTGAAACTTTAGCTGGTAAGCCACTACCATGTGGCGATACACAGACTAATGGAGATGGTTTAAATTAATATGTAATAGTTAGCAAATAAGAAGTTAGAACTAACGGGCCAAGCAGTGATTTAATTCATACAGTATCTGTGTGATTATTCGGGGCTAAGCTAGCTGGGCAGCCTGGACAAACAAGCAACCCTCCATGCAACAGCTAGTAGCTTGCATTGATGACAGCATAGTCAAGAGCTCTGTAGTGTTTCCTCTGTGAGACAGCTCAAGAGAAGAGAATGGGTTGCCAGGCTGCAATTCAGCTCCATTGTTTGCTGTGTATAGAAAAAAAATACACCTTGTCAATTCCAGAGACAAAGCTGCATTCCTCTTGCATATGGTTTTGACTTTCAGTGCCAAAACACAAGGCTCTGAAAACCGTTACTTTTCTGCAAATGTGTTTGTCAGGGACCTTGTTCTGCACATAATGGATTTACAAAAAGGTCTGTACTTCTTTTCTGGCACCTGGAAAGGAGAAAATTTCTGAATGGGAAGAAAGATCAAGTGGCTGTTTTGCACCCACGGTGTCTCTTGCCTACATATTGTGCCACAGTGTTGGAGGCTAGGGTTCATAATTATATAGTACCAACACACAATTACCCACAATTAGTCTAATTACATAAATACACTATGATTATCTGAAAGATATGTTAAGTAGCACACAAAGGGGATTGGCTGGCCCTGAGGTAAACCTGAAGGATGTTTTGGCAGCTTTGATGATCCTGGACCAGGCACATTAGAAAAGGCACTAGCCTCTTGGCTTCCTGCCCTTCTTCTCCCCATTGCTCAGTCCTTCCCATAGCCTTAGGGTTCTGCTTTCTCTTCAGGTGACCTCTAAATGTTCCCTTTACCATTTCTGTTTGTTAATAGAACAAATACTAAAGGGCAATTGGTTTCAAAACCATATCTAAATTTCAAACCAGCTCAGCATTCACACGGCTGACATTTACAAGCTGGGTCCACTCTATATTTCACTGCTATTGATGGACTCCCCATTCTGAGTTGGTCAGGCCAGTCCAATTAAGCAAAGGTTTATACTGGCATAAAAGTTACTGCTGACTGATGGGGGCCAACTCCATAACCTCTGGCCTGTTCTGAATATTGGCTGTCAATGTCACATTTGGGTGAATGCATGTCGAATTCTGGAAGGAAGCAGCAATTTCAAAAACACAAACATCCAAAACATGTTGGGTTAATATTTTTAGTGTTTTTTTCTGTATAGTTCTGAGCCAGAAATATTAATATAATAATTCTTCTTAATATTAACTGAACCATTACAGAATTTAATTTATTTATCTTATTTTTTCTGCCAATATCCAAACCAGGATTTAAAATACAGTTGGAAATGAAACAATTATTTTTGTCCCCAGCAGTTTATAGTCTACTTGGTATGACAGAAAAGAATGTCTTCTGCTTTGAAGTACACATGCCAGTGCTGAGGCTATGGGTAGTTACATCACTGTTCCCTGTGCTACTGGAAATCATACTCTGGTCCATATTATTAGGACTTCCTCTCCTGTTATGGAGCTACTTCTGCACTCCACTTTTGGTAGACTTGGCCATGTGACATGCTTTGGAGGATGGTATTTAAGCTAAAAGACAAGAAGGAAGCCAGGTGCAAACTTTATCCTCAAAAGATGTCACATTTTTATTCTGATCTCTCAGAGAATCTCGTGACATCTTGATAGGTAAAAGTATGTCCCAGGTGCCCTGCTGGTCCTAGGAGAAAGAGAAACTTGTCTAACAGACCCGAGTTGAACCAAGAATAATCAAGCCTGACCTGTAGAAAAGACCAGAAGAGAACATTTCTGGAGCAAAGCCCAGCTGGTATCAACAGAGCCATCAGTTGACCTTCAGATGTATGAATGAGAAATAGATGCCAATGGATATACATGTTGAGATTTTGTGCTCATTCAAGTACAAGACATTTTTATAGTGATAATGAATTGATGAAAAAAACCTATCTGAATTTTCATATTAAAATATTACTACCAGATATGTTCTGCCTAAAATGATGGTAAGTTCCACATGGGACAGGGGAGCTGCATTCATGAAACTTTAACAATATGATTTCCTAAACAGGATTAGCACAAGGACAACGGTTGGTATGCTATCATGAAAATCTCACAATGTCCCATCCTTAGCTAAAGAGCTACAGGCAATTAATGCCTGCTGAGACAAGAAGCATCAATCTTTTCCTGGGACAAGCCCCTACCCTCCATAGTTTTCCGGTCTCAAGGCGTCAACCCTAAACACATGCCATCATCACTAAAAAGACATGTATGTATGTATGTATGTATGTATGTATGTATGTATTTATAACAATAATAATTAAAGAAGAGGTCATGAATTTGAGAGGGAGTACGGGGCATGGGAGAATATGGGGTGAGAAGAAGAGATAGAAATGATATAAGTATAGTTCCATGTTTAAAATTCTTAAAAAAAAGCCTGGGTGGTGGTGCACACCTTTAATCTCAGCACTCTGGAGGCAGAGGCAGGCAGATCTCTGTGAGTTCAAGGCTAGCCTTGTCTGCTGAGTGAGTTCCAGGACAGCTAGGACTGTTTTGGAGAGAAACCCTGTCTCAGAAATTCAAATAAATAAATAAATATATAAATAATTCTCAAAAAAACCCTAAAAACTTAAAACCATAGGCCAGGAGTGGTGGCACACACCTTTAATACCTCACTTCTGAGCTCAAGAAATCCCACAGAGATTGCAAGAGTCAAAGGGGATGGAGGACAACAGGAGTACATATGAGTTCATAGAGACTGAAGCAGCGTACACAGGGACTACATGGGTCTGCACCAGCTCCTCTGGACATGTAGTATAACTTCCACCTTAGTATTCCTATGGGACTCCTGCCTGTGAGAACAAGTGAGTCTCTGACTTTTTTCTTCTGTTGGGTTGCCATGTCCAACTTCAATACATAGTTTTTGCTTGATCTTGTATTTTATTTTGCTGTGTTCGTTGTTATCTCCTCGAAGCCCGTTCTTTTCTAATGAGGGACAGAAAGGATCCAAATGGGAGGGGAGGAGGGAAAGAACTGGGAAGAGTAGAGGGATGGGAAACTACAATTAGGATATAATGTATGAGAAAGAATCTATTTTCAATAAAAGGGGGGGAAATGTGGAAAGAAATTTTAACAAATTAAGCCAGGAGTGAGAGCACACACCATTAATCCAGTGCTTAGGAATCAGAGGTTGGCAGTTATCTGTGAGTTTCAGATGATCCTCTTCTATGTAATGCGTTCCAGGCTAACTAGGGCTACATAGTGAAACCCTGTCTCCAAAATTACAAACAACAACAAATGTTTAAAAATGGGTGAATATAAAACATTTTAGAAAGAATGTATCCTTTGATACACTCTTGTTTCAGGCAAAACATATGTTTTAGTACCTATCTTTCAAATAATATATTTAAAGAGAAATTAACTAGGACGCAGTCATTTAATTTTTATTATATTCTAGGCATTGTATTATTGTTTTATATACTTAATTTAATGATTCTAACATTCCTGAATGGGATCATCTTGGCCCTCTCTTACAGATGAGGAATCTGGACTCAGAAAGTTTTGATAGCTTGCCCAAAGCCAAACAGTACAGTAGGAAGAAGACATCTGGATTCAAGCTTGTCAGCCTCCAAATGGATATTCCTTCTCCATATTTTGTTGTTACATGAATAAAATGCTCAAGGCATGTTCTCCATCTACACAAAAGAGAAGTTTGAACCACATCCTCCTGAACGCTTCTGACAGTAGAGAATTCCAGGAGTGAAAATCTACACAATGCTATAAAGATTCTTTACTTCCAGAGAAATACAATCAAATTCCCTTTAAGTATAGTGCTCCCCTAGCTCACATAAGTGCTTATTATTTCCAGATCATTAACTGCTTGACATAGAGATTTGGCTGAGAAACTTGAAGCTCAAGTGTTAGAGGACTCTGCCAATTGAAAATCAGTCAAATGTGGATAATGGCTTCTGTTACTATAATACAAGTCTACAGGAAAATGTGATTCAATTTATAAAAAATTCTATCAAAGGCAGCTTTTCAGGAATTCATCTGTTGAGTACAACAAGGTACACCTGTGCTATATTACTCAAATAAGTTCCACCTGGAAAACAGATGACTGTATGGCTTTAAAGAGGGAAAAATAATTTAATAAAGACACGAAAATTTGAAAAGCAAGAGTTTTTTTTTTTCAAAGTCCTTCCATTATTGCTCATTCCCGCTTAAATTGTTCTAGTCTATGACATCCTCAATTCCAGGTAAAGCGGGCTCATTAAATTTAGCCAAGCCCTGTATGATGCGTTTTCATTCACAGACAGATGTGAATTGGTCATGGGAAATGCCTCTCAACCTTCACTCTACAGTACGAAAAATTGAAAAGGGGCAAAATGGGGAGAAAAAAATGCACAATGCCCATTCTATGCCAAACTGTCCTTAATTATAAAGAAATTCACAAAGTGGTCATGGAAGTTATGTAAATATAACCCTCAGCAGTTTCCTCCAGAGTCTACAAAAACTGAGGGTCTTGCGAATGCCAAAGAAAAACAGCCCATTAAAAAAAAACTTATAATTCCTTTAGGTTATTAAAAAGATCAGGGGTAATTTAGTCTGGGAAAGTTTGACTCAAAGAATTCATTATATGTCCGTGGGTTTGGTATACAGTCCCTACTCCTCCCCGGGTGATGATGATTTTGTTTCCAGTACATCTCTTTCCCCTCTCTGTACCCTGCTTATCTTTCACCATAGCTTCTGTGGCTTCGCCTAAGACCATGCAATACATTCTTATTTAGGCCTTTGTTAATCAAAATACCACCAGACTAAAAAGTTAGCTTCAAGAGCCAGACATCTATTTCACTATGGAGATCTGTTTAGACATAAGAGGGGTCATTCAACACTGCCTCCTATAATCTTTTGCCACACTAACAGACCAACACAAGACAGAAAAACACATGTACCCCATCCAATACCCCTCAATATCACCCAACCTCACTGATTCTACTTTTAAAAGAATCCAACCAGAGAAAGTAGAGAATATTCAGCTGAAACTATAGTGTACTGATTGTTTCAACAGTGAAATGGATTGTACTTAGTGTATTTGATTTTTACTTTGAAAAGCCAGGCATTTTCCTGCTTCTCAGGGAAGTCTGCTGTGCTTAGCATGTAGCACATGGGTTCATCATCGAGCCTACAGCAAAATCAAGAGGAAGAATTTGGTTGATTAATTATTCTGCACAATACTGAAAATATTATATATAATTGTTATTTATGAATAATATTACGGTGTGGAAATACAGCTGTGTATTTGTCCCATCTGTAAAATGGTGATATTGAATATAGAGCATCTAGCATTGATAAAAATCACACTGATGTTGAAATGATCTGGTATTTTGCCACAGGACAAAGGTTTTCCAAAAGAATTATCTGTCTGGATTTTAATCAGAAACTTCTAGAACAATTATACCATTAGTTTATACATGATTATATATTTAGTTTATACATTACTAAAAATAAACTCCTTACAAAATCTAAAGGGATGAACAGTTTTACCTAGCTGTGAACCCCAAGAGCTGCAATACCAGTCTGCCAGGCAAGGTGTGCCTACTGTCACAAACTGGTAACGCTGTTATGATGGTAACCAACCATTGTCTACCTGGATTCAAGATATGTTCTGCAAGAGAAAATTTATACCTAGTACTGTAAATCTGGTTGGAAACCTGTTGTGGGATGTCCTTCTGTGTGTGTTCTGCTTTTATTGGTTGATGAATAAAGTTGTTTTAGCCAATGGCTTAGCTGAGGAAAGCCAGGTGGGAAATTTGAACAGAGATAGAGAAAGAGATAGTAGGTAGAGTCAAAAGGACGCCGTGTAGCTGCCCAAGGAGTAACTAGTAAGCCACAGCCTCGTGGCAATACACAGATTAATAGAAATTGGGTTAATGTAATAGTTAAAGCTAGCCAGTATGAAGCCTAAGACATTGACCAAACAATTGTAACTGAAAATAAGCTTCAGAGTTGTTATTTCATAAGTGACTTCAGGAAGAGGCAGACAGAGAAAAATGTATACAGAAGGACCAGGGGAATGGAAAATATTTCTAGCTGCAGAAACCTATGATTCACGAGATCCTCAGGATTAATTTACTTACAAGTTACTTAATTAAATTGTTTAGTAAAATTGTCAGGTTACAAATCTGCATTATTATTTATGTTTATGCCCATAAACAATTGCTACTCCCAGCCTTAACCAGAGAAGCTTCTCTTTTCAAAGAAGAGCAGTGAATGTAGATACATGGCTGATTTAGGTGCTGAGAATAAGCGATTTCTGAGAGCTCAGCTCAAAAAAGGACGTTTATGCCACCCAGGTAAAGCCAGGGGATTACTGTGGAAGAGGAGCCAGACAGAATGCAGGAAATGAATGGTAGAAAAAAAGATTGTGAAACACTCTCTCCTGAGCATGGCACAGACAATAAAGCCATGATATTTTTGTTGCTATCTGCAATGGACATATACTAGACTCATTGTCAATTATAGATACATCAGAGGCAGCTTCAAATGGCACACCCCTTCTTGGTTAACTGTTGACAACCAACAGATACTGGGTAAATCACTGTCTGCAGCTGTGAAACCATGGGTGAACCCACCAGACTTCAGCCAACATTCCCACACTCATAGTCACATCAATGGCCCTGGATAAACTCAGTGGGTCATAAAAATCAAACAGAGATGGACTCAGGAAAGGGAGCTGGAGGAAGGGCCATGGGTAATAGGGGAGAGAGATCCTATAGAGATAGGAGGTAGTGGTAATCAGAATGTACTTTGCACATGCATTAAAATGTCAATGAACAAATTCGGTAAAAATTATGAAATCTGAAAAAAACTCCTTCAGGTGTAATTTTCTTATTTTATCTGTGGGAAGTCAGAGTCACAAGTATAAACAATCAAGCTAGATTTTTCATAAAGTACTGATAAAATTAGAATACATAAAATGTCCAAATTTTTATTGTTCCCCTCAAAATTATGTTAGTTGGAGGCTATCTGCATAGACTACTGAAGTTTCCTTTTTCCCCTCAGCTTCAATATCGTCTAAGGATATTTCACAGTCACTGGAGTTACTCTGAAAATTTAATCCAAAATACCTCCAATTTATTTCTTTCTTAAATCAACAAAATGACATTTCCCTAGGTTGCACTTTTCATATGAGATTCAATACTTAAAGATTTTTAATATTTACAAATGTCAAACACACCACCAAAATATTATTTGCAGATATTCAGGGCATTCCAAATAGTAGAATGTAGACTTTGAAGGCAGTTCCACAGTTTTGAAAACGGTGATATTTTTGGATTAAGTATGCCTCTGTAAGGTGGCTGCTTTGAAGAAGAGTCTGCCCATTGTTGTGTGTGTGTTTAGGTCACTACTATGCACAGCTAGAAAGGGGTTTCAGTCTTATTGCCATCTGTGAGAATAGCATCTGTTAGAAGCTCGTGTCCTTCTCTGATTGAGGAAATGTCATATTATCCCCTCACCATTACCTACCCTCCTAGTCTTTATGCAAAGCATCAGTTTAACCATACTAAGGCAGAGTATCAGACCCTTGAGGATTACTTTTTTAAAGTATATTTTCTTCCTGTGGAACCACCAAGTATTATCCACGATTTATTGCTAGTTATTCTTTGGTGTAGTTATTGGTCTATATAACTGAAAACTCCCTTCTGGACATTATTTGGTTTTTGTACATTTTTATATAACACCATAATTTTTAAGTGACAAAGATAACAAAGTTAAAAACATGTTTATCTCGAAGTGAGTCTCAGTTGACTTTAGTCAAAGGCCTTGGAATGCAAGTCTCAGATGTGGTTGCGAATGTTACTGCTGGAGTAATTTTCTTTAATCTTTTCACAAAGCCAAAAAAATTAGAGCGAAGAGAGAGATTGGAAAAAAATAATTAAAAAAAAAACTCTAAAAATTTCATGAATAGGAATTGGTCAATGATACTTAAATGGCTAAGCTTACAAGTCACATTAATCAATATTTTGTTTCATAGCAGATGTGGAGGAAGTTAAAAGTATGGATTCCAAGGAGGAAAAAAACTAAGAATACTGAAAAGTATCACATTTCACAATTTCACACACAGGAGGGGAAGATGTAGAAAGGGGGAAAGATTTATGTATATTTGACAGTAATAGGAATTTAAAAATACACAATTGAAGTTATCAAAATCATTGTAGAAAAACCAGATTTGAATGTTTCTTGGCGTTTTCTTAATAAAATTTCAGCATCATAACGTTGCAAATAATAAGCAAACACCTTAGTGCTCCACAGTGTGATCTAGTAACCCACCTGGTGGAGGTGTACTTAAACACCATATCAAGCATGTATCTGTACACATATCTGTTTCCCCTCTCTCTCAATCTCTATCTCTTCCCCAATTCAATACATTAAAGTGCAGCCTCATGCCTATACCTTCTTTCCACTCAGAATTTGCTAGATGTCCTCCAGAACTGGCTCCTCCACCAAGCAAAACGAGATAGACAAAGAGAGGCTTCACAGGGCAAGGAAAACAACACAGATAATGAGGAACGCTCAAAGCATGGAACAGTTTCGAGAAAAGAATCTCAAAGAGAAAACATTTGCTCCTCTGCTGGCATCCACTTGATCCTGGCATACTCATTCATGTCCATTGCGCTCCTGGGTGTGCCAGGCACAGTGGGGAACAGAAGAAAGGATGACAGAACCTTTTGTTCTCACCTTGAGTACATCTTTTAATGTTTCGTGACAATTTCCTCTTCTCCTACTCCTTTTCTTCATGGCATTCACCAAATCGCATCACTGGAGATCAAAGAGCGCATCCTACCCTTTTCAAACTAGTTGAAGCATCATTATAGAAATCCTACTAATTCCAAGCAGCTCTTTACTGAGGCAATTATTTTAAGACTGTCATGTGACTGCTAGTGGCAGATTGGTGAGTAAAGGAAGCAGGAAATAAACTAATTCATTTATTAACTCTAAAAATAAAGCCAAAGGTGTTGGGTCCTGGGGTAAACAGCTTTGGTCACCATGAAAAACGGAATGGGAATTTTCCAAAGAGAGGGCTTATCTGGAAGAATTTTCCAAAATATGGCCTTGGTGTCATGGAAAAAATGCTAATTTCAAAACAGTTTTGATTTACCGCAGCGTAGTACTCTAATGTGTATATATTCTACACTTTCTTCATCCATTCTTCCATTGAAGGGCATCTAGGTTGCTTTCAGGTTCTGGCTATTACAAATAATACTGCTATGAACATAGTTGAACAAATGCTCTTGTCATATGATAGGACATCTCTTGGGTATATTCCCAGGAGTGGCATTGCTGGGTCCAGGGGTAGGTTGATCCCGAATTTCCTGAGAAACCGAAACACTGATTTCCAAAGTGGTTGCACCAGATTGCATTCCCACCAGCAATGGATGAGGGTACCTCTTCCTCCAGAGCCTCTCCAGCAAAGGCTATCATTGGAGTTTTTTATTTTAGCCATTCTGACAGGTGTAAGATGATATCTCAAAGTTGTTTTGATTTGCATTTCCCTGATCGCTAGGGAGGTTGAGCATGACCTTAAGTGTCTTTTGGCCATTTGTACTTCTTCTGTTGAGAATTCTCTGTTCAGTTCAGTGCCCCATTTTTTAATTGGGTTAATTAGCATTTTAAAGTCTAGTTTCCTGAGTTCTCTATATATTTTGGAGATCAGACCTTTGTCTGTTGGGGGTTGGTGAAGATCTTCTCCCAGTCAGTACGTTGCCTTTTTGTTGAAAGTGTCTTCAACAAGACAGGTAGTTGCAAAGAAATATAATGTGAACACTGTGTTTCACACATATGTTTTGAAACATAGTGTTTCAAAAACACTATGCTATATACATTTCACAACCACCCTGTGACTTACAACTGCTGCTTCACAAATGGTCACAGACCTTAAAAAAGAATGAATCATATGTTTGACAGCAAAATCCATGCCTTTCCAGGGAACCACAAAGCTACTCTTACTTAAACTAATTATGCCATTAATGGGACATAGATTGAACCTCTGGGTTCCCATCACTCAGCACTGACAGTGACCTCAAACGAGCATCTCACACTTTTTCTTTTGGTTCCCGAACAATCTTGGCTCTGAAACAGCTCAGAAGTGAACAAGGAATGAAGAACAGCAATGATTGGTTTCAATCCCAAAACCTGAATTCCCAGCTGAGATGAACAGTCATGAGGGGCAAAGAAATAGATGCATAGTGATGCTAAGTGGCACCAAGAATACAAGGTGGGATGAAGGGATGGAGGTCCTAGACATTAGGACCATGCCACCCTAGTACATGTCGGAGACTGAGATGTCCAGAGATGACTTCACTGAGGGGGTAGATTATGAACTTGAGTCTGATGACAAGGAGGCTTTCCTGTAACAATCTGGAGCATGACTGGTAGGAAATGTTTCCGGAACAAAACCAGGAGGGACAAGGGCTCTGATGAGGAAATAAATATTGCAAAGGATAGAGCGGAAGAGGAAGTCAGAGGCCCAGGCAAATCTAGTTTTCTTGGTTTATAAAGAAATTGGAAGTTGTTTCCATGGTGGCGGGCAGCTATTGGAGGATCTCCATTAAAAGAGTAATGAGACTCTTTCAGAGTCAAACCTCCATGTTAGAATATATGCAGTGACCAAGATCTCACTTTCCCAAAACTAACTTACTTGTTTCATAAATGTATCGAAGGCCTGTTGTAGCTGCTTTATGGTGTAAGACTCCAGAGTTCTTTTGTATTTAGTTTTTGTATTTTTCTTTGTTTTGCTTTTTAAACTATTAATGCAGGGGCTGGAGGAATGGCTCAATGGTTAAGAGTGCTGGTTGCTCTTTCAGGGGACAGGAGTTCAGTTCCCAGCACCCATATTGTGTAGCTCACAGTCTTCTGTGACTCCCCCCTCTGGAATCCAGTGCCTTTCTCTGACCTCCATAGGCATTCTCATATATGTGTACACTCAGGACACATGCATACATATAATTAAAAAACTAAAGAAAGTATTTATTCAGTTTGTGTATTGGGTAGTCAATACAGGAGATACAATAATGTGGAAGACATAATTGTTAATATAAATACCTGTGTACATTCTAACAGGTGGTCTCAATAACAAACAAAAACAATGGTGGAATATGTCAGAAAAATGGTGTTCTCTGGTCAAAACATTGGAACAAATATGTGATCATTCACCTTAGAATAAGAATGTGGGAATTAACCATGATCATCTGAAGGAAGATCATTCAAGTGGAAGGAACTACCAACATAAAGGGACTTAGATCATTGTGTTAGGTATGTGATGGACAGTAAGAAATCATAACAGAGAGGTATATAGGAAGTAATAAAAGATGCCAGAGATAAGGAGTCACCTGATCACAAGATATTGTAGCCCATTGCTAGGACTATGTTAGATGAGATTTCTTGGGAAAGTTTAACAAATAATAGTGGGGGGGTACATTGGTGTGATTTGAAGCTTAAAAGAATCACTTTGGCTACTTTATTAAGAGAAGGAGGAGGAAGAAAAGAAGGAATAAGGAAGAAGAGGAAGGAAGGTGGGAGGGGAGGAGGGGAAGGAAGAGGCCCAAATTTTGATATCTAGTTTCTAGGATGGCAAAACCGATATGACAGCTGCACTTCTTAGCTGGATAACCTTGAGTCCAGCTAAAACTTGAGTGTTTATTCTCAAAAGAGAAAACACAGACAACCGAGGGACTATCTGCAGTTGTCAAACCACTAGATTAATTGCCTTCCCAATAAGCATTCAAATACATATTTGACTCTTGATTCAGTGTTCTTTCTCCTACAAGAAACTTCTTTCTAATGATCTCCTAGCATTTAATCTGTGGATCACTTATGAATCTGTCCCAACAGTGTCAGGTGGAGACACAATTAAGGTGTGTCTGAAGTTAGCATCTATTTCTTTAACCAATGAGCATTAAGATGACTACATACAGTGATTGAAATTGAATAATAGAAGGCATGGAAAAAAATAAAAATGAATAAAGTGTAGTTCTTATCTTCAAGGAATTTATAAAATGAAGCTACAGAGGAGGAATCAGATATTTATATAATATAATTCAATAAAAAGCAGAATTAAAGAAATAAGAACTAAGCAATATATTAAGAGTAAGATTTCAATAAAACAACAAAGACTAGGAAGGGCTATTGAAGTCCAAACCACAGATGTAGGGTTGGAGAATAACAGAGAATGCATGCCAAATTCAAAGACTGATGAGATGTTTAGTGGATTAAAACATCCTAGGGGCACACGGAGGGGTGTAATGTGAGATGAGGTTGGACTGATGGGTTGAGGTCAGATGGTGACAGCCTGTAATCCCCAGCAAAGGTGTTTATACGTCATGCTGCCGGCGTTGAAGAGCTGTTTGGGGGTTTGTGAAGTAAGTACGACTAAATCTTCTTGTGGGGGAGTTCCTCCGTCAGAGCGGTGAACTGAGAAGAGAGAGACTGCTTAGATAAAACTCCTCTTCCTCCCTTTGGGAATATATGGCCATGAGCCTGTCCATGGCTCACCTTTCAAACTGATGTCCCTCTTTTTTTTTTTTTCAATGTTCAGTTTCCTTTAATGACCCCCATCTTCCCTGAAGGGTAGGTGCAGGCAGCTAGGCGACGGCAAGACATGTTCACTTGAAGATCTTGCCTTGATTGACAGCTTTGCCCACATGCTGGAAGGCCCCCTCCCAGGAAAAGTACTCTCGAACCAGGGTCTGGGTCTCCTCGCTACCAGGATCCAGTTTCCGCCATGTATATGACTCGTAGTCCACCTGCCAATCTGGACTTAGCGGAAAGGCAAGCTCTTGGCCTCGGAAGACCCAAACGCCAGAAATAGAGCTGCTGTTGTTGGTTCCAAAGAGGATGACACTAGCAAAGGCATTCTTCCTTAGTTTGTCCAATCGCTGGAACATGCCAGTGATGAGGTTGCAACTCATAAAGGTCTGGGTGAGCTCCTCAGGGAAGCGATATTCAGCATACCACAGGGACCAGCCATCCTTATCAAAGTGCTCCCAAAAATATGGCAGCGCCACGGAGAGGGTGTCCTCGTTGGAGTACTTACGCTTAAACTCATCCAACACAAAGGTACTCTTGGGCAAGTGAGCAAAGGGGTCCTTGGCCTTAGGCTCAGAGCCAGTGCCTGCTCACACTCATCCATCTCCTCCTCAGGAGCTGGGGCAGCTGCCTTTTTCTCCTCTTTCCGTTCAGCCTGGGGCTTCTGTTTCTCTTCTCGTGAACCCTTTTCTTTCCTTGGAGTATCTTTTTTAGGCTGGCTCTCTGCAAACTTCTTGGCATCAAACTGGGCCATCTTCTCACACAGCTTCACCTCCCCCAAGACTGCCCTGAACTGGGGCTGGTTAATGCTGGTGAGGAATATTGGTATTGGTGAGGAATCGGTTGGTATTGGGGAAGGCCTGGCGAAAAGAAGGCTCTAAGACCTGCTTGTAGAGCCACAGAAGGGTACAGACAACTGTGATATCAGCCAGAGTCACTCGCTCACCCACCAAGAAAGTCCTTGTCTTCAAATGAGTGTCCAGCAGCCCCAGGATTCGCCTCACCTCTTCCTTTGCATTTTTGGTAGCCTGTTTGTTATGGTGCATGATGCCCAAGGTGGGGAACACCCAGGTGCTGGCTGGAGGGACGATATCACTGTCAGCAAAGCTCACCCACTGCACCACCTGAGCTGCTGCCTCTGGAGTACTTCCCCGCAGGTCCTCGTTGCTTACATAATAGGCGATGGCATTGCTCTCAAACACGCAGAATCCATCATCACCCTCAAATGCTGGAACCTTGCCAGCAGGAAATTTTCTGAGAAATTCGGGGGTGCGGTTGGTTTGGCCAAAGTGGAAGTGGGGTGGTGCGGAGAGCACGTGGACCTGAGCCCCACTGTACTGAGCAGCAATGAGGGCCTTGAAGGCTCCCCAGTTTTCAGGATACGTGTACAGGGTCCCAGCCGCCATGGTGATTCCGCAGAGAAAGAGGATGGGCCTGATGTCCCTCTTTTAATCTTCCCATAATGTCATAGACATGTGATGACCTTCTGTGGAAATACAGTCATGCAGCACAATCACTGAGCCAAGAAAGAGGAAAGAGTAACCCTGATGATGCCTGGAGAACTATAGGAAGTAGAGTATTTATCATAGATCCTGGGCAAAACTATGGCTCAGTCCGAGCTTGTGATATTTGTTACATCAGTTATCTCTACTACACATATCAGGACCTGCGGATGAGCTAAGTGATTGTCCAGGGTTTCAGTGACTGGCTTTATCTACCAAGCCAAATCCCAGAAAACCCTTTTTGCCCATTGAAATGTTATTTTTATACTATTTTGGACCTACTTTTTGGCCTGAAGTTGGCCAGAATAGAAGAGTCAGTCAATATTATTTCTTGTAGAAACCTCAAGTTTCTTTTTTAAGCTTAAATTTTGAGGCCTAATAACACTTGATACTTATCAACATACATCCGCTCGAATTACAACATCAATAAGTCTCCTAAAGACTTTGAATAGTTTCTGAGTGAACCGGCTAACCCTTGAGTCTTGAACATGGACTTTGCAAAAGACAAAACAAACAAACAAAAAAAAACCCGTTGCCTAAATAATAAAATATATTAAAATATATCATTCGTTCACACTACAAAGGCAGGTAGGTCAAACAGATGTAATTTTATAAATGCTTATAGTTCAGAAAAACCTGCCTGCATATTTTCCTAATTATTTCTTTTATTACCCTTAAAGGCCTTGATATTGATTCAGTTTACATGGCAATCCTAGCTACTTGTTTCTGAATTTATTCAATAGCTTGTATTTTACTTCAGAGGAAAATAAAATTATAATAAAATAAAACTAAAACCCATTATAAGCCACACAAAAATACCTCTTATCTGCATTTTCTTCACTCCACGGAAACAACTTGCCAATTGCAAAACACAAGCTGAAGCCCAGGTCATCACCCTGTTAGTTGGGTTTGTCCAAGAGGCTTCCCTGAGCCAGGACCAATAATCACTGACAGGCAATGTAGACATCCTTGACAGCTTCTGGGAATGAATTGCCTTAGTTAGAAAGTCACCAAATCTTAAGCCATAAATTACTCTGGCAATAGCCGGTGGAGCAAGCCTGGCTCCCATAAAGATCTGCTTCCCTATTTAGAGGTCTCCTGTGTGCCTGGGGCTAAAAACCCCTGGAAGGCATCCATCATTATGATTATCAAAAGCTTTTTGCTTTTCAAGTACATTTTCATTCTTCAAGTACATACTGGCTGAGATAGTGTGTATACTCCAAAGAAAAACCGACTGAAATAACACTAATAAGCTTGGGGAAGATATTTCTCTGTTGACAAAACCCTTTCCCATTTACAAATGTTCTCAGAGAGGAGACTAGTAAATAAGCTGGATTTCAGGAAAGGATACAGTGGAGATATCTCTGCCTCCCTTTTATTGAATCATATCAACTATAATTTCACAAAAGCTTATGTATCACTAAATTACATATTGTATAAAACAGTTATGTCCAAAGCTGTTTGACCTAGAGCACAGGCATGTGGGGGTCTGTAACTGTGGAGTCAGGCTGTCTTGAAGAGAAGCACCTAGCTACATGGAGCTGCTGACCTTTGAAATGAGTTAAAAGCAAGTTGCAATGCTTAGAAGCACAAAATGCTAAATTCTAAAGACTTGGTATTAAAGGAAGAATTCTAATATTGTTTCCTAAAAATTTCATATTGTCTATATACTGAAATAATGCAGCGATATAATTCACTCTCAAACACACTGAAAAGAATAAAATATACTTCAAAAGTTTTACCTGCTTCTTTTCCATGTTAAAGTGTGACAGCGAAACAGTTTACATTCATGATTAAATTAATTCAGATTTTCATTACACGTTGTACTAGTCACGGTTCTGTTGCTGTGATAAAACACCATGATCAAAGAAATATATAAACAAGTATTTAATTGGGTTTATCGTTCTAGGGGGCCAAAGTCCATGATAGTGGAATTAGGGCCTGGCAGCAGAGATGTCAGAGAACTCATATCTCTAACCATAATCAGGAGGTGAGAGACACACTGGGAATGGTGAGAGTCCTCCAAAATCTCAAAGCCTACTCCCAGTCCACACCTCTTTCAACAAGGTTACACCTTCTAAGTCTTCCCAAGCACTTCCCCCAACTGAGTCCAAGTATTGAAACATACAAGCCTTTGGGGGCCAATACTCATGTCTGGGTGACAATTCTGCTCTAAAGGGCTTGAGATGACCTTTAGCTCCATCAGTTCTGTATTCTTCTTTGTTGGAGGCTTTTTATTTATTATTGTGAATGTTTCAGCTTAGTTTACATTGTAATTAGTTCCATTATGGCATTTCATATATTATTCTTGGTTCTCATGTATTCCCTTTCCCTGCTGCCCTCCCTTGTGCTCTGTGGCTGAATCCCTTACTTGTCCTGAAATCCTCCCTTTAACTGTTGAGAAACTTTCCCGTACACCACTTCAACTCCATTGGTTATTATAGATCTGGTTAAGCTACTTAAATGCTCATTGTTTAATAATGGCAGACAATATATGCCTAGGAATGTATTCATTTCCTCTGAATATTCCACATAACATCTCCCTTTCCTCATCTGCAATGAAGTTGAGTTTTAATAAAGTGGAAATGTTGTAAATGAAAAACTCAGTTCAACTAAATAAAAAACACAAAAGAAAACACCAGCAATAGACTTAATCAAGCAGAAACACTTTTTAGTTTAAATGGCATATCTAGAGGGAAGAGTAGAGTATTGGGGTATTAATGAATCATTTAATACTTACAAAATTGTGATATATAAGTATAAACTCACATATCTGATGGTGAAGGAACCTAGATTTGGAATTATAAAAATGCCTTTCCCAATAACCTACAGAGTTTTTAAAAGTAGGTCTGAGATTCAGGCAACTCCAACATCCAGGAAGTGCACAAACAATGCAAGAATTGAATACCTATACTTACACAATTACTAAGAATATATGTTACTACCTGTGAAATAATAGGTTGACAGCCATGTACAATGTGTTATGATCAGCATAAAAAATGGAAGAGGAATTACAAATAGAAACAACACTGTGTAACAATTCTGGGTATAGCCATGTGAACCTGACACAAAAGGGAAGGCATCTACTAAGAAGGTCATGGTAGAAATAACAGTTTCTGATGTAAATTCTTTGTGAAGAAATCGGAGGATGGAATACCATGTTATTAGGACATACTAGGGGATAGAGGGCCAATAAACACCTGAAAATTTTTCAACTATCATATCCATCAGGAGACTATAATTTAAAACTGCCCTGTGATTCTGTCACCCCGGTGAGAATGTCAAGTGTACAAATGACAACAAATGTTGATATAAATGTATATACCTATATTTCAGTGACGGGGTTGGGAACTGGTATAGGCACTGTGGAAATCTATGGAGCTTTCTCAGAAAAATTGAAAAATGACTACATGACTAAGCTATAGCATTCTTGTGCTTGAAAGACTCCAGGTCAGTGTATGACAGAGATACTGGAACATGCAAGCTTACTACTGCACTATTCCCAATAACCAGGAAAGGGAGTAAGCCTAAATGTCCACCAATGAATGAATGAAGTGATGCATATAGGATATCACATAACCATTAAGAAAAAGGCAATTATGGAATTATGGTTTTTTTTAGAAAAGTATTTGAACCTGGAAATCACCAATATTGGGTTAAATAAACCAGACTCAGACAAACAGCATATTTTTAATATATGTAAAACTTAGTTTCAAAATTATATACATATATATATGAATATGTATGTCATAAAAATAGAAGGGTTCTTATAGGAAGGAAGGAAGGAAGGAAGGAAGGAAGGAAGGAAGGAAGGAAGGAAGAAAGGAAGGAAGGAAGGAAGGAAAGAAGGAGGAAAGAGATCTTAAGAACTCTTAATGGGGCATGGAGAAAGTACTGAAATACATGTGATAAAAAAGCAGAAAGGGGAATTATTTGGAGGAAGAAAAGAGGTGAGCCACAAGGAAGAACAGGGCAGAGGGGAGGATAGTGGATGAAGGGAATAAATAAAAATACAATGGAATGACACTTTTGTGTAAAATGCCACATAGAAACCTGTTCTTTCATATGCTGTCCTAAAAAACATGAAAAAAAACTTAAGAATACAAGTGGGAGTTAGTTTATTGTCATCTCAAGATTAGCAACCTTAAATGGGATAAATACAACTTAAACATATTGCTGTGCCAGTCTCCAATGGGTTTGGGAGGCTGAAAGCAGCTGCACAATGAATTCCAGTCTGCAGTCCAAGTGTGGAGTCTTAGTGACTGAGACAGAAATGAGTACCCTATGCCTACCACCACTGGGCAAGCCCTGAGGATTGACTCCAGTGAGCTTCCTGTCTAGGTCTGAAGCCACAGGCATAGGGAGCACCGGGCAAGTATGATCCACTGCATCTTAATGGTAGTCTTCCTTCTCCTGTGAACAAGTCAGACGGGAGCTAGAGCCTGCCTTCTTCATTCACACTGTTTCTCCTCTGCCTGTGTGGTCCCTGCTGCTGTGCTTCCAGCTTCCAGACAGCCCTGCCTTCTTTGTGCCGTGGAGATTTCAGTAGATTAGAGTTCAGTTCCTGTTTTGTCATTTTTAACAAGGGGGGGGCATGCTTGAAGTCTACTGCCCCTCTTCTGTTAAAAGCCTTGTTTGGCATTGCTTAGGTGGTGGCTATCCCATTGCCCCAGGACTTTTAATTCCATAGGTAACTTGGTAAACTAAAGCCTGCTTAGTTATTGAGTTGACTAGGTACCTATTTATACTCCCAAGGAGTTTTTCCTACTGGGTTTAAAAAGAAAAACAGAACCTGGAAATCATGTCTGTTAGACCACGTGTTCCTGTGCAGCTTATCTCCTGTCTCAGACTACTGCAAAATTTAAGACAATGATTTTCCCAAAGCCTTAGTACATAAAAGACGTACATAGATTAAACTGTTCACTTGCTTAATAACTTGTTATTCTAATGTGAAAGAAGCTATACTGCTGAGATATTTTGAGAGTTAATAAAAGTTTATGAAAATTCCCGTATTTGGCTCTGAGAAGATAATTGAGTAAGTAAAAGCATTTGTTGCCAAGCCTGACCACCTGAGCTTGGATCTCCCAAGTCCCACATTCTGCAAGGATAGAACCAAATCCCACACCTTGTTCTCTGCCCTTTGCACACATGCCCTGGCATGCTCATGTACCAGACGCCCCCATACTAACTAAGTGAAATGTAATTTAGAAGTTCTTAGATTTGGGGACTGGAGAGATGACTCTGTGATTCAGAGTGCATACTGCTGGTCCAGAATCTCATGCTTGATTCCTCAAACCCATTTTGGGTGCCTTACAACTGCCTGTAGTTCAGCTCTAAGAGATTTGACGTCTTGCTAAACTCCACTAAAACAATGCATTGAGAAACATTTGAAGTCCTAAATGTTAATCTGTTGATAGCATTTAAAAATATGCATGTTTCTTATCTTCTCCTTTCTGTTCCCTGCATCACTGAATTTATGCATAAACCATAGATACTGAGAAAGAAGAGAGAGAGTACAAAATAGAAGAGAAGAAGACATACTGAAGGAAAGGAAGAAGAGAGAGCAGAAAGAGATCCACCTGCTTCAGCCTCCAGAATGCTAGGATTAGAGGCATGTGTCACCAGCACTAGTCACTTTCAAAAGGAGTTTTTTTTTAATATAATTATATACTTTGCGCTCCTTCCTTTTCCTATCTCCAACCCCCCAAT
>NW_004949096.1:4422749-4433530 GCF_000317375.1 Microtus ochrogaster | reverse complement strand
AATTATTTCTTCAATTATATATGAAAACTTGCCTAAATACAACTTGGACAGTCCATTTAGTGTTATTTGCAGCACATGATTTCATGACTGACCAGTTGGTACTGGGTAACCAATTAGGAGGCTCATCCTTGGAGAAAGCTATTTATTCGAATCTTACCTTTCCTTAGTTATTTTCTTAGGGGCTGAGCCCTACAAGATGTCCTCTTCCATGTTAGCATGTTCTTGTTTTACTTGTTCTGGTCGTCTTGAGGCAGCCGTATCTGAAGTCTCTCTGTAGCTCAATTCCTACTTGTCTGCATCTCTCTCTGGTGGGCATGGTAAATCAATGTCAACAGCATTTCTCTGGCCTATAAAAGCTGTCACCCAAAGGCAGTCACATTCTTTATGAGCCAACCTCTGCCAAGAAACAAATCTGAATCCTGAGTCTGTGACTTCCTATAGGTTATGTGTCCATTCCAAGATGCTTAGGATTAGAAAGGTTTCAGATTTTAGGATTTTATTTTTATTTTTATTTTGGATTGTGAAGTATTTGCATTTTCATAATGAGATTCTTTGGGCATGAAACCAAAGTTGAAACAGGAAATACATTTATGTTCCACATAGACCTTATATGCATATCTAGAAGCTAATTTTATACATGTTTATTTAATCTGCATTTTGACTATATACCTTCATAAGGTCAGAGATGGAATTTTCCACTTGGTACATGACATCAGCATTCAAAAACACTTGAATTTGTAAGGATTTAAAAGTTTCAGGTTAGAGGTACTCAACCTCTCTATCTTTTGGGCATTGCCATGTTTTAGGATAATGGAGTCTTAACATTCTACAATGGAAGAAGGGGACATTTTTCCATTTCTCACTCTTAGATAGCTGAAAGTTCCAACTGGGGATGTGATTTTTCTATCAAATGATCACTGTCTTCCCACTAGAGGCTCTTTTCTGCCTTTGTGGAACCTTCCTGGTTCAGTAACAACTCTGTGTTCTGTGTTTTCTTTTCAGTTGGGTTTTAGAAGCTGAGCCTCAACTATATTATCCAGATATGTAAAAGCAAAAGCAAAAATTCCCCAGAAGCAAAGATTTTTTTTACTTCTTCTGTTGTAGTTCCTTTCTTAATGACATAAATGTTCCATCAGCCTGGTCAGGATGCTGACTGATCAAAGTGTCCATGCCTGAAACTGTTGCTCTCAACATGTTACCTGGGCATGGGGTAGATACAGAGAGCCAAGAGATAGACAGCAAGTTGGGAGATGAAAGAGATCTCTATATTTAAGACATTGAAAAGAAAAGCAACACTCTCCAATTATTCAGTTCAACTAGCCTGAGAAGACTAGGCCAATACCAAGGCATCAGCACTAGGCCTTATTATCTAGAAGCCAACATCAGATATGCTAGTTTAATAGTCTAGGTATGAGGTGCTGGACATTCAAGGATTCTGACTGAAAGACATTTATTTCCTGTAGTTCCTATAAACATATCACAAGCTAAGTGACTTAGAAGAGCAGAAATGTAGTGTCTCATAGTTTTTAATAGCCAAAATACTTTTTAATTTTTATTTATTTTTATTTCATTTTACATTCCATCCACAGTCTCCCACTACCACTTCTTTGCTCCCCAACCTCCCTCCCAGCCCATCCCCATCCACTCCTCCCAACAAGTAAGGGCTCATACTGCTCCAGTGGTTCATAGCTCTAGCCTGCCCATTTTCCATCCTATCTCTTTTGAATATTTTTTAAAACATTTGTGAAAGTCACCAGAGCTACCCCTGCCCCATTCTGGTAGCTCAGTAGAGTCAAGGGTATCTCTTCAAAGACCTTCAGAAGTCAGGAGATGGAACAATGAGTGATACAGCCTACGAACCGAGCTTTAAAACTCATGGAGTTTTCAATTAATTAATTGCCATTGGGCTTCGGTATCAGAGAGAATTTTCACGGCTTGCATCAAACCAGAAAATCTGTACATCACTCTCAAAAGAGTTGCTTGGGTAAAAAATTAAGAACAATCTCCACATTGGCTGTGGAGATTTGTGGGTTCCCTCTCCAGCCAGCATGGCAGTCTCTCACCAATTTGTGAGACTATGGATGCCAATCAGCCCATGTCAGCACCTTTAGTAATCTATGCAAAGGTGCAGTGGAAACAATAAACTTCAAGACTCTGGTACATTCTTGCTAGATAAGAATAGAAGGCCATTGTTAATGATTTTTGTTTTATTTCTTTAAGAGAAACTGAAAATCTGCTTTTTTATCTTTTATTCCTTAAATTTCAGTGTTGAAACTCCATGCAGTGGGCCAGGGAATCCATGTCACAGGGCTTTGTGCTCCCAGTGTGTGGGTCTCTTCTGGAAGAACAGAAGGCATAGTCTAACATCAGTGTCTGAGCCTTTTAAGGGTCTTAGGTAAAGGTAGTTAGAAGCCCTGACTCTTAAAGAACTTACATTTAGTTACATCAGCTCAGTGTCTCTCTGCTAATCAATACCTTATAAGAGTAAATTGCTAGTGTGAGTGTCTGTGAGTTGCTAGCTCTGTAACCTTGGGCAATCCATTAAAATTTTTTAGACATTTGTTTTCCATTTTTAGATAACTCTTTCACAGCCTTTTAATAATGCTTAAATGAGGTAGTTCATGAAATGTCTAATGCGTCCGTTATCGACACGGCACGTTATTTTCAGAATCTAGTTTTGGATGCACACTGATACCCACCAAGGAAGGACTTCTACTGTGTCTTTACTAATCTTCTAATCAGAATGACTGTATTGGAAAGGCAATGCTTCCTAACTGTACTAGCAATCGTGGCAACATAAAACAAAACAAAAACAGAAAAATGAAACACACACACACACACACACACACACAAAACAAGGAAACCAGAAACATTTATTATCACCTCGTATTAGCAAGCATGACATGATTAGTTATGTTAAGTCACACAAAGGACTTGTGCACGGACTACATTAGCTCCCTCATTTTCCAAATGAGAAAACAAAGCATCAGAAAGAAAGAAGTATTAGTGGCCACAAAGCTAAATAGTAGCAGAGCCTGAAAAGATGTTTGTATTTTGGTTTTGATTTTAAGCTTAAAATAATTTTTATGTTTTTAATTGAAACTTTGAACATTGTAGAAGTTAGTTCGAACAATAAAAAGTAATCAGTGTGTTTTTAATTGCTTTGGCAAGAAAATGCAGCCTAAATGCTATATAAAAACAAAAATATGCTGACCAATTCTAAGTCTCTTTCCCAGTTTTAAAGGAAATAAACTGTATTTGAAACATCTTGCTTTGGCGTATATACAATAGGTTGAATTTCTTTAAGTATAAGATTTGCTTTGATCTCTTTTGGGGGGAATTCAGTAGTAGTAACATGCTGGTACGTTCTACTTCTAAATGAAGATGCTGTAGCAATAGAGAGGATAATAGTGGGATACCAGTGTCATGAAAAGGGGAATGCAAAAAAAGAAACCTTTATCTGGGGAGGAAGAAGGGAAGGAAACAGAGGAAAAAGGAGGGAGGAGGGATAAAGAATACCACGGATTCTATAAGAAGTCATAGAGAAGTATTTTTGCTTATTTAAATAAACATATTATACGTAAGTGTCTGTGGATACATATATAAATGATTGAACTGAAGCCAGAGACTGTCTAGCAAAAAGCCCCATGCCAGGCATGGGAAGCCTCCCTTCACGTTGTTGATCAGGCAAGTCCAAGAGACTTCCCGAACAATACAGGCCACTGCCATTGCTCTTGGTTGCTGCCCAGAACTTGATGATAAGATCCTATTTCTGAAAACACCATACAATTCTAACAAAAGTTAGGAAAATAAAGTTTGATCTTCTCTGGAAGTCACATCCCTTGGGACTAGCTCTATTAGTATCAGAAAGTGCTATCCAAGCTGCCAACAGAGGGTAACAGTCAGTTGTCGTAACCACTGTAAAAGGAATTAGAAGGATATAAATAGGAAGAGAAGAAATCAAATTACCCTATTTGCCAATTATATATTATACATAAGGGATTTCCCCAAATTCCACCTGAAGACTTCTAGAAATGATCAATACTTTTAGTAAAGTGTAAGAATAGAAAATCTACTTACAAAAACTATCAGCAGGTGTGTATCTTAGTTGGGGTTACTATTGTTGTGATGAAACACCATGACCAAAGCACCTCTGGGGGGGTTCTGCTTTAATTTTATTTTATTTATACTTCTTCATCATAGTTCATCATCAAAGAAGTCATCAGAGGAACTCAAGCAGGGCAGAAACTCGGAGGCAGGAGCTGATGCAGAGACCATCAAGAGGAGTGCTGCTTACTGGCTTGCTCAGCCTGCTTTTTATAGAACTCAGGACCACCAGCCCAGGGATGGAAACATCCGTCATGGACTGAGCCCTCTCCTATCAACCACCAATTAAGAGGATTCCTACAGGCCTGCCCGCAGCATAACCTCACAAAGGCATTTTCTCAGTTGAGGCTCCCTTTAATCTGATGACTCTAGCTTGTGTCAAGTTGACATTGTGTAACTAGGCAGTACAGTGTGTTTTATTCATAAGTCTTTCCAAGAACAAGATTCCAGAAGGGTAGCCTTTCGGTGGCCATGTTGGTAGAGGAAACATGTTTCTTGTCTGTCAACACGGAGGACCACACATCACTTCCAATGCCATGACACCCATAGGTACTTTCAGAACCACTGATGCAACTGCTCCACAGGTTGGTTTACCTTGAGTCAACTCAGTAAGTTTCCTACCACAAACAAAGAATAGCAAACATTATATATAAAAAGGCTATAAAAAGGTGAATGTTTTGCTTCTGATCTTGTGAGCTAAAATGCATGCTATTCATGTACAATGAGTCAGGTATATATCCTTTTCCTCAACTTCTAAAGGACAAGAATTTCATCCTTTTTTTAAAAATCACACATTTTCCAGGGTGGGGGGAATCTCCAGTTTGTACAGCTAATCACAGTGGCTCACACTGGCACCCCCAGCATTTGTACAAGGGTATTATTTGTTCAAGCCAGCCTTGGTTGCGCTCTCAGACCCAGTCCCTGCATTTCAAATCTCACTTAGTTTTAACAACAACTTCAGAAGCTAAAAACCAAGGTCATATTACAAAAGAAGAAACTGAGGCTTACAAAACTTCTGTCAAGGCCTCTCATTACACATGGATGAATCCAGAAGACAGTATCTGTTTGCATCTCCACAGGAATTTTCTCTTTCTGCAGCTTAGTAACCTTCCTTGATGTACTAGCCTCTTCTGTCTTCATTAATGTCCTGATATAAATAAAAAAAAATAGGTCAGAAAAAAACAAAGAAAATAGGTAGGCAGAGGCCTTGATTTCAGAAAAGAGAATCCCTGATATGACTAGATTGTTGTTGTTGTTGTTGTTATGGAAACCTCCAAATTGGAAAACTTCTCTTCTCAAACCAACAACTGATACTGATTAACTCTCAAGAATTCAGTATCACACAGCTATTTTTTTCCCACTCTTTTCATGTTTGGCCCAGACCTTTTGCCCCCACCCCAACCCCTAAGACCAGTTACTAAAGGATATCAAGTGACAGCAAGATTTATGAGAAGTCCAAAGGCCACATCTGGGTCACTAAACAGAGATCAGTAGATATCATTCAACCAGTTACAAATTAAAAAATCCTTCATGTTCCATTCCAACCCCCCCAAAAATCCATGAAATTAAAATGACCATTAATTTATTTATGCATCATGATTTCATCATTATTAAGTATTTATTTTATCCTAGGAATTAATTACATGCAAGGCATTTCACACCAAATAGGCACTGACTCTTTACAGAGATACATTTCAGTAGCAAAAAATAATCTCATGTATAGTGACCTATACACCAAAGGTTTGCATTTAACAGCACATAAATTATTCTCATTCTTGTGATCATGTAGTCAGCATACTCTTCTTTTTAGGTGACAAACGTCAAGCTAGAGACCAAATATTTTCCCCAGTGTTCGTGTACGTATCTTGTGAGTTAAGACTTGTCCTGCTTTTAGAAGCAATGGGTGTGATATACAGAAGTAAATACTAAATTACTTGGTATAGAATTCCCACTTAGCATTGTAAGGCTTACAGAATGAAATGAGAAATATTGCACACATTCTATCTTCATTTCCATGGGCTAGCTGAATAAAACTATGGAGAAGTCTGGTGCAGAAAACCAATCCTCTTTAAGAACAGCCAGTCTTACATGACTGATGTTGAATGAAAGATCAGATTTCTTTAAGCTAGGGAACAACCTGAAGTTGTGATCAGGTGAAATGAGCAGAGAGAATTTAGATGGGGGTCACCTTCCTAATGCCTCTCTGTCTTTTCAGAATACATGGCACTCTGCTTATAATGGCTTGTCCAAGATTTTTGAATTATGATGGTCACCAAGCATCTCGTGCAACCATTCTGTGATCCTCTCCCAACAACTTTCACAGCAGGATTCAACAAGTTAGGTGGTATACCTCACCTTTTTTTTTTTTTTTCACAAAATAAAGCCTTGTGTTAGGTGACTTTCCCGTCTAGACTAATGTAAATGTTGTGAGCACATTTCAGGAAGATAAAGCATGACAGTCACATTAAATGGATTGTTACCTTACTGTGATTTCAGTGTATGATGAGTGTGTGAGATGCAATCCCACGGTAATCTGAAAAGTACCTGTATGTCATGTAAGTCATGTCAGGTGTATTTCTAAATCTTAATCTGTTTTCTGTCATCCCCTTCAGGCTCATGCCCAAAGCATTCTTGCACCTAAAGGGAAATGATATCCCCTATTTATAGACACACTTGGTCATGGAGGACTATCTTAACTACTTGCCATTGTTCTCTAAGAATTGATGTTATTCCAATTCTATGGTTTAACAATAATATGGTACTGTAGTGGCCCAATAACTGAAATCCCTGGGCATACATATTAATAGGTTTTTCTGGCTTTATGACTCTCACAACTAGAATTGAAAATGGGTGAGCGAGCCCCTTTGCTCATATTCTCACGCCTTCTGCTCTTCAACTGGACTTTGGAAGCTTGGCCTAGTGATCTGCTGGAGGTCTCTGCCTCTGCTTCCATCAATGAAGGTTTTATGGTGATATTTAAGATATTCATCAACCTGACTACAGGGCAAGGCCAGTTGGAACACCCTCTCCATTATCGCTTAGGGTCTTAGCTGGGTAATCCTTGTAGATTGTTGGGAATTTCTCTAGTACTCCATTTCTTACTAGCCATAATGCTTCCCTCAATCAAAATATCTCTTTCCTTGCTCTTATCTCTGTACTTTCTCCATCTCCTCTATTCCATTCCCTCAAGTTCTCCTCCCTCCCTTCTCCTCTCCTCTTCCCTTTTCACTCTTCCTTCTCCCTCTACCCCCATGCTTCCAATTTTGCCGGGTGATCTTGTCTATTTCCCCTTTATAGGTGGGTCTCTGTATGCTTTCCTTAGGGTTCACCTTGTTACTTAGCTTTCTAGGATCATGAACTATATAGACTCAATATCTTTTGCCTTACAGCTAGTATCCACTTATGAGTACGTACATACCATGTTTGTCTTTCTGGGTCTAAGTTACCTCACTCAGGTTGGTTTTTTTCTAGTTCCATCCATTTGCATGCAAATTTCAAGATGTCATTTTCATGCGCAGTTCCACAGGCTAACACTGTGTTCAGAATGACATACATCATTTTGTGTAGCATAAAAAGCCACTAGGGTTACCACTAATGTTACTTTCTACTATCCCATTTTCCTTGAAACAGTATTCATTCAAGGTTAGAAGTCATGGCATCAAATGGAAGTCCGTTTTCATCTGAAGGCAAAAGAGAGACTTTGCTTTGTATATCATGGTGTAGGGTACTACCACAAGCAGACTCTTTCTTTTCTTGGGATGAACCCAGGGGGTTGGAGACAAAGGAGAAAAGAAGGAAAGGACCCAAGGCCACAAATCATTGCAACTCTGGAGCAAACCCAATCTGACGTCCAATCTTCCTTTTTCATTTAAGTAGCTAATAAATTCCCCTGGTTACTTAATCAAGTTTTGAGGATACTATTGCTTTCAAATGAAAGTATCTTGCCAAATCCAGATATATATTATTTGGTAGCTACAGGGTTTAAAGCTATTAAATCTCTCTTTACTTCTATTCCATCAAGTAAGAACACTAAAATGGAGCTCTGGATTTGCTGTGGGGATTAAGAGATAATGTAAATAAGTGAACTGAGCACAGGGCCCTAAACACAGTGAGAAGTCATCTGGTATGATCTGATATTATCTAAGAAGCATTGCAGAGGACGGAATGGAGAGTTGTCAGTACTGGGGGTCAAATTTGAGACACCTCATTTGTTTAGTTCCGTGACTATGCGCAGATGCCCTGTTCCACAGACAGGTATTGGACTCTGTTGTTTATGTAAACCTCTTTAATTATACTGTGAACTTCTAGAGTGGAACAAAGGAGGCAATGCCTTAATAAAGCAGCAAGTATTTCATTGAAGCCTTTAGAACTGAAGGACTGAGTTGTGAGAAGGCATTTATTGAAGGAGAGAGATAAAGTTAAGTGGAAGAAAGGACAGAACCCATGGACTAGGTTTCAGGAGGCAGCAGGAGAGGAAGGGATAGAAACACAGCTGGAGGGATTGTGCTCAAAATGAACAAGTTTAATAATAAAAGATATTTGGTTTTTTGTTCACAATGATAGCTATGACATTTCTTTTAGGCTCTGTACACAGCCAGGCACTAAATTTTCCCACTGATTATAACAACGACAAAGTCTGGGGAAAACATTCGCAACGTATGTGTATATGTATAGATACTCCACAGTGAACTTTCCTCAGGAGGGCTGGGACCAGGATACTTACATTTATGCTATACAATGAACTGAGTAAGGCTTTTTCCAGTGACAACTGGAATAATTTTCCAACTTTTCACTACGCAATACAGTTCAAACTGTCTAACTGTATCAGGTGAAAATGGAGTAGCCACAACAGAGAAGAGAAATGAGTTGCTTAAAACCCCAAGTTAAACAAGGGAAAATTGTAATAAATATCCTGACAAGATCTAGAAATATTTTTTTTAAAATTCCATTATTTTCCTCTAAAAGTTGTGTTAGGAGAATAAAGCAGGTAACAATGCTTTCCTTTGAGCACGAGTTAGTCATGGGTTAAGTCATTTAGAGATTTGGCCAATAGCAATATTTATGATTCAGCAGGAGCAACAATGCTTCAGGCACATGGCTACCCCTGGGGACACAGATAAATGAGGTACGGCTGCCATCATCATAGAAACTGTATTTTTTTTTTTTATGAAACTGGTCTATAAACAAACTTAGGAGAAAAGATTGGAAGTAAAAAAAGGGCCGTTATCGTGAGTATTCTACAACTTTTATGGTAGTGGATTCTTTCCTGGGGCTAGTCCACATTGAGCTCTATCTTCTACATAGCACACTAATGAATACTAACTAATGTATCCTATGTCTGTGATGGTCTAGCACTTCCATGTAACAACACCACACACACAGAGCTTTATTAGTGGGGATATGTTCTCAATTTTAGAGATTTGAAATGTGTGTACAGATTTTTAAAAAAACAGTAGAAACACCTCTGAAGTTCCCTGAGCAAAACTGAGGCAAGCGGCTGTAGGTGAGGGAAGGGGGAACTTGGATGGGCCCAGGAGTTTTCTCGGAATCTTAATTTCTGTGGTACAGGAAGATCTGCTTCCAGACCCTGTGCAGGAAGTGGCTTGTATTGCCAGAGGAATTAGGTAACTTTTTTCAACTTCTCTCTCATTTTCTCTGTTTGTTTCTCCCCATTTTCCAAGACTCTTGAGGTAACTACAATTATCTTACTTTCATGAATAAATATATTAGACTCAGGGAAGGAAAGTAGTAACAAAGAGATGACATGGCCAGAAATTTTTACTTCATTTAACTTCCTTAACAAGAAAGTAGTAGAAACTGATAACAGAGTTAGTTCATCATGGAGATTTCATTATCAGTGTGTTTGCAAGTGAGGATCCTTCTTCTTTGGCAGCTACATGGCGTTTCCTTGATGCTGCTACCATTTACAAAAGGACAACATCCTTCTGCCAGATTTCATTCCTTTCAGAACCCTTTGGATTACTTCCTGCTTGTAGTTATGATTGGTTGAATAAGGAACAAGTAGGACATTTCCTTCTAATTTCCTTGGCTTGCTGCCACATGATGAAAAAGTCTTTTTAAAAACCTTTATTATAGACATGGTATTTTTAATGAAGTTTTGAGGCCTTCAGCACATTTTCAATCAACAATTCATCAATTTCTGCATTACTTTGTGCTTGAGGACCTGGCAGACCTGTATGGGATTGAATATCTGTTATGTATATGGGATGACTCCTATTCCTGATTGTGTCTTGAAACTGAACAAATGATACAGTCAATTCTGTATCATCCAGTATAAATTCAATAGTTTTAATATGCAAGACAACTCTTTCTGCATATTGCAAATCAGTAACTATGCTGAGAGGTTCTTTAAAATCCTTTAGTACCATGAGAATAGTATATAATTCTGACTTTTGGATAGCATCGTAAGTGCTTTGATCCACTTTGCTTAAATTTTCCGATTTGTAACCTGCCTTTTCTGATTTATTTGCATCACTATAGAATGTAGGGCACCAGTTATTGGTGTGTCCCAAACAATGTGAGGAAGGATCCAATTAATTCTCTTTGTAAACTGAATTTTCTTATATTTGGAATAGTTGTTGTTCTTTTTTTTTATTGAGGAAAAAAAAAGTTTCCACCTCCTCCCAGCCTCCCATTTCCCTCCCCCTCCTCCC
>NW_004949096.1:4384624-4421788 GCF_000317375.1 Microtus ochrogaster | reverse complement strand
TGTCCTTCCCTGCTCCCCTATCCAACCTTCCTTTATCCCAATCATCCTGTTTCCCCAAGTTCCCCCCATCCTCCCCTTCTCACTTTTCTCTCCCCATCTCCCCTTTGGAATAGTTGTTGTTAATCCCTCCCAAAAGACTACTGGAAGTTTTTTTTGCCAGGGTTCACTTGTTTCCCATAATTTGTCAATTTCATCATTATTGAAAGGTACTATAATTTCTGCTGGATCTATGCCTGCTAGTTGACGAAGTCTCAGCTTGCCTTTTATAATTATCTCAGAGACTTTTTCCACATAAGCTTTTAATTTTTTACTCAGTTTATGTGGTAAAAAGGACACATTATAATATATCTTCTCTCTGTGTTCCTGTAGGGGAATGTTTGGAGGGTAATATGATGACAATGTTAAGATGTGGTTGCACATAATCCACATGTACCTTTTGTAATTTCTCTTTAATTAAAGTTAATCCTCTCTCAGCTCCAGCTGCTAATTCCTTGCTACTTTTAAGTCTTTGTCATCATCTAAGGTTTTGTTTAAATTAATCAGTTTATCAGGTTTCTTACCAATAGTGAGTCATACACAGAAAATGTCTCCTAGCAATCTTTGGAAGTCATTAAGTGTCAGAGACCAGCTTCTACAAGAATACCACTTACCACGGTAGCAGCATGTGAATTAGAAAAATAAGTAAAGAGAATGAAGACATGAGTGAAAACAATAAAACAAAAACATAGGAAAGTATCAGGAGGGATTTCCAGTGAATTCTGAAAATCACCTGTGTTTTGTTTCCATAATTCTTTAAATACCCCGACCTGAAAAGGTATGAGTAAGATAAAAACTTCATTAATGTGATACAAGGAATGAACAGACCAGTTGAAGGATTACAGGTTACAATCTTAGTTAAACATTGTGTTGACCAAACAAGATAATTAGTGCTCATACTCTATACCAAAACATGCTGTAGGCAAACCACTCCCTGGTGGAATTCATATTTATCTCCTTAAGGAAGTAGGAACTTTGTTGGATTTTTAGACTCTTGCTTGAGGTAGAAAAGGAGGGAAAACAAATGAGACCCTGAAGGCATCAAAAAGGCACAGAAAAAAGGCAGCTAAAATGCATAGTGGGGATAATAAATATAAGGATACCTGGTATATTGTGATAGCCAATCTGAGGGTTATTATGTAGATTGAGTTCATATGTATAATAAAAGCATGTAAGTCCAAGGGTAGGTATAGGCAAAGTGAAGGTAGTAGAAATCTTTGGATTGTTTGGGAGATGTGCCTGAGTTCCATTAGATTTGGTTAATTTGAGAATAATTTGTCACATTTAATATAATTGCTAATAGGAAAAGAAAATGTACATTAAAACTAATAGAGAAAAATATTATAAGTAAGGAATAAGATGCTGGGAGAAAGTGACCATAAGGGTAAGAGGAAGTGAGAGAAAAGCAAAGAAATATTAAATTATGCTACATGGGGGTGTTGGTCAAATAATGGTCAAGTGTTAATACTTTGATGTGACAATAATATGCAGTCATATTTAGGTCATATTTATGTTAAATATGTAGGAAATAGTATTGCTGACAGACTTCATATCAACAACACATTGTGGTGCATTTTTCAGTGTCCTGGGTGAAGGGATACCAAATATAGCTTTCTATGCAGTGCAGAGCAGATCAGATAGTTGTGGACAGAGAACCCAAGTAGGAAGTTTCCTGTCTACACACTTCTTCTGTTTTCTGTTCTTTCACTTTTTCAGGTACGGTCTATGCATGTGGTGCATGTGAGTGTATTTTCTGTATGCTCCCGTGAGAGTACATGTGCCCCTGCTTGTAGAGAGAGCGGAGGAGGATGTCCTTCTCTATCACCCATCACTTTAATCCCTCCATACAGAGTCTTTCACTGAATCTAGAGCTAAGCTTGCAGCTAGCTAGTCACAGAAAACCTCCTGTCTCCATCTCCTGTGGCACAGCAGTAACAGGTACACGTGACCATGCCTGACTTTTATGTGGGCGGTGGAGATTTGAACTCAAGTCCTCCTGCTCTTACAGAAAGTGCTGTATGCACTGAGTCATCTCCTCAGCCCACACTCTCTTTTCAAAAATTACTTAAAAAGAAACTTTAGCAAAATAAAAAAACAAATCCAGGCATATAGAACGGCATGGAATGAAATAAACATTAACATCTGGAAGAGAAGTGAAGGGTGAGTCTGTGACAGACAAATTGGGAACCTCTGCTGGGCTGATTCTTTGTCAAATGTCAATGTTTTGGTGCAGTGCATTGTTTCTCAATCAGGACTATTTTGCCCCCTGAAGAAATTTGGCAAGGTCTGGAAACACCTTTGGTTTTCACAGCTAGAGTGGGGATTGTTACTGGCACCTAGTTAATAGAGGCTAGGAATGCTCCTAAACAGCCAACGTTGCTTAGGACAGTTCCTCCTAACAAAGAACAATGGGGTCCAAGATGACAAGTCGGTCGAAGTTAGGAAACTCTGAGGTGTCGTATACATGTGTTTCACTTCAATCAAACTGTACTCTTTAGCTCTACATAAATGAGATCTGCATAATTATAACACAGAGAGTCCTTAGAAGGATTATTCAAAAACAAACTAATAAAGAACATTTGTTTGATAAGCATACAACCGGGAAAACTTGATGATGATGCATACATTTCAAACACCTTAGAGATTTCACTAAAATGGGAATTTTCTAGGTATTGGAGAGTTATAGCTCAGTGGGTAACAGCCCTTGCTGGTCTTATGGAGGACCTGGGTTTGGATCGTAGCATCCACACTGGAAGGCTCCCAACCATTTGTACCTGTTTCAGGGGGACTTTACCTCTGCAGGTACCTACAAAAAGACTAACAAACCACTTGCATTCATGTGCACATGCACACACACACACACACACACACACACACACACCACACTTTACAAAACTTTTGGTGTTTTCTGAGAGGAGGCTGGGGTGAAACCTGGGATTTTGCATTCCTAACACTCTCCTAAGCATTTTGTTTCTTTCTGGAACTATTAAATATTTTCATTTACCTATTGTGTTTTGAGATAGCACTAGGAAAATCTCCACAAAAACTTATTGACCACACATTTAATGTTTGTTATTGAAGACAGAACTCAGCTGTATATCATTGAAACCACTTGAGTTTCAACTGCTAGCAAGCAAGGAAGAGTCCTGCAGTGTGGTTTTCTTTACTTGTTTCTTGTGAATATTGCTCTTTCCTTTTCAAAAAAGAAGGAGATGAGGGGCTGGAGAAATGGCTCAGAGGTTAAGAGCATTGCCTGCTCTTGCAAAGGTCCTGAGTTCAATTCCCAGCAACCATATGGTGGCTCACAACCATCTGTAATGGGGTCTGGTGCCCTCTTCTGGCCTGCAGGCATACACACAGACAGAATATTGTATACATAACAAATAAATAAATTTAAAAAAAAGAATGAGATGATTTTGACTGTTTTTATTCAATTTTATGTGGATTTAAATTCCTCTAAAGCGCAAACTTCTCTTCACATGGTAGTGTTGCAGTGAATATATTTAGTCACTTATTAATTAATGATCACTTACTAAGCCATATTCTATTAAGGGCCAAGAGGAGGTATACATGTCATAGAGTCTGGTTAGAGTAATTCTGGGAAGGTTTTGCTCTTTTGAAAAAAAGAGATACAGCTGGGAAAAACATTGAACTTTTCTTCTAGCCTTGAACATAGGAAATGACCAGAGAGGCACGAAAGGTTGCCGAGGAAAATATCCGTGAGCATCACTGAACTGCAGAGCAAACACCAGCAATTAGCTTTCTAGGTTCCTAGTTATGAGAGTTGCAAATCCTCACTCATTAAACTATTTTCGTTGGGTATGCTTTTCTTTGCAGCTGTAGACATTCCTGACTAATATAGCATATGCAAACAATCAGGAACTGCCTATTTCCCAGCGACATTATCAAGTTCTTGTAATAAAGGTTAATGATCCTGCAAGGCAGATTTTATTTTACATCTAAGTGGCAAACTGACAACAAGAGATGCAACTTTATTGCTTTGCTTTCAAGAAGAGAGGAGATGCAGTAGGCTAGCATTGCCATGGATCTGATTTGGATTCAAAATAAGGAAGGAATCTCTAAAGATTCTAACATCCCATTAGTAGAATGTATATACTCTCAAAGATTTCTTATTCATTCAAAATGTCATGAAGAGGTAGGAGTGGTATAGAAGGGGATCCTGCTAATGAAGTGGTAAGAGGTGGAGAGAAACTCCTAATGCTGTGTTCTAAGCTTCCATGGTCAATTCTCAACAACTGCAGTGAGACTGTAGCTTATAATGAGAAATACCTGAATCTGATGTTTATCGCCGTTTCTGGCCCAGAGCTCTTAAAACTCTTGGAATTTCCTAAGTGCTAGGGAACAAAGACGAGTGGAATATCTTTTGTTGTTCATAACAAGTTCTTTTCAACCACACCTGAGCTTAGTTTAATGAGGGAATGTTGGAAAGTCCCCAGAACCACAGGATGGTGTCTGGTTGCCAGGGAAACCAGCCACATGACTAGAAAGGTGGCTTAAGGGCCTAGAGGATGACATTATCTTCAGTGACCAATGATTTAATCACTCATGCCTACATAATGAGAAGGCTTCCATAACATTTCAAAGGAATGGGGTCTGGAGAGCTTCCAGATTGCTGGTAGCATGGAGGAGCATGGTCTCAACCTTCTTGGCAGCTTTACTTACTCTCTATTCCTTAGTCTTTGTCCTTCGTGCACCTTCTGTTTGGCTGTTACTAAGATAATAATTCATAATAAAAGGGTAAGCACAAGTAAAGTGCTCTGAGTTTCTTGAGAAGTGACAATAAATGATTAAGCCTGAGGAGGTGGTTTATGAGAACCCTAAAATTGTGGCCTAGCTGAGAAGCATAGATGTGATTGCTGCTTGAAGTAATGCACAGTCTGTAGACTGAACTGTTAACCCATGGAGTATGTATTATTCCTAGCTAGTTAATGTTGTGATTGGATCTTAAGACAGATTATTAACCCCCAAATTCAAGCTTTCAGAGCACTTCAAGTCCTCAAGTCTTATGATACAGAACAGTTATTCATAAAAACAAACTACTAATTTAACCATATAACTACTCACAAAAATTAGAATAGTATGTTCACTATAAAGCCTAGGAAAAGTGAACTCAGTAAAAGCAAGTATATATCTTTGTTGGTAGAGTATATACACACAGGATTAATAAAAGCTATTTAGTGGATGTGTTAGGTAAGTTTTAATTCAAGGAATTCTTCACCTTTGGTTAAAAATTCCCTATAAACATTTGCAATTGCAGATTTAGATGATAATTTTCATAAACTTGACATTATAGGAAAGTCTGTTATGTTAAGATACGATTGTTTTTGCAAAAACTTTTAGAAAAACAAAGCTGATATTTCGTGCTAAAATCGCAGTTTTCCAAGAATGGCATAGCCATGCATCCTCCTGCCCACACAGAGGGGAAATGGCATGTACCTCTCAAGTTTATGACTCACTGGATACCTGCGAGGGAGAACATGTGACCCGGGCCACTCTGGAGGAGTCATTACACATTGGAAAAGATAATTGTAAGAAGCCAGCTACATTTTTCTTGTTAGTTAAAAAAAAAAGAAACTAAGTAAAACAACTATTACTTGTACAATGTTTGAATTGTTTTCTCATACAGCCTGACTCCTTCTGTGCAATGCCAACATCAATTATTCCAGGTTCTCCCATTGGATTTCTTGAACACGATTAGATATAAGGTCAGGTACCAAGACCATGTTAGACGCTAGGGCCCAGGAGTGAAAAGTATTGTGAACTTGGGTCTCATGAAGCTTCCAGGATCATTGACATGGACATTGCACAACTAAAATGACTAAAACATAACAGGAGATGAAAATATTGGTGTACTATTTCCAGGTTAAATTTATGGGGTTTTCCTAACATTTACAGAAATATAAAGTCATTACACCATTTGCTCTGATTTCTGTTAATAAAATGCTATTTCAAACACATATGAGCTAAAATTATAATTACAAATTTACTTTTGAAAGTCTATGATTGCCTGTTATTCATGTTTGTTTGTTTGTTTGTTTATTTATTTTGTGTAGATATGTGCATGTGTGCATGCTGTGGTACATTTGTAAATGTCAGAGAACACCTTCTGTGAGTCAGTTTTGTCCTTCCTCCATGTAGATCCCACAAATAATTCAAGTCATTGGCATCAAGTATCTTTATCCACTGAGCTGTCTGGCCTTTGATAAATATTTATAATGAAATTTCCTTACTCAACTTTTTGCCACCATTTAAAGTACTACTTTTATGTTTGTGTTCATGGATAATTTAATTCTATATTATTAACTGGTTATGATCACTGCAGTAATAAAATAGGCTGACTGACTCTTCCATTAAGTTTATTTTTGAATATAAAAGGTCTGTTTTGCTGCAGGTATGTAACTAATGCTACAACTGGTTGTGCCAATGTAATAGTCTGGAAAATTGATTCTTCAAGAGCAGGTCCCCTCCCCCCCCAACTTAAGCTATTTTCTTTATAATTATATTCTCAATTGTGTGCTATTCTGAAGCCATTGAGACTGCTTAGTCCTGCTGTTTATGCAACCTAATGTTGCATTTGATCTGGAATTTGGTAATATGATAGAATGTAGATACTTAGGTTTTTTTTTTAAATATGTGTTTTAGTAACAGATTTTTCAAGATATTGCCTATAATTCAGGATTTATCAGTAAAACATGTTCTGCAGATAGCCATGATTATAGGCACTAAAATGCAAACATCTGTAACACTCATTGCACTAAATGCATCCCTTTCTATCCAAATGGTAAACAGTATTGACATTCATTTGCAGAACTTGCTAAGCTTCTAAAGTTTTGTACCATTGAGTATCTGGAATATGCCTTGAAGCAAGTTCTGTTTACAGACAAAGACTGTAAGATATCCAAATACCACAGTGTGAAGTGTTTACAGTTTATAAAAGAATTAAATACCAAGTCCTTCTGGGTGTGCATTTTTAAATGAACATTAAATGAATAAAGGGGAAACTGGAAAATGTTTCTTTTCGGCACATGCCAAATGAATGACTGCATTCATCTTCCATTTATAGCAGGCTGAGGGACTGCTGGCCGCAGAGGGACTATCGCATGGTCCATAGGGTCATGACTGGGAATTCGTTTACTTTTATAATGGATTTCACCTGGAAGTGTCATTCCTCTGCAATCAACTGTATCACCTTGGGTCTCTGAGCAGCGATGCCGAACTACTGACAGATGCAGCATTTTGAAATGAGTTCCACCTCTGACAGCCATCCTTTCCCACCGCTCTTAGTTACAAATCAGCTTCCAACAGTGGGTAGAAAGATCAACTTACCTGTTAGAGATGTTTCAAATCATAATGTTTTTAGCCATGATATCTTTGTTTGGAAGGAGGGACCAGTTTATCTAGGGAGTTCTGCCTATTAAAGCAACCCAAAAGCTCATCATACCCAAACCTGCCAAATTAATCTTAGAAACTTCCACCCAGAGCAGGAAAAAAAATTCACAATTACAGGATTTTAAAACATGAAGCAATAAACTTTACCTGTACAGGGCTTATTTAATTCAGTTTTTTTTTTTTTTTGTGTGTGTATGTCAAGGCTTGTGTTTTAAATCTTCCCTGGAAATAAACATAAAAATGGTGCATTTTGGGCTGGAGAGATGGCTCTGCTGTTAAAGGATAAACTCATCACCGCAAATATAAAAAAATGGTACATTTCTTCAAGAATCAAAAACCACCCAATTGCTTGAATGATTTATATGTCGTGGAAAAGTCTCTGGGTGGCTTTATCAGAGCGCAGCCAAAGTCATCTTTGGCAGACTCATTAGATGGGAATTAAAAAATGGGTTTGGAAAAGTCTATGTGAAAGATAGCCAAGATACATAGATCTATGCTACTGTAATTACTGATGGATATTCTAGCTTTTCACTCCGTGAACACACATCATTTTTTTATTTCGATATCTTCCACACTGTTGCGGGCTTGGTCCTTGTGTGCCAGGAATGACCAGGTGATGGCATGCCTAACTAATGTTGACTCTTGGTTTTCTATTTTTTTTTAAATTTTGGTTTCCAGAATATCATTAAAAGTAGAAGAGCAGTTACAAGGGAAAAGTAGTGGAATTTTGTAAGATGATGAAAGTAATTAATATAAAATATATTTTATGTTTGATGGTGTAAAGACATTTCTCTCTCTTCAATGGGGTTTTGAGGCAAGATAGCACACTACAACCCAGGCTGTGCTAAAATGGCAGCACCAAATCAGTTATGAGACAGGCAGTTAAGGATGCTTGAGTAGAGGCAAGCATTTGAAGACTGGATATTCAGGAGATGTTTGTAGAACTGAATAACACTTTTTGGGTCACTTGTGATGAAATTTGGAAACTCAAGAAAACAATGTTAAGTCTTGAGAGCACAGCCTGGGTTGTAGTGTGCTATCTTGCCTAAAACCTCATTAAAGAGAGAGAAATTAAAATAAAATTTAAAATTTTCCCATAATTGAACTGAAAAGTTGGAGTCATTTTTGGTAATGCTCTTCAGAACCAGACACTAAAGTGGTCACTGTTTACCATCCTTGAAGTGACACGATTTTTTTCACTGGTAGGTACAGAGCTAACTGGACTCAAAGCAACGCCTGTCCCCAAACTGAATTACAAGTGGAATATACAGCCATAGAAAGCTCAGGTAGAATGTATCCTAAAAGGCTGTGACTTTTCAGCTGTAGTTTGAGTAGCTTTTCATTAGAAAGAAATTCAAAAGAGAAGCATGCTTGAGATCAGAGAATTATTTTATAATTCTCATAGGCAGCGTGTGGGGTTGAGAATGGTGTTGCTGTCCAGACTGAGGGTGTAAGCTGGCTGGTCCACGCCTGCGGGGGTGGATTTCCAGAACACTCTGCCCCTTAGCATTAAACAAAACATACACTGGGGTGGGTGCAGGTGAAGAACCAATATTAAGAACTGTTATTGGAAAGAATGTGATTAAAGACTTCTTAAAAGGATTGTGAAACAGTCACTTGAAAGACAGACTGGGAAAATGGTAGCTTCAAGGACAATAGAATTAGAGAAGGATTCCATTTTGCATTTGAAAAGTGACTTGTAGGGCACAAGCGTGAAATGCCATCACTCAGGATGGCTGCAAGGTTGAGGCTAATATGGTCTACAAAGTGAGACTACTTCTCACCTGCAACACCTCCCCTCAAATAAAATCTTACAACTGTCACACACACACAGACACACACAGACACAGACACACACACACAGACACACAGACACACACACACAGACACACATCCTGACAGGAAGAGGAGAGGACAGTATTTTTATCTTAAGTCCTGATCATAGAATTGTTTAATTTTTATGTCACTAATTTATGCATCAAATGTCTTACACCTCCATCTGTTTGAAAGCATAAACATTTTTAAAAGTTGGCTTTTGGGGGCTGGGGAGATGGTTCATTGGGTAGAGTGCTTGCCTTGCCATTGTAAGGACTGAACGAAAGCCAAATGTGATAGCAGACATCTGTAATTCCAGCACTCACTCTCACAGCACGAGGAAGGTGGGGATAGGAGAACCATCAACTTTGCTGGCCGGCAAGCCTGATAATAGATAGTAGCAGACGGATGTTGTTGAAAATGAGCTGGACAGGGAGGATCACCACATGAAGTCCTACTCTACTTCTACACGTGTGATGTACCATGAGTGAGCCCCTTTCTCACACACAAGGCAAAACAAACAAACAACCAAAAAAAAAAAAAAACCAATTACTTTTAGCTAGTCTTGCCTTAGATGTGCTTGGGGACACAGACGCGTACATTGCTATCTATTTAACAGAAATATTTCAGGACAAACATTTTCTAATAGCTTGACACACTAGTCACTGTTGGTATAACTTGCCTTTGTGAGGCTTCAGAGGCTACTTAAAATACCACAAAATGGTCTGCCTTGCAACTGCCACATTTTAAAAAAGTCATATGAAGGATGAATTTAGTTCTCTAAACATAGAAGAACAGTTATTCTGTGATGATTCAAGAAGGCCCTCACTGGATGCCGGCAACTTGATCCTGGACTTCGCTTGCAGAACTGCTTACAAATATTACTTGCAGTGTTACTAATGCAGTAGACTTTGACAGTATTCTATCCTTTGCTATACAACTTGCATGCACATAAAAACGCGGTCTTTAAAGAATTAAAAAAAAATTTTAAAAGTAGGGAAGCATACAATTCTGAAAATTCTCAAGTGTCTTACAAAAACCACTTTACAAGGTCTTAATAAAAATGATTGATAGTTTTGTGTTGAAAATTATTTCAATTTGCTAAACAAGAGTAAAGATATATTTCATACAATCCCCAGTCATAACTATTAAGTCTGAATTTTTAATTTTACTTTTATTTTTTCTTACCTAGCTTTGATTTACAATCAAACTCAATTCTGTAACCCACCTAGACTTGGAGGGGAGTTGGGGAAAAATATGGAGCCCAAGGAGCGTTAAATTAATGGGTATGGTGAAGAGAGAGGGTGGGGACTGTCTCCTGAACTATAGAAGGATGGTTTGTTGGGTAATACACAAGCAGGTCAAAAGAGTACTAGAGGGGCCCACTGTCAGCAATGGCAATCACCTTGTTGGTTCTGGGATCAAAATTGTTCTGGAGGAATCTTCACCCTAGCCCCTGGCATCTATATACCCAGAGTATGGAATGTTCTGGTAGAGGTTCCACCCCAAGGCCCCCTCCCACATCTCTCTCTAAACCATGCTGGATCTCAGAAAGCCCTCCAAATGATGACCCCTCACCCAGAGATGCTCCCCCTCCCCATGCCAGAAAACAGACACATGCTTTTCCAGTGTCTTTTTTCCATCTCCTCTTGGGGCAGGGGGTCTGGAAAATTCATCCTGAAGCGTTTTACCCAATAAATCTGGGCTTTTTCTAATTTGGTTTGATTTGTTCTGATTTGGATTGCTGTGTTGGTGGACAAGTTTATTGGGGTACAGAAACTTCTCAAAAATGTCCAATGGCTTCCATGACATTCACACCTCTTTTCATCTTCTCAAAGACATTTGCTACCCAACCACTCAGTCTTGGTAGCAGAGATGAAAATCTG
The DNA here is from genome assembly GCF_000317375.1 of Microtus ochrogaster. Taxonomy (NCBI): domain Eukaryota; kingdom Metazoa; phylum Chordata; class Mammalia; order Rodentia; family Cricetidae; genus Microtus; species Microtus ochrogaster. The sequence goes on along the minus strand of NW_004949096.1, from coordinate 4,410,641 downwards.
AGAAGCATTTGTTGGGTTCATCATTTGTCATGGGCAACAATACTTCATGGTGTAGTTCTTATTCTCAAATTTCTCCACATAGACGGACTTGCCATAGTGGTTTGTGAAGTCACCGCCCTGGCTCGAGTCCTGGAATGATTTTGTGCAAGGTAGAATCCTCTTTCCATATCTTTTCTGTGGAGAGCTCAGTGTGAAAACTGTAAATGGGCCAGAGGGGATACAATTGTCCCCTATGTTAGAGAACACCTTGGGGTTGACCATGGCTGCCAGCAAGTGGCAACAGGAAACATCAGTGTCTGCAAACTGGCAATAGCATATTAATCTAGAATATTACACTTCAGAGTATAATCTTAGGAATATTACTAGTTCTTTAGTGTTGGAAATCTTTGTGCTCAAAATGGCCATATTTTGACATTTCTAATCAAATTATCCAATGCTAAAATGAGGTTAAATAAAGAAATGAAAGGACAGAGAAAAAAATGGATACTATAAAGAAATTTTGATTATTAGACTTAGTATTTACTCTCAAATCAGTACTTCTGAAAGTCACACAAAATTTTTTTTACAAATATATGAATTTAAATGTAAAACTGAAATAGAAAAAAAAAGGTATGGTACAATTAAATAGACTCCAAGTACACAAGAGTACAAATCTTGAGGGTTAATACATCATCAATCAATCACCAGGAAAACACCTCAGGGTATGTTTATGTGGTCATTTCCAGAAGTTTCAGTAGGTAAGGAGGACCAAGCTGGAAACTGGGTTGTATAGTCCCAAACTGAGAAGGAAAAAAAAAAAAAAACAAGCCAGGCAACAGCAGATGCAATAGAGCAGCATCCGCTACCATGTTTCTAGGTCGGACTGAACCTTTCCTTCAAGTTGCTTTTGTTTTTATTCACATATTTTACAAAGGGAAAGTCTTTGATAAAAATTGTAAAAGTAAGAAGATCACATACTTGTACTTGAGGTGGACAACACATGACAGGGTTTCTCTGAGTAGCCCTGGCTGTCCTGGAACTCACTCTCTTGACAGGCTGGCCTCGAACTCAGAGATCCACCTGCCTCTGACTCCTAAATGCTGGGATTAACGGTGTGTGCCGCTTCTGCCCAGGGAAGGTGATTCTTACAACAGCCAACACAATCAAAAGCTAATCACAATGTACGGTGAAAATTTATTGGGCCTTTCCTATGACAGATTCTGACTACACCCCTACAAATGTAGGAGGAACTATGAAGATTATTCTGCCTCATGTTTTCTTGATTACATTTTAAATACAAAAATTGATTAAGGGAAAGCCTTAAGAAATCTTATAAGGTGCTGTATGGTTGTTTGGTTTGGCGTGAAGATTCCATGGAGGCAGAAACTTAAAAGTGTATTAGGCAAAAATGTGTACTTTTGGCCACAAAAGTAGGCCAAACCAGATAAGTGAATAAGGTTAGGTAGATAAGTTGTAGCTCTCAGTAATCCCCAAGTAACAGGAATGATTAAAATATTTCCTCAGAACTCTTCCTTATGAAGAAATGCGTAGGTTATTTACAGATTAGGTCTGGGTACACACTACCTTGCTCTAGTATACAAAAACAAATTCACAAAATTCATGTTTATATAAAATAACATTTACTATGTATGAGTGGTTTCAACAAAGCAGGAAGACAAACAATTTAAAATCTACATCTTTAATAGACCAAGCAATAAAATATTAGTATTTGTGACAGGTATTTAAACAATATTTACAATACTGTGGGAATTTATATCTAAATTTCTGCACCAAAGTTTTCAAAAGTAAAATCACATATATGAATAAACACATATTGACAGAGAACAGAAGACAAATACATCTTGGTCTTAATTTTATGACTTCTAGAGTCTCCTAATTTTTGAAAATAATAAGGGCAATTTAGATCACTTTTTTTTCCCTAAAATGTGCTAATCTAGCTGAGGTAAAGTAAAACTAAACTGACATGTTCACTTGGAGATTTTCAAGAGTAACAAATATTTGAGAAACGGTAAATATAACCTCTTGTAATTTTATATTTACTTAAAATAAAAAAGGAGTTTTTAGTTTGTTTGATGAAAATATTTTAGTAATCGGTTCTAGGTGACTTTCTCTCAGAGACATCAAGTACATTTTTGCAGGGACATCGACACTTCTTAGTGTATGTTTTCTTTAGAAGCATTTCTTCTAAATTTTCTAACCATGTTTGAATTCATTTTGTTGGTGATTCTTCTATAACCTAGAGAAGAAAGAATGATGAATATATATAAAACTTTCAAAACTAATTGTTTATGCAATTTATGTAACAATTTATTGACAAAAATTTACTCTTGAAATTCATGGTTAACTAAAACAATTTAAAATACAATATATTTTCTGAGATTTCCACCTCTTGGTACAAACTCAGGGCTTCCTTAGCTTCCTTCCCTGACCCCCTCAGACTTCCCTTCTATTCCACCTCTTTTTCTTTGTGTTAGCCTCCAAGCCACAAAAACACCCTCTACCAGGGAGTCCCAGTGACCACACAGCTCTGGGATGCAGAAGTACTCTCCCCACAGCCAGCACATGTTCATAGGATCAACAGTGGCCAACAGCAACCAAAGAACACCATACCCGCTGAACAGAAGAAGACCAGCCATCTATACAAAGAAACACCTCAAACATCCTAATTCCAGATGTCTAAATTCCCTGACCAAAAACCCAACCATGAATATCCAAGACAATATGTTTCCTTCAGAAGCAAGCAATCCTATGATAATAGGCACCAAGAAATGAAATTTAGGAAAACACAGTACAAGAACTTTAAAAAAGATAGCAAGGACAATAAAGTAGATATGAATAATGACTTAATGAAGACCATGAAAACACACACGCGCACACACACACACACACACACACACACACACACACACACACACAAATGAATGAAATAAAAACAGTTCAATACGTGAAAATAGAAGTAAAGAAAACCCAACCTGAAATAAAACTGTAAATGAAAAACTAGGAAGGTCAAATAAAAATCTCAGGGGTAAGCCTCACTAACAGATTACAAGACACTGAAGAAAGAATTTCAGGTGTTGAAACAAGGTAGAAGAATAGTTCAGAAAAAGTACTTGATAGCTCAGTAAAAGAAAATGTTAAATCTAAAAATAATACAAGCACAAAACATCTAGGAAATCTATGGCACCATGAAAAGACCAAAACTATGAAAAATAAGGATAGAAAGAGAAGAACGCCATGCCAAAGGCACATTAAAAAAAAAAAAAAACATAATCATAGAAGAAAATTTCCCCAGAAGGAGATGCCTAAAAAGGTACAAGAAGCATCCAGATAACCACATAGGATCAGAAAAAAGGTACCTCATGACACACAATAATTAAAATGGTAAATGTCTAGAATGAAAAAAAGGTATTAAAAGCTAAAAGGGAAAAAGACCAACTAACACACAAAGGCAGATTTACTAGAATAATACCTGACTTATCAATGAAAGCCAGAAGGATGTAGATGGATGTTCTAGAAACTGACAGACCAGATGGCAGCTCAGGCTACCATACCCAGCAAACTATCAATCACACACATAAAAAATTCATAATAAAACCAAATTTAAACATTTACGATCTAGCAAATCAGCTTTATAGAAGGCACTAGAACCGTGGTTCTCACTCTGTAGGTGGTGATCTCCTTCGGGGTTAGATCAGATACGTTGCATTTCAGATATTTACATTGTGATCTATGAGAGTAACATTTATAAATATGCAGTAGCAATGAAACAATTTTATGATTGGGGGTTATTACAACATGAGGAATTGAATTAAAGGGTTTCAATATTAGGAACATTGAGAACCACTGCACTAGAAGGAAAATTTGAGTCTGAAAAGGTTCAATACACTCAAGAACCACTAGGAATAAGTAGTCCCAGAACAATAAATCAAAGGAGGCAGAAAAGACCCACACCATAACAACAAAATAACAGGAATCAGTAAGCACAGCTCATTGAACAATTTCAATATCAATATTGGTTGGAATTAAGACCCATTAAATCAGATTTAACCTGAGTATGGATCTGACACTGCTAAAGTGGCCAAGGACCTAGGAATAGCAAGGTCATGGCCCTAGGCAGAAAACCTACTACTATCACTCTAAGGGACCAGAGCAATAAAATGACTCCTAATGACATCTATACACATGGATCAGTGCCTCACTCAACTCATATCAGAGAATCTTCTTTGCAGTTGATGGATATTTACAAAGAAATCTACATCTTGGAAATGAGCAAAGAGAGAGATCATTTAGTACAAAATGGGATGTTTTCATCGAAGTCCTCCCTTCAAGACTCAGGGATCTATGAGGAAAAGGAGGTGGAAAGATTTTAGGAGCCAGAGGTGATAGAGAACTCTAAGGTAACAGTGTCCTCTGGATACAACAGGACTGATGTACAGACAAACTCATAGAGACTATGGCAGTATGCCTAATACCTGCCAAGGTTCAAGACAGACAGACAGGGTACCAGTAATGAGAGGAGGAAGTAAATATTAGCTCCCATCAATAATCTGTAATTGACACTTGCTAGGCAAAGGGAAAGTCACTTTTCTATAACAGAGTGTTAGTGGATATATCAACCACACTTTACGCCTGGTCTTATGCCTAGGACTAACTGACCAAGAATAAACCCAGTGGTATTTTGTTTCATTTTTAGCAATTTCTGGACTTACTGGTTTTTTGTTTGTTTGTTTTGGTTTTCATTTTTACATTTTTTAGTATTTCTTATTTTTTGTTCTTTTTATTCTTTTAAAAGAGAGCCATAAAGAACACAAAGTTGGGTGGGTATGGAAAACCTGGAAGGAATCAGGTGAGGGGAAAAATATGATGTAGAATTTTTTTTCAACAAAAATATACTAAAGTAAACAAATAAACAGGTATGTAGAAGAGAAAAAAATACAACAGCAGTAGAGAAAATTAAATACTGATGGCTAAAAGTTGTTCACTCTCTCCATATTATAAATGAAGTTTTAGTGAGAACTTTTGATAAACACATGTCAAGTAAAGTCATTGAATAAACTTCTTCAATTTCTGCATTCTCGTTAAAGAAGAAAATGTGTATGAGTCTTTGTTCCTTTCCTTTCTTGCATGATCATTGTTTTCATATTCTTTGGATCATGTTCTCAGGCAGAGCTCTGAAATTTTGCTGTTTGTGCCTCTTACACAAATCTCATGATCTCTTTTTTTCTCCTCTCTACCCTTGCATCCTTTTGCCAGTGCAGTTGTTTATACATGTTCTTAATCACATGCTCTAGCTTTAGAGGCTCTTGTTTTCTTGTTTCTAGAACTGCCCACTTGAAAAACTCGCCTTTCCCCACTGCTGGTCATTTCACTCTTGTACGTTATTAGAAACTCAGGTGAACACAATTTAAGAAAAGCAGTTGTATTGTCTTTCTTTTCTTTTATTTCTACTAATCTTTAAAATGTGTTTGGCTTAGATATTACATTTTTTTTTTGTTTGCTTTTTGTTTTTTGAAGCAGGGTTTCTCTGTAGCTTTGGAGCCTGTCCTAGAACTAGCTCTTGTAGACCAGGCTGGCCTTGAACTCACAGAGATCTGTTTGTCTCTGCCTCCCGAGTGCTAGGATTAAAGGCGTGTGCCACCACTGCCCATCTTAGATATTACATCTTTTTATGAATATTTATCTTCTATTAGAATTGATAACCTCCAAGCACTCCATTATCTTTAATCATTATATTTTTAAATTATTGTGTAATTTTAAAAATCTGTATAATAGATACATCTATTGAAAAAGTAAACAAGTATCAATTGTTATTAAAGAAATTGGCAAAGTTATTGAGGAAAAATAAGAAAAGCTTTCATGTTATACAGAGGCATAAACAATATCTCATGACATTTTTTTAAATTCCAAGTGCTATAGGTTCCTCTAGAGAAGAAACCAGTCTTAGAAATCTTCATATTCATTCTAGTACCTAGCACAAGAATGCTTAATAAATCAGTACTGTAGGAAGTCACAGGAATTGTAATGTCAGAGACAGGTCTGGACTTTGTGGTCTAGAACTGGCTGACATAATACACTCATAGTCAAACAGAACGACTTTTGTTCCCATGGATTCATGCCACTCCCACATATGATTGAGGGTATGTAGGATCCTTCATTAATATCTTTTTGTCAACTTTTCAGTGGGAGTCACAATATGATTATGGCTAGGAGCAAAGTAGAGACTGTATATTAATTACATAAATGATTCAGGGGCCAGATGTAAAAACACAAGCACCGAGAGAAAAATTTCAAGTGGGACTAATTTATTTATACAGTATAGTTAATGGGCTAGGTGGCAAATGCCTTTAATCTCAGCACTGGGAAGCAGAGGCGGGAAAATAACTAGTTCAAAACTAGCTTGTACTACATAAGACCCTGCCTCAAAAACAAAACATTTAAATAATACACATATATAACTGATTTAACTACTATTTCAATTATTAGGTAACTATAATACGAGGCGGTCTATACAACAAAAAGGGTAGGTAGAAGCCTGGCGTAATCCCAGCACTCAGGAGGCAGAGGCAGGCGGATCTCTGCGAGTTCGAGACCAGCCTGGTCTACAAGAGCTAGTTCCAGGACAGGCTCCAAAGCCACAGAGAAACCCTGTCTCAAAAATCCAAAAAAAAAAAAAAAAAAAAAAAAGGAAAAAAAGAGTAGGTAGAGTAACAAGTTGGGAAATCTGGTTCAATCAGGAACCTTAATATTTGTTCAATATTGAATACATGCTTCACAATGTATCTTAAATTTCCTTTTCTACAAAGCATAAAAATCACACCTATCCTACCACAAAATACAAAGGGAGAGATTTATAAAGACATAAAACCAAGGTACTTTATGTATGACAGATAATCATGTAATTAATTATCAGATTAACAGCACAAACATACCTACTGTCAGTCTGTTTTCTTGCAAGAGCTTATCACTGGAATTATCCTGTCGAACGCGTTTGGCAAATCCATGATTTTCTTCAGATTTTAATGAAGCATTTGATGTAGAACTTGTGGAGAAAAGTTTTTATTTAGTTAAGGCATTCAAAAATATTCTTAATTCATATGCTATATAGTAAGAAATCAAATACAGAAATAATTGTAAAATCCTGCATAAGTAATTGGAGGCACTAAAAATACTTAAAAACTAAATCTAGTTATCTGTAATTTTACTGATGCAAATATAATTTAGATAGATAGGATTATAGTGGGTACAGGTAACAGGTCTGTAGAATATTTCCTGGGGAATGAGCACTGCTTGCAGTGTGGAGAGACATCACAAGGGGTAAAAGAATCCACTGACGATAAAGAGTTGAAAAAATTAAAAATATTGTTAGGATTAAAATTTTACTCACAATTTCATCAGAAAAATTTAGTTTGGTAGATTTTTGAAATTTCTAGTGATTTTGACTCTAATTTTCTTTTTTTTAATAAAGAAAAAAATTGACAGTAGATAAAGTACACATGGAAAAATTTTAATATTTTAATACCACATTAGAACATATACACCCCTAAATATGTATATGAAATCTACTAAGTGGAAAATACCAGAGCTTATTACTTTCAAGCTCATCTATCTTTAATTGGGGAAAAAAAGGAAGATTAAGAAAAAGTAATTATGTACACATCTATCATTAATCTCTTTTAACCTTAGTTAATGGCAGGATCTAATTATTGATACCAGAGGGAATGTAACAGCATAGTAAGAGATAGTCTGTGAATAGTCAAGATACTTTCTTTATTATATTCTTTAATATTATTTCACAGTATTGGTTTCTCATGTGCTAGTCTTTAACACATCTAACCGCACAAATATACAATTTACACAACTAGACATTTCAAGAAAACTTGTATTTGATAATGACCGTGTTTATATTTTAAGAACATTCTTAGGATAAACACCAGCAGCATTTTAATAAAAGCATGGGAACAAGCAAAAACCCAGAAAACAATATTAATTAGTGGGAATGGGTGGTGAAACAGACGCTAATAGTTTGTTAGTCTAACCAAGTGAGCCAGATTAACAGCACAATTCAGACCGACACTGAACAGAGTGTAGGAGTCCCTGTTGGCCAACAGAGCACTATTAAAAGACTGCCACTGCGTGGGGTCCCGAAAGGAAGGAATTAAACCTAAAATATACTTTGTTGTTTCCCCCCCACTGAACATGTACCTAGGATAAACTTCTACTTTTTGCTTAAAGGAAGCAGCTATGACTTCTGGTTGGACCATCCCACCGCCAGAATCAGTTAGTTGTCTTTTGTGCATGGAAATGATTTTGTAAAGGAAGTGTTTCTGAAACCAACCTCTGCTCATTCCATGGCAGTTTTAAACATGGCTACTAAGTAGGTAGCTCATATGCCATGGATACACTGGACAAGGTATTGCTGAGATATACTACTTAGATGATATGAAATAAGATTCAAATTGTTAATTTCTGGAACTTTTAATATTTTCAACTCTTGTTTTACTGTTGGCTTCTGAAACAGAGCAAAAGTATGAGTTGAGGGGACTACTACTGTATCACTGTTTAAGTGCCACAGAGAGACACATACAGTCAAAAAAAATCAATTCATCTATACCCTTCAAGGTTCTTTTGTCCCATGTTGTGGAAGAGTAAGAGAAGATTCTAAACACACTTATGAGAAAATACTTCTGAAGTGTGAATAACTATGCTATTTGTAAATTTGTGTCCTGTGGCCTAAATAAGAAATTTAGAAGAATTAACTTTAGCTGTTATACTTTTCTCTATATACTATTGGAAAGAAAAAGGGGTAGAAAAATATTAGATCATTTCATATTTAGTATGTTTTGTTATTGTACCCATGATACACCATACAACTTAGGCTATTGTCATTAACATGTGTGTGGTTTGTAGTACTTTTTCAAACTGGTCATTTAAGGGCCTTTGTCCATTTTAGAAAACTCTTAGCCAGTATCTTATCAAATACTGTTTTTCTCTATTCTTTCTTTTCTTTAGGAGACTGAAAACACACTTTCCAGGTTTAAAAATGTAGGGTTCTGTATATCTCCGTGCTCCTGTTTTCTTTGCTTCTTCCTTTATTAGTTTAAGCACTTTTCTATGCATCTACCCTCCACCTCATTAAAATTCTCTTTTGTTGTGACTAATCCATTAAACTGGTTGGTTGAGCTATGAATTTCAGTAAAACCCCATCTTTGTGGTTCTAGGATATCTACCTGATTAATTTTAACATAATATTTGGTGAATCTTACACCTTAGCTAATCTGCTGAAATGAATCATGCTTACAATCAATAGTTCCTATTTGTTCATTCTTATTATCAATGGATTATTGCTTCTCTGATTGTTTTTCCTTCTTTAAGTCTTTTGGTTTTGCGTCCTGACTTCCATAATTTTTTTATTTTCCATTTTATACGGTTTATTATAATTTTTTAACTCTATTCCTTTTTAAATTTTTTTATTTATTTATTTTTTAGTTGTTGAAAAAAATTTTCGCCTCATAATTTTGTTTTAAAATCAAGTATGGATATCTGCAAAGATTCCAGAGAGCATGCTCTAGTGATTTTAAATTTTAGTTTGGAAGAATATGGAATTAGAAAAATTACAAGAATTTAAGCAAAGACTGAGTTGGTCCAAGATTTCTTTTATGTTTTTCAGAATTCATTTGTTTCTAGTTTATCTTATCCCTAGGGCACAACACCTTGATAATTTCAAATAAAATCCTGGAATGTTTAAAAGGCCCCCTTCTTCCATAGTTTTTGATCCTGAACCTTTGTATCCCTGAATATCAAGCTCTGCTTAACACAGTGGTCTTTCAGCAGCTACTTTCAGCTGGGTTCTCACCAGCACTTAGACGGCAAGCCTTAAAAGAAATGGCTACACAGAACAACCCTAGCTCAGTGAGAGCTGTGAATGACTTAAAGCATCTTTCATTTGGCCTGCAGTCTTATGTCATGAACTGGCAAGTCCTATAAAGCCTGGTTCCTGTAGCATGTTGCTTTCTTGGATGTTACATTCTCAAGTCCTGGTTAGCACGATTGTTTTTATAATAAGCTCTTAGCTATATTTTTAATACAACTTTTAATAAGCTGTTAGTTTTATTTTATTTAGCTGCTATAATTCAAAAACAATTTTAATTATTTTTTCTTGGTGGCTTGGTCTGATATAAGTTACAATGTCATGGTCACAGATAGCAGACTCCTCGCTATACATTATATTTGGTATGCATCAAAATCCACTAAAACAACTGAACTCTAGGAGCAAAGAAATCCAGGATAAATATGCAAACACGTAAACAACTGTCGTCAGAAGAAAAGTAAGAATTAAATGACAGTTTGGAAGCTTGAGGACTTTTCAAATCATTTTTAGTAACCTAATAATGGGATACTTCGTATAAACTTCAGGTGAAATGATATTCAGGCTTCACTCATATTTCCCTTCAGTAACATAAATCCAGGGCTTCATGAGCACTTACTTAGCCTAGATATGATTAAATAAAAACTGAGAGTCTAAGAATAATTGAAAGTTGTGGTGACTGAAAGTCTAAAGATGATCTTCTATAGAGACTGAAACAGTGTGTGCTTCATCATACCTTGTTAATTTCCTTTTCCTCTTGGCAGCTGCAGTCATAGCCATGTAGGATGGCACACTTGTTGATACAGGCCTAGACTCCTTAGTTGAAAATAAGGAAGATTCATGCCTGGACATTAACAATGAAGAACTAGAAGAGAATAGGTTCGATTTACACAGAGAAAACTGATTTACATTTTTATCATCAGGAAATCATTGATATTAATACATATAGAAAGATATTCCTCTATATAAAAAGTTCCCTCAATTAAATTTTCTATTTTAAAAATACCAGTGATGATGTCAAACATTTCTGTATTTCTCACAGGAAAAAAAAAAAAAAAACGTGCAGGTATTTTTCCTCCCATGTTTAGATTGGATGGATGTAATTATGCAGTTGAATGCTTGCTTAGATGACATTCAGTCAATCACAATTGGATATTGGGCTACACTGAATTCTGTATATTCCTTAAAAGTGAGACATTGATGACTAGTAGTAAGCATGGGAGTCCTTCATTGATGGCTTAGGCCACACAGCATCAGTAAAGGAACACAGATGAAATACATCTTAAAGTCTCTTCTAGTTTAAGGTCAATAGACATAGGATATCAAATTTATGATTTAAAAAAGTGGTTAGTATACCCATTCTCAATTGATCAGTAGTAAATGAGCAACTTTTATACCAAGGGGAGAATACTTGTTCTAGGAAATAAACCTCCAATATAAACAAAGAGGAAGGACATTAACAGTTTCAAAGGCTTGGGGAAAAAAAAGAATTGTAAAGTATTCTGTTTTTGTACCTGGGTAAACTGCTTTTGCTGTTTGGTAGTGATTCTGGTTCAGGCAAGTTATTCTTCAGGCTCCTGATATCATCACATATAGTTAATGAAGAGTCTGCATTCTGTTTACACTCTTTTCTCCCATTGAGAGGAGAATCTACTTCACATGGTATTTTCAAAGAATTATCATTGGCTATGCTTGTAGTATGTGACAAATGTCTTACTAAGGCTGGAGATGGGTTTTGAAGAGATTTTCTGCAGTCCTCTGGGGTGTAAACAATAGGCTGAAGTTCCTTGCTAAAAGAATCGTTGAGCTGTGAACTCTCAGACAGTGGAGACTTCTGAGTATGTTTTACTTTCAAGGAGGAAGACAATAATTTTCTTCTGGTTCTTTTTAGTGGAGTAGTATCAAACAAATTAGGTTCACTTGAGGATGTGCCTGTTCGATAAAATTATAAAATTAAAAAGTTCAATAATGTGGCCTCAATAGTTATTTCCCAAATTGCAATAATTAAGAAAATAAAATCACTAGTAATTTATGTACCATTTGTTAGAAATCTGAAAGAGAATAACTATGTAGGAAAGGAATAAAATATGGTTATTCATTAACAACTTTAATAGTAAATTTAATGAATACATTTAAGAGTATAAATTCTTACTGTCAATAGATACATATGTATAGCTACATAGGTATAGTCATCTTTAAGTACTGAACAATCAAAAAATCAAATTTCCAACCACTTCTGACAACTCACAAGCAATTTCCAGCATTCATGTTTGTCATAGGGTTAAGAACAAATATTTCCTGTTTGTAGTTACATATATGAATACTTATCAAACTTTCAAATAACACCTGCTTAATAGGAGTAAGTGGCTGTATTTTCTAGATAAACAAGAAAGCAATCCGCAAGAAAACCTCATTTTTCCTTTCTATTTGTCAGCACCTCCATGAAGTCTATGTTTTAAAAATACTTACAACTAGAACAGTTTTGACTGTACATTCCTTCCTTCTAATTCAAATCTTTAGTAATCTTTAATGGAAACACACTAAGGTAATTTTTAGTGCTTCATCCAAAATTAAGAAAACAAATTGTTCTGGTAAAACTTAAAGTGAATTCTCAGAGTCCTAGAAATGCTTTCACCATTTAAGTATACAAATGTTTATTAAATGTCTTACATTAATGTCCAAAATCATAACAGAATAACAGTATAATTCATAAATTCTAATATATTATCTTACATTTAATATTCTGCCTGCTTCATTGCTATGACCTTCAAGAGACCCGACATGAAGTATATGAGCTTAGTGTAACTTCTTGTAGAAAATTATGTGTTATTTCCATGGATTTTTAAAATCAGACAGAAAAGCTCCCAACTGATGTTACATTTGCTTTATTAGTCAATACTACTTAAATGCAGGTAGAAGCACCTATGTATTCCAGTAAGGCGATTTACAACTCCTGCTCAGTTAAAAATACACGTATGGCAATTACCAGATGTATGTACATTATTCTTATTATGATAGTTGACAATTACCCTCTGGGAAACACAATTTAAAAACAGGAAGAAATAATGATCTCCATTCTACTAAGGAATTTGACTTTTCTGAGAACTAGATAAATGAGATCTAGATCTTAAAATAATTTTCCACTCCCTTTAACATGACATTTGTCAAATTTTCCATTACCAGATATTTTTATACTAATGCTGCAGTGTAAAGACAGTCACTCTTCTCCACTGTGCTGCTACCACCAATTTGGTGGCTAATAATAGCTAGAAGATTAACTTCTTTTCCCGTGAGAGACACAGGGGTATAGAAGACAGAAAACTATATTGAGGATAGAAGACTGAGTTGGGAGTCAGGAGACTTGAATTCTATTTCTGATTTTACCAAAGACCCAGTGAGTGACCTTGGGCAACTCATTTTAAGTAGTGCACACATTAATATCTCGTTGAAAAGTGGAGACGGCATCATTGTATAGAAAAAGGATTTTCTAGGATTAGATGATAGAAACATTTAGGGTTCAATGAAAAGCTCTGCAAATAAAAAAGTGCTTCAAATTAAAGAATTACAATTTTAACAAGGGGGTAGTTTACTTTCCAATACTCTATCAATAATCAATTCATAGTTATATCCAAAACAATACATTTCAAATAATTCCTTTCAAAAGATAGATATAAAGTTTATCAAGATTGATCATAAATTAAAATATAAATTATTAATAATTATAACAAATAATTAACAAATAAATTAATTGTTGAAATAAGAACATAAATGTGTTACTTGTCATGTAAGCATAGTAATATACAAAACTTAGAAAATTGGTACAGAAAATTTCAAGAGGGTGGTGACAGCCATAGTCACTACTTTTCTTCTATATATCTAAAAGCAATAATCTTTGGAGTGGTAATCTGGCAATTGAATATAACGGAGAACTACTTTTTTTCCTACAGCAAGTAGTATATAAAATGAAAATCTTCCATAAGACACTGAAAAGACAGCCACCTGTCTTCTGGGATAATCTAAACATAGACTTAACATCAAACAATATATGTCCAGAACAATAACCGGTTACAGAAAGAAATAATAACTTCATACTGATATATCTTTAGCTATAATTTTGCACTATGAAATGCTGAGTTGGAGGAGAGACATGCTGGTATAGTAAATAGGGAATTATACTGATTGTTGTGCTTGGCGTGGCAAACATCCTACAAATATACAAAATGTATATGATAGAGCTTTTCTTATCAGTTTTCAATTTATTTATTTAGATAAAATAGTGAGAGGGTAGATGGTCAATTTAAGATTGCCCAGGTAGAATACCTGATAAGGAAGGTTTAGAAGACAGTAGAAGCAAAACCAATATTCAAACAATTTCACAAAAATTCAACACACTGTAACTATACACAAGGTTATGACCCTACTTAGCAAAAACTTAACAACACATAAGGTATGACATTTCATTTCAAAGAAGCTTTCTAGAATATAATGATTTCCTTTTATCTAAATTTGACTCTCTAGGAAGGTACAACAAGTGGAACATGTAACGTTAAGGTTACTATAATCTATACGCTCTAAGATCCACTGAATAGGCTAGGTTTGTGTTTACAAAGAAGATTTGCTGTACTTTTCCATTAGAAGAAAAAGGTATACTGTAAATTTCCAGAAGAGCTGGTTTGGGGCAGATGTTCCTAATTCAGCCTTATAAAATGTTATCTATCAAGTGGAGATAGTTCTATTTATCATGATTCCATAATTCTCAAACTTAGACTGTAGAAGTGATAAAAAAGGAACCTGAAAGGAGATTATATTCCTTACAATGCCTTCATAAAAATCAAGAAAACATGGCATATGCCTATAATCCTAGCACTCAGGAGGCCAAGGAAGGAGACTTGAGACTTTAAGGCCAGTCTGAGTCATACAGGAACACCCTGTCAACCAACCAACCAACCAACCAACCAACCAACCAACCAACCAACCAACCAACCAACCAACCAACCCACCAACCCACCAACCAACCACGGGTTAGCAAGGACAAAAGTTGAAAGAGGAAATCAGTAACAGCCTGCCTCTACAGCTCAGGTGAAAAAAGATGACAACTTGGATAGGGTAGTTATAGTAGTGATGGAGAAATATAGAGAGCATGCTGGAATCCAATTAGATGCAAATGATAGAAAGTATGGTTTGCTGTCCACCAGAGGGACCAAGGTTCAGATAAGGAGTAAGTCATCCGAGTATCACTTGGGATTGATATCAGAATGGCTCCCACATACCAGTCTCCACTCAAATCTCTTATAAAATTGTGGCAGGGGAGGGAGGGATAGGGAGAAGAATCACTATATTGTCAAAGATGATAGTGAATTCAGATCAAAGAATCCTCTTTTTTCGGTCTCTGTAGTAGCTGGAAAAGGAATGCAATTCTATGCCCAGCATACTTACAATAACTTTGCCTGACAAAAACACAGAGAAATGGCAGAAAATCTAGAAGGTACATCCTCCTGTATTACATAATTTTAGCCTCTACTATAAGGAAAGAATTAAATCAATTATGGAATAACTAAATAAAACATAAAACATTCACAATTTCACTGCTACTAAAACCATCTTTTATAGATTTGATATACAAGAGATATTTGTTAGATAAAGTAGTACTACTATATGAATTTTGTAAGCATCTAGATTTTAATTTTGACAAAACAAAAAGGTCACCAAATACAAATCATGTATATAACAAACCTCCACAAACAGAAAATCTCAGAAAGGTACCGATAGCAAAAGGAAATATGGCAGGTACAATGTGTAAGTGTATTATGCCATCACTAGGAAAATGACTGCTTTATGTAATATGCATGACAACTTCTAAAACACACACACGCACACACACCTTGTAGGAATGATGTCTGAGATAGAGCAAAAGGAAGACAGCTGTTAAGAGACCAGCTCTTCAAAGGGACCAAGACCAAGATGGAGATACCCACAGAAACAGCTGACTCGAGCTAGTGGGAGCGCATTGACCCCACACTGACAGCTGAGGAACCAGCATAAGACTGAATTAGGCCTTCTAAATGTGGCATGGACAGTTTGTGGGAACACTAGCAGGGGAACCAGTATTTATCCCTAGTGCATCATTTAGTCCTTTGGAGCCCACTGCCTATGGAGGTATACCTTACTCAGCCTAGATACAAGGGGGTGGGACTTGGTCTTGCCTCAAGTGATGTGATAGACTTTGTTGACTCCCCATGGGAGGCCTCACTCTCTCTGAGGAGTGGATAGGGGATGGGGAGAGGGTGAAGGTAGGAGGGTGGTAGGAAGGGAAGGAGGGGAACAGAGATTGGTATGTAAAATAATATTGTCAAAAACAAAACAGAAGACAAAACAACTCCACCTCTTTTAAGCCTAAATAACTAGGGGGACAAGACTTTGCATATCATGGTACAGATGAAACAGGAAAAATAAAATTTTAAGTCTGTATAGAAGTGAGACACTGAGATTCTTCATGTTTGATTCTTTTATTTTGTCATCTGCATTATCTAATGACTTTTTGCTTGTTATCCTGGTTCAAAGGCATGTAGTTTTATTCTCTGAACAAGCTGTAGACTTGTGACCAACATGGTTAACACCAGGGGTTGAGGTAATTTCTCGATTATTCTTATCACAGTCCAAGGATCCAAACTTAAATACCCAATGAAAGGGAAGATGAAGAGTTCTAAATGAAGTATAAAAATTAAAAAGACCTACACACTGATAGTTGTGGGTTCCTGCAAACTTACTAGGTTTTTTTTTGTTTGAGACTGCCACCCTTTTAAGATTTCTGAAAAGATACTTAATGCATTGAAACCACCTTTAAAAAATCAATTTTAAGCACAAACATTGAAGTAGTGCTGGGAAAGTTGTGCATGTTTTATTTGGAATACCCATCGATTGCTAAGACATAACACGAGGAAACACAAGTTAGGAAGGATAGGTGTAGTATGCACTGGTGTAGAGTTAAAAGAATATATGGAAACAGGAAAGCAGTTGGGGAGCAGACTGTAAGGTAGAGGAGGCATATAGAGTATGCAGAGGATAACATTAAAGACCCTTTGAAAAAGATATATGGAAACTTACTACTGCTAAAGTTTCCTAAAGAACATGCACATTCATAAAGAGTTAAAATGACTTATGCTGTAAAAGGGCATCAATGCTCATACAACACACTAGCGATTAAAAAAAAAATCAAAATATAGTGCCAAGAATGGGTTAACTTCTGTTAGATGGCTGGTAGGGTCCTACAGATCCCCAAATCCCCAAACATTATATATAGGCCACTGGCATTGCTTTTGGTTGCCCTCCAGATCTTCACAGAAGACCCTATTGTTGAGTAAAAGAATATGGCAACATCAATCTGGTAATGATTTGGAAGCTTCATCTAAAGACTAGCAGTGTACATAATATTGGAGGGTACTATGAATGCTATTTAGGTAGAAAAGCAATCATCAATAATATATAGCTATGAATTCCATGAGCTACAAAAATGACTGGACTAACAAGATAATGTCCACTAGTATAATAGTGGAACAGATATCATGGGAGTAATCAACTACTTTCTGATTGGACTGAAGGCCCACTCTGGGATGAAACCCATACCTGGAACCATTATTGGCCAAGAACTTCTGACAAGACAGGTCAATGTTCTAGGGGAGAGTCCAGTACTGTTATTCTGCTAAAAGCACACAGTATTAAATCAACTGCTAATGACATTGTTATACCAAAGATAAACATATCTTTCAACTCTTATTTGTAGTGGTATGATAAACACAGAGACCTACAATTGGCCAAGATGCAGACAATAAGAAATGGTAGAATGCTCAGTTTTAAGGGGGATATATACCCAGCATCCACTTTCCTGAGGCTCAGGGATCACTGTAGAAGTGTGTGTGTGGGGGAAATAGTGCAAGAACAAGAGGCCATGGGTAACTACAAGGAAACACTGTCTTCTAGACATGGCAGGGTGCACATTAAAACAGTTCTGACAACAGGCACAAAAATCTGTGTACACCCAAGCCAGAGTAATACCCAGCATGGAAGAGGAGTTAAGTACAACTCACCCCCACCACCACACCAGCTGTCAAACTCTTGGCAATTGTTAGCTGCTAGGATAGGGAGAGAAAGTTAATAAAACTAATACTACTAATACTAATACTAATACCAATACTCTACTCTACTCTACTCTACTCTACTCTACTCTACTCTACTCTACTCTACTCTACTCTACTCTACTCTACTCTACTCTACTCTAATACTATAGCGCCTTGTTAAGTTGACCACACTACATTGGAAGACCAAAAGCTGAAGATTATATGGGCAATACATACTGGTCGTAAAGGGTTAAAAAGAGGGGAGACTCAAAGTTGGGTGGGTGGGGTTGGAGTAGATCTGGAAGAATTTGGTGTAGGGGGAGTGAACATGATCAAAAACACATTGTAAGAAACTCTCAAAGAACTAATATACATATACATATTTTCATAATAGTCCAGAATGTAAAATATTGCATGAATTGCACCATAAGTACTTGACATCTGTGTATTTGTGCAGCACTATGCAATTTAGACACTCATCGAAATGGATCAAGTTCAGTTTCCAGCACCCACTTCAGGTGGCTCACAACCACCTGTGACTACAGCTATGGGTCTTGATACTCTGTTCTGGACACATCCACACACAGACATGTACAAACACTCAAAATTAAAGTAAAATCTTAAAAATTTTTTAGAATGAAAAAGTAAAGTATTTATCTGCTATTCTCCCTTTCTCTCTATTTTCTGGGATTTGTTTTTAAAAAACTATGAAGAAATAATGTAGGTATAACAAAGCAACATGTTGGCAAATTTTGCTTAGAAAAATGAACTATAGGAGTCTGATGAAAAAATACATTAAGGATATCTTGATGAAAATCATTGAATATGGCACAAAAGAAATACCTAAACACATACAGATTAGCTGTATATCTCATGACATTATTCACATCTACCTATCATAAACCTGCTTTACCATTTGTATTTTTCAAAAATTTCAATTCTCTAGAACTTTCAGAACGTAGAATAAACTTTTTAATCTTCCTACAAGTAGTTTAAATAAGCATTAGTATATTATTGCTTTGAAAAGTTTTAAATCTTTTATTAATATTTTCCTTTTATTTCTTCAATTAAGTTATACATTTTAGTAATTATATATGATGCTTTGTAACACAGCCAAATATATTCACTTTTCAACCTGATACTGCTAAAACAATCAGTTAGATCCAGGACAAAAGGTGGTAGTGTAAGTGAGTTAAATCTCCATCCCTCATAAATAGAAATTATAATACTTAAATATAGATGAATCAAGAATAGCATGCAAGCATATTGTTTAGAAACAATGGATAAATACCAAATGTAGTTATAAGCTATACGACATATATTTTAGTAAACAAACAAAAATAAAACATTGCTTTGCCTATTTTCCTTGAGTAGCTTTTAAAAAATGTAAACAAAATTGCTATGATTTATTTTAACTTTTATTTATGTGTCTCTGTGTGGGTATGTGCCTGTGTATGCAAGTGCCCACAGCAGCCAGAAAGGGATTTGGATTCACTGGAGCTGGAGTTACTGGAGGCTGTGAGACTTCTGACATTTGGTGTTGACAAACAAGTTCAGGTCATCAGTAAGGATAGTATGCAATCTTGGCTGTGAGCCCCCTTACCAGCCTCTCCTCAAAGTGAAATGTGTTAAGTGATTATCTTAGTAATTATAAGAACTATTGCTTAATACATTATTAACGAGAAGTCTATCTTAATAATTTTAAACCAAATGTGTAGTTTTGTTTAATCCTTTCTATAGAAGAAAAGAAACTTAAATTCACATACAGAGATGTTTCCTCCTAGCAAAACACCTGAAAGTCTTGAATGTCACAAGTTCAAGGTTGCCCTTGGGTACAGAAGCTACCTTCAGATTCTTGAGACCTCCACCTCCAAAAAACCAAAACTACCCTACTTAGCTACTCCACCAAAACAGTCCTAACTACTAAACTTAGGAACAGTCTTCCTGTGCACCACAAGCCCCAACCCAAACAAAAGCAACAACAATAAAAACTAAAGTAATAAAGTAATTATTTCCATGATTTAGGACTTTTATCAGCTTTCACATTCCTTAGTCAAGGGAATAATATAGTTTAGTACTCTCTATTTTTCACTGAATCTTCTAACTAGAGAGGTAGTCTGATTAATTGCAGACCACCAGAAAAATCACATTGGTTACAATTTCAGAATGAGAATTTAGTGTTAAACAATCTCAGTGTTCATCAAAACTTTCTTATTTAATACTTTGCTGCTAAGTAGTAAGACACCTGACAGACTCCAACTCACAATGTCAATAATATTTCTAGATTATCTGGGATTTATCAGGGGAAAGCTTGAGGAAATAAATAGAGGAGCATGAAATAATGACAACAGGATTAATATAGTAACTTATATAAGTCAAATTACCTCCACAGATCCCAAAACTATGAACAAAAAATACCACACTACTTACATAGTAGTATATAGGAACAGCATTTCTTGACTATTATTAGGAAAGAAAGTAAATGTATTATCAATAGCTATCTTTATAACTCAAAATTGGGCTGCTTTAAAAATTTGCATTTATGAAGCTCTGGGTTCCCAGCACTACAAACTTCCCCAAATCTATAAGCCCTACTTAAATATGAATAAACAATAGAAAAAATATAATACATAACATATTTAGCCATGTTTAGGACTCATATATGCATAATATGTATCTCTTTCAAGATATGCACAGGTATGTATACTTTCTAACAATCAGAGAAAAACAAGAGAAAAGATAACACAATTAGGTAAATCAAATAATTAGGCAATCAATTCAGAACTAATTACATTAGAAAAACAGTACATAACAATTTTCTCTTTCATTTATTCATTTAGGAAGATACACTATACAATTTTACTAGGCAGAATAATTTGATGACTATCAAGTGTTTTAAAAACATACATACTACCTGACCTACCTATTATTTTTTTAGGGATACAGTCTAAGAGATGATGAGAAAACTTGCAAGACATATATGTACAGAGAATTTAGTGGTTTACTTACCAGAAGAATGAGGTAAAAACAAACCCAGTATTTTTTAGTATATTATTAGTTGACTATAACACGTAGCAATCAATAGAAAGTTAGCAGCTGGGGTGTAGTTTAGCATCTGAGTGCTTGTTGCATGCACAGGGGTCTGTATTCAATCTTTAATACCACAAAATAAGTGACTTAAATTCATGTGGTTCAGCTGGGCGGTGGTGGCGCACGCCTTTAATCCTAGCACTCGGGAGGCAGAGGCAGGTGGATCTCTTTAAGTATTTATCAGTAACAAAACCGGCAAACAAACCCGCTGTCTTAATCCAAAGGTTAATACAATGAAGGAAGAAAACTTACAAATATGAATTACTGACATAGTTTCCAACTCTTACAGTTTGCTGGGGACAAGAAGGCAAGCTACAGCTATACTAACACTAAGACTTTAGCAAAAGGAGTTTCATAAAAGGAGTACAGTTTTCATTAGAGTTTTACTGCAGAAAGACTCAATAGGTCAGGGTGTGGGATGGAGAAAATGGGAGCAGCATCTGGGACTGAAAAAAAACCCTTGGAAACTGCAGAGGCATGGCTCAGAAAGCCTGCTGGAAGGAAGGCTGGTACCACTGCCTGTGACTTGGCAATGGCTCAGGAAAGCCTTTGACGGCACCGAAGGATCTCTGCACTTTACTGGGAGTTTGGTGGTAGATGTGGATTAGACTTACAGGAGAGATTAGAAAAATGAGAACCAGTTTATACATCACCACAATTACTCATTCCTTGCATCAAAGTTTCTCAACTGAGGGCTGATGAGAAGCCAAGGACAATGGCACTGGGTTTTGATCCTACGTAATGTGCTGGCTTTGTGGGAGCCTAGACAGTTTGGATGTTCACTTTCCTAGATATGGACGGAGGGGGGAGGACCTAGGACTTAACACAGGGCAGGGAACCCTGACTGCTCTTTGGACTGGAGAGGGAGGAGGAGAGGAGTGGGGGGAGGGGGAGAAAGGTGGGAGGAGGGGGAGAAGGGTGGGAGGAGGGGGAGGAAAATGGGAGGCTGGGAGGAGGTGGAAATTTGTTTTTTTTTCTCCTTTTCTCAATAAAAAAAAAGAAAGTGGAAAAATAAAAAAAAATAATTCTTTGAAAGAACAAAAAAAAGTTTCTCAGAATGTTCTAAAATAAATTGTATTAAGAAACAAAGAACATTCTTTTTACTTTCTCTTTATTAAATAAATACTCAATACACAAATACTGTCAATTTAAATGGCTCCTTAGGCAGAGGGCAATAAATTTTATTTTTCAGCTTACTGAAATATTTCACAGGTGGTTCCTTTAAATAAGGAGACACGATCATTTGTCACTAATGAGTTTAAAATCCTTCTCTTAAAAATTGGGCAGGCCTTCTGTGGTCATTGCTCGATGTGCCAAATTACATGTTCTGAGTGATCTTACCCAGAGGAAGCGATTTATCAGAAGCATACGGTTGCAAACGCTAAGAGATTTAGTATAGAGCTGTACGTTAGTATAAAGCAGAATGCAGTAGTTAGCAAACATGAGGCACAGGCTAAAAAGCTGGCTGTATGTGACAGGGAGACATTGATGAATGGGATTAGCTTTAATTGATATCTGGTACAAAACGATGGCAAGGATTCTTCCTTTGCTAGCACCTCTGCTAATGCATGTAAGAGAAGGTATTCTGGGAACCAAAACAAAAACAAAAAAACAAAAAACGAAAAAAAACAAAACTAGAGGGCAAAGTTCTAGAGGAAAATCAAAGAGTAATACATGCATTTCTATGAACACTTCTGGTACAAATAATTAATACAATTATTGTACTAATCATATATCTCGATTCTTTTCCTCAGATCTACGACTCAAAAAATTCATGAAAGCCAGTCATACAGGTAAATAAATTAAAAATTTTAAGAGATATGTATATACCCATGCACAGTGGTACACACTTAATTAGCCAAATGGGAGCTAACACAGAAATCTGAGGGCTTCCCTGGGCTACCCTGTGATTTTAATGGCAGTTTGGGCAACTTACTGGGACATCCTATCTCAAAAATGTTCCAACAACAGATGGACAATTAACACTGACCCTTCCCAAAAGCAAGAAAACAAAGAAACAAGGGGACCTGTGGAGGTTTGTAAGTGGTAATATAATTACCTAGTATATTCAGGGCCCTGGGTTAAAACAGTACTGAAAGTCAAAACAAAACACTCACACAAATAAAAGTTAAGTTACTATCAAAGAAGCAATACCATTATGGCTATCTATTATTAACTTCTAGAAAGAAAATATCAATTATAAACAAAATATTACAAACAATATAATTTTACAGGTACTTAAAAATTATTACAGTGGTTTAAGAAAATACAGCAGTTAAGAGTTAAGTCAAACAAAACCCTTTGACCTTTCCCTCTGTGTAAAATAGTAGAAAACATGATTTCTACTCGGTTTTATTCTCACAGCATCTGTACATATTTAAGATGTTTAAAAAAAGGCAAAGGATCTTTACAGACATATTTATGGCTATATGTGAATAAGTAAAAACTGTCATAATGCACTTGGAGAGCAAGAGGCAAATGCAATGTATTTAGGGCCCTGAATATAACTTCTGCTTATTGGTAATGACTAAAAGTGGGAAAAATTTGGAAGATTTAAAGATAAATATTTTTGCTTCCATCCATTTGTCATTTGAAGCTTATAAAGACTTTGTATTTTTTTTTTTTTTTTACATATTTCCTTGTAGGCAAACTTTTGTAGGGGAGATCTGAGCTGACAGAGGAAGGCTGCATTCACCAAGAGCATCTGTACTGTGAGAGACTGGCTTCTACTAGTGTTTTTCCTTTTATTGTGCTTTAAGATCAAAGCACGGACAGAGGAAAAAAGAAAACAAACCAGAAAGAAAGGTTAGAGACAGAAATAATACAAACTGTGAGTTTCCAGATGGGTAATGAAGAAGTCTTGACTTTTCATTTAATGTCAAAATTTTATCAATTCCATAAATAAACCTTGCCCGACATACGCTCAGTTCTCTGCGAGTGAGCTTTCTGTTTTAAGACCCAAAATAGGTGTACACTTTACTTTAGAGACATACAAACTTAAAGATTCAAAGTTGCATATCCAACCCTAAAGTTTAAAGCACTGATATTGGCAAAGTACTGACATTTTAACAATGAAATAAATTATTTTTTCCTGAATAAGAAATAATGTTTATTAATACAGAGCAAAAATGTTAAGAGTAGCCTGCATAATAAAAATATAAAATATCTACAGATAGTCATGCGTGGTAGCGCATGCACCTAAATCCCAGCACTCAGGAGGAACAGCCAAGTGGGCCTCTGAATAAGGCCAGTCAAAGCTTACAGTCAGTGATGCCCTGTCTCAACAAACAAACAAACAAACAAACAAACAAGCCCAAAGGATATCTTTAATAAAAAATGGAGAAAAATGAAGAAAATGCTCAAGCTGCTGAGGATATGGGCAAACAGAAAAAAATCTGGTAGTAAAAAAAGAACGAAGACTAAGCTATGAATTTTGAAGCAGAGTTCATTTCCTTAGAATTAAAAAATAATTAGTTTAACATTCAGCTTCTAGGTGTTACAACAAAATCCATTTCAAAACAGTGAATAAGGAAGAGGAACTAGAATTACTATAAATAAACTCTACAACAAAACAAGAGAAAAACAGTTACCAGGGCTGAAGAGATGGCTCAGTGGCTAAGAGCAAGGGCTGCTCTTTCAGAGGATCTGAGTTTAATTCCCAGCATATGGGCAGTTCACAAATGTCTACAACTCTAGTTTCAGGGGATGATACCCTCAGACAAATGTGCACATAAAAATAAAAAAGAAAAACAGTTACCTACTCTAAGGAGTAGAGATTTCAATAATCACAGGTGCCTACACTTAATATATGTAAAACAAAGGTACCTACAAACATCCACACAATTTATGGATGGGAAAGGATTACAAGAGCATCGAGGAAAAAAAAAATTAAGTAAAATTTTAGCACCCAAAAGAATACCACAACACCTCAAAGTTAAAGGCAAGGGATAAAATATATGAAAGAGCTAATATCCCATAGTTTTTGTATCCAGTCCAACAGCTTTAAATACTATGTAAATGTTATCAATCATCAAAGCTAGAGTTAATCATAACTCTCATGAATTTCATATTCATAACTGCCTACAAGGACATCTTCATTTTGGATACACCTTAAGTCAAATTTAACTAGCCCCATACTAAATTCCTACACACACACACACGCACACGCACACGCACACACATATACACATACTAATGTCTCTGAAAACCCATTCCAGGTGATGTCTTTTCTAACCCCTTTAACATGAACACATTCTTTCCGATGTCAAGTTTAAAAATCTTATGAGCCATACTATTGTTTCAGTAATTGAGGCAACTTCATCTTTACTTGATAGTATAATAGTCTCCTAAACCTTCCAGCCTTTCCTTATCATAACATATTCTCAACATTGTAGCTACCGAACTCACAACAGACAGCCAAGCCCACCATTTACACTCAGATCATGCTGTACATCCCCATGTAATGCAGAATAAAAGAGTAACTCTTAATAATAACCCTGTGTGATCTGCCTTCTCTTTAATCTGATTCTAGCATTTACCTTCCTTTGTCAAGAGTTGTGTTTCATGCTTGCCTTTCTTGGAACAACTCAGACAAATTTCCAAGTTATGATTTAGCATGGCTTACTCCCCTTACTTGAAAAACAGTCTAGATACGCTGGCTGTATCTGTAAGATCCTTAAAGTTTATCAGTGAAAGCTACCCTTATTATGTTTGTAAAAAGAGCATATTATCTGCAATCTACTTCTAAACTGTTTAAATGAAGTACATTCTCTTTCCTTATCAGTGGGTCAGTTCAATGAGGAAGGAGTTTATTTTGCACTGTGGTGTACTTTTTCCTTTTAAAAATATATTTTTGATTTTTACTGCTGAGTAGTACTCTAATATGTATATATTCCATACTTTCTTCATCCATTCTTCTATTGAAGGGCATCTAGGTTGTTTCCAGATT
>NW_004949096.1:4365798-4383724 GCF_000317375.1 Microtus ochrogaster | reverse complement strand
ACTGCACATACTGGCTTTGTGGGAGCCTAGGCTGTTTGGATGTTGACCTTACTAGACCTGGAAGGAGGTGGGAGGTCCTTGGACTCCCCACAGGGAGGGAACCTGGTCTGCTCTTAGGGCTGATGAGAGAGGGAGAGTTGATTGGGGGAGGGTCATGTCTAAAATTAAAGCTAACTTTCCTTTAAGGCTATTTGCTAGTTGTTGAAATCTGGTTTCTGTTCCCATGATAATTACTGACCAAAGCAACTTAGGGAGAAAGGGCTTACTTCAGCCTACAGTATATAAAGTCCACCATCTATCAAAGTCAGGACAAGAGCTAAAGATAGGAACCTGGATACAAGACCTGAAGCAGAACTCATAGATGGACACTGCTTATTGGCTTGCTCACTACTTCTGTTCAGTCAGATTTCTTAAACAACCTACCATGGGCTGGGTCCTCCTCCATCAATAAGAAAGCATTGGCATATCCATAGGTCAATCTGATAGAGGCTGTTTCTCAGTAATGGGTTCCTCTTCCAAGGTATATCAAGTTGGTTACCAAAAGAGACATTTTAGCATTGCCAGAGGAAGTGACAAAAAAGCTCAGCACACTGGGAGCACTTGAGAGTGAGAGGTAACAAAGCTTCAGGATGCCAGGTCACTAGACAATTCTCCACAATGGACTACATCCATGTAAAAATACAGAACGACCAAAGATTTGCTAAAGCACTGTGTGCAGTGGTATAAACCAACACTCAGGATGCAGAGGCAGTTGGATTTCAAGTTTGAGGCTAGCGTTGGCTTCAAGTTGCAGGCCAGTATGAATTATCTAGTCAAGACTTTGTATAAGAAACAAATTCCTGGGGCTGGAGAGATGGCCACTCTTCCAGAAGACTAGGGTTCAATTCCCAGCAACCACATGGCAGCTCACATTGTCTGTTAACTCCAGTTCCAGGGGATCCAACACCTTCCCTCAGACACACATGCAAGCAAAACACCAATGTATATAAAATAAGAATAAATTAAAGAAAAAAGACAACTAAGTTCTTTATAGTCAAAAAAAAAAAAAAGGAAAGAAACAAATTCCCCTAAAACCCCAAATAATAACAAAAACCTTGACCAACTCAACAAACAACCAAAGATATATAATAAATGATGCAGTAATGCTATAGCAATCCAAATAGTAACAAATTCTAAAGGCACGTGTTATCGTTCTGGTTTACAGAAAGATTAAACATGAACTTTAGTTTATAAGTACTAGGTACAGATATTGTATCCTTTATCCTAAACACCAGAGCCAATAATTGAAAAGACATATATATATATATATGTATATATATATGTTTTAATTTGAGATATTTGTATAGACATATGTAACCTGAAGATACAAATTGAGCCAAAATCCAAAACTTCTGATTGTCACATTGGTTCTCAGTTTCAGTTTTGAGGAATCTGGGATTTTACGTATCTACATAAGAAGCTTATACTTTTGGGGACTCAAAATTTTCAAAGTACTTATACTGAAAAAATTATTTTTGTTTTCTAATATAGTAAATCAGTTTCTAGGAAAGCACAGATGCAAATACACACAGCTATGGTTTGTATATAAAACGTCTCACACAGGCACATGTGTTAAACCAGCAGTAGGTGCCGTTTTGGGAGGTTTTAGAAACTTTTGGAGGTTGGAAGAGGTGAGAGCATAAATTACAAGGTTATACCTGGCCCTCAACCCTCCCCCTATTCTCTGCTCCCTGCCTGCCAACTCCTCCACAATGTGCTCCTGCTCATAGCATGGTATGCCCCGTGACCATGGACTCAATCTTTTGCAAAATCTTTGATCAAAATAAAACCTTTCTCAGGTATCTGGTTAGAACAATGCAAATTCTGAGTAACACACATAGGCATAATCTCTAATGCACTATTCAACAGAATACTGATTAAATCACTGCAAATTTATTTTGTAGGCTCTCAAAGGTTTAAATGAGGTAAATTTCTGATGTAGGTATATTTAAAATGTTTACAGAAAACTCAGGAACCAAGAAAATTTGCAGACCAAAATGTAACGTGCTAGCATTCATGTGGAACCTAACAAACAGCTAGACGTACCCAATAAAAACATATTTGAGTAACAAACCCAGAGAGCTCAAGGGAAGGCACAATGTGCAAATGAGAGAGAGCATATAAAGATGACCAAATTGGTAATATCGGTTATCTCAACGACCAGGCATTCTGCTTGTTTTAGCAATTCTACATTGCTAAAAAGTGTCATTTTAAACCAAGATTTTAGGCTAGTTTTGTAATGAAAATATCTTAGGCACAATTTGTTAGAAAAATGAGAGAAAACTAATATGTCAAAAGAAAAATACTAAATTCTATAGTATTGATTTTAAGGTTAGATTATAGAATATAATATTTATTATAAGCTTTGGTCTTTAGGTGAAGATAAATTTAAATAAGAATGAGAATTAAAGGAGACTGCTAGGTATTCAGAACATCAGTATAGACATGCTTGTAGGGCCTGGGAGATTCTTGGTAATTAAAATTACTTAGAAGCTAGTTTCTTTGATAGTGGTCATCAAATAACTAAATCTACTGAAAAGAAATCAACTGTTCTGTAGCTTGGAATATAACCAGTCTCTTCAGAAATAATGCTACCACTAATTAAGTAAAATAAAAAGTACTTACAACAAGGAATAGACTGAATGGGTCCAAGCTGTGGGAAGGTCATAAGTAGGGAAATCCCTGGAAGATTACTTTGGTTTGAATGTTCTGTGGTTTGGTCAGCCCAAACCACCATCTTCTTCCTCTCAACCAAACGCTCAATATCTTCGAAGTCAGAATCACAAGCAGCCTTTGACAGATCAGTTTCTTTCGTCATGCAATACTTTTTCCTTAAGGCTGGAAGTAAAGCATTCAATACTCTACAAAGAGAAGATGACAAGAAAAAAGAAAGAAACAGAAAGTTGTAAAGACACTATTACTGTTCTTTTGCACAACAGGTAAATTCTCTAGTGAAGCCTGAACCAGTATAAGTGAGGTCAAACTGTCCTTTCCTAAGACTATCTCTGTCCCTCTTTCCCTTAGTACCCAGGTAAACATCAATATTAAAATCTTTTTATAATTCAAATTTGCTTTGTAAAAAATGTGATTTCACCCAAAAAGCTCAACATATACTTAATACATTCAGTATAAAGAGAATCCTGGATGGGAATCAGGAAAACAAGGCTCCATTAGTAGTCTCAGTAGCATCTGTGTGACCCTGAGGGATATACCTGGCTGGAACACTGCCATTTTACAAGTCCTCAAGTTCTCTCTGCCACTTTTTTGATCACGACTCACCTCCAGGCTTCTGGATAAGCATTGCATCAATATCAAACTTATGGGCATTGTGGTATAGGGAATACACGATGCAGTCTAGCAACTACACAGAAGATAGAAAGCAAACAAGTTTGAGCAGCAAGTGTTGGAAAGGGACAGCAGGACAGTCTTACATCCCTGTACTTTTGGCAACTGTATTGTGCAGAGTTAAGATTCCTAGGTTTGAAAGTGCTATGAAAGCTTTGCTTTTGATGTTAGGAATATTTCATAATTTGCAGATTGGAAATGACAAGTGTTTCACTATATTTAAAATGTGTGTTTAAGCAACAGACATTACTGGGATTGCCTACTTTCCTTTGGAAAGTCTGACATTTTTATCTGTCACATAAATCACCCCAATAAAACCCTGAGGCACTGACAGAACCCAATTTCCAATATGATGTGATGTCATAGCTTTTTGCTGAAATTAAGCATATACTGTGTCTCACTATACAAGATTCTTCCTTTCTGAAGTTAGAATCTCACTATTACCACACAGACCAGGGAGGGTTGCAAATTTACAGGAATCCTGCTTCTGCCTCTGCATGCTAGAGTTAAAGGCAAATGCCACCATGTCTGGCACGTAACAAGATTCTTGAAATTTTATTTGTCTAATCTCTTCCGAACTATCCTATGCACCTCTCCATTTTGCTGGTTTTATTTTATACTGTTTGCTAAACTAACGCATAGCTTTGAGCATAACTATATGAATCTCATGAACATTAGTAAATAATTAAACCTTGGAAAGGTTTTAAGAACTCAAGTACCATGTAACATTTATATAATAATTTATTTTTGTGAATGAGAAATCTAAGGCTTAGCAATGCTACATAGTTTCTAAAAGGGTCTATTGCTAAAATAAGCAGAATTCAAGACTGAGTCAAAAAACTTATTCACGTTTTACAATGTCACAATGCTTTGGAGATGATTTGGTTCACTAGTTGTTAAAATCAGTTGGAATCGATTTTATCTCATTATTTCATTATTAAGGTAAAGTTTATTAAGGCATCTCAATCTGTGTATGATATAAGAGCACAGTGGGGTTAAAATAAACGACTGTGTCTCTGAAAGCCTAAGCTCCCACATGCCACTTGATAGTAAGTGACGGTGATTTGCTGTGATGACTGTGGACCCCCATTTATAAAATATTGTTTTTCTTCATCTTGAAAATAGCTTACTTTAAATCAAAAGCATAGGAAAATTAACCCCAGGTAATTTGAGAATCCCTGTGGAACGCAATTGGGATTTTTGAATGAAAGCCCGTAGAGACATGGGCCTCTCATTTCTATATAACCTCAAAGAATGCCTACCTAACACACTGTAACTGATTTATAAAAGACGACAAGAGATTCATCACACTTTTAAGGAAAATCATAGTTAAATTGATAACAAAATTCTATTAGTGAGTTATATAGTGACTATAAGAACACATAAAAATGGAAACACTCTGGCCATTTTCACAGAATTATATCTTCCAGTTAACAAACAAGGGCGCTATTTTTATTCTCTGCAGTGTTTTAAAATTTTTCATTGTAGAGTTCTTTTGTTTGCATAGTTAGGTTTACTCCCAAGCACTTATTTATTTTCTATTTAATGTTATTATGAATGGGACAGTTTCCCTGATTGCCTGGTTCAGTAAATCTGCCACTGGAGTTACAGGAAGGTTGTGGTATCACTGTGTTCATTTTGCACCTCACTATTTGCAAAGCATTGGGCAGTTGTAAGAGGTTTTAGTGAAGCCATTAAGTTCTCTTAAAATATAGAATCGTATTATCTTCAAGTAGGGAAACTTTGACTTATTTTTAATCACCTCCACTCTGGTGTCAACCCCCCTCTCCAGACAAGGGTTTTCTGTGAAACAATCCTGCTGTCTTGGAACTCACTATGTAGACCAGGCTGACCTTGAACTTGGAGATTTGCCTGCCTCTGCCTCCCAAGTGCTGGGATTAAAGTTGTACACCACCACCACCTGGCACTCCATCCTATTTTAATGTCCTAGCTCAGGTTTCAAGCACTGTAATTAGTGTTTAAGTGAAAAGACTGGGCTCCCTTGTCTTATTTCTAATCTTAGCGAGAATTATGTGACCTTTCTTCCATTTAGTCCAATGCTGGCTACAGGTCTGTGAAATACAGCCTTTATTGTGCTGAGGTGTGCTCTATGCATCTTTAGACTCTTTGGATTTATGCTCTGAAAGGACATAGGATTTTGTCAAAGGCCTTTTCCGTGTCTCTGAAGATAATCCTGCGGTTCCTGTCCATTTTTGTGATGTATTGTATTTATTGATTTATATATATGCAGAAATCCTGAATCTCTGAAATGAAGCTAACTTGATCATGATGAATAATCTATCTGATGTGATTTTTAAGTTCAGTATGTCAGTATTACATAATGAAATTTTGCATCTGTGTTCATCATAACAGTGTGTAAGATGTGTGTGCTTTTCTGGGTTTTGTTATCAGGGTAATACAGTTGGAAGCTTTTCTTCCTTTTCCATTTATGGAACATTTTGCATTGCATTGGTATTAGTTCTTTGAAGCTCTGATAGGATCTGTAGTAAAACCACTTGGTCCTGGGAGATTTTTATTTGAGAGACTTTTTAGTGCTGATTCACTGTTATTGCTGTTTGAATTATTTATTTTATTTTTACTTCATTTTGGAAGCTCATATATATGCAGAAAATCCTCTATTTCTTTTTTTTATTTACTGGAATGTAAATGTTGGAGAATGCTATTAACGTTGTAGGAAGAGAAAGGTATCAGTGGTTTTATCAGCTGTGAACCCATTAGGACAAAAACCAAAGCAAAACTCCATCAATTTTGTGGACAAGATGTGGCGCAACTTGTGCAAAAGTAGAAGGTGGGGTGGGACGGGGCATGGGGAGAGGAGGGATGGGTATGTAAAATAAATGAAAAACTATTATTAAAAAAAGGGTAAGCAACTGACTAGATTTGAAGCACAATCCATGGGACTGAATTCATGCTTGTGACTGAAGCCTGGTTAACACCTATGCCAGGGGAAGTCAAAGGCCAAGTGGGTAACTCAGTACTGTTGAATAAACTGATTACATCTAACTGTTTAAAAATTTCTATGTTTATACCCATGAAAAAAAAAAGAAAGAAAAAAAAGCGCTACTATTAACCTTAATCAGAGAAGTCTCTGCTTTGAACAATAATGAATCTGGAGACTCCCAGCCAGCAAAAACGTTGAGAAAAAGTGATGGCTGAGGGCTCATCAGTAAAAAAAGGCATTTACACCACCCTTTCCAAGGCTCAACAATCATTATGAAAGAAGAGCCTGAAAGCATCTCAGAGCTGGAAGATAGGGTGAGTGCTGCAAATACCATCCTCTAGATTAGGTGCAGCCACAGCAACCATGAATGTAAAACAGCGGTGACCAACATTAGGCACATACAAGACAGGCCCTGTCAAAAATCAATTGAGGAAGGGAGAAGGGCTCAAGGTGCCCTATAGGCTACTGGTGAATTACTGATGAAAACACAGAAGCTGGGAAAGGGGGAACCACTGTCTTCAGTTGTATAACCATTCCTGAGCCCAGGAGACTTCAATGGATAGCTGCAAACTAATAATCATATAGGTGGGTCTGGTTAAACTTGCTTGGTCACCAAACCAAACCAAATAATAGAGAAAAACAAACAAGACACACACACACACACACACACACACACACACACACACACACACACCAAAAACAAAACAAAAAGAAAAAAAAAAAACAGAAAAAGACAGGAAGGAGAAAAGGTGAGTCATAGGGAAGAAGGGGAGAAGACAGCATTGAGATGGGAGAAGATGCACGTGTGAAACTGTTAAAGAAAATTATTTAAATAATAAAGATTATAAAATAATTGAGATACCTGATGCTCCTTAAAAGCTAGTAATAGTAATAAGATCTGAGTACATGGATTTTTCTGTGGCTGCATGTCTCATGTGACTACAGAAGGATGGGCTGGCAAACAGTATATGTTTCCTGGTCCAAGCAAACAGGTAGGCAAGCTGCAGGTGATGATATCAGACTCGGCTACTGGGCACTGGATATGGGACCCAGGCTTCATCTGAAGACTAGGATGAGGGATGAGTGCAGAAGGCAGATGATTGAGAAGGCAACACCCCCCCTCCCAATCATTTTGGAATTACCAATAACCAAAAATTATCTAATCTAATTGGAGTTAATAGCAGTTTTAATTTTTTTAGCACAAAATCCAAAATCTTAAAAAAGAAAATTCATTGAAAAACTACAAAGTACTATAAATAATTAGTTATTAGGAAAGAACCACATCCTTCACATTCTCTCAATGTTTCTGCCTGTGTGCTTTTTGATGCTGACCAACAATTCAAATTAATGAATCCCTTCTCAGATAAATTTCGATGTCCTGTAGCATTAAGATTGGTAGACTGTGCAATGCCATGTACTCACGCCTCAGTCTGACTGTGCTGCCGCTCTTGGAGACAAGCTAGAGCCTTCATGTAACCCATTTGTGTTTTCAGGTCTCTAGTTTGGAGCCGAAACTGCTGACAATGAAGATCTTTATTGAGTATCTGTGAAAAATAATGAAAAACGTATTGTAGATTTTTAAAAGAATTAGTCTAATTTTAATATAACTTATTTATGTGGACACCAAGTTTTTTAAAGTTGTAAAAAAACATGCTGAAAATTTTAGACAATAAGAAATCTTGTTGTTTAGACGAGTTTAGTTTGTGTCAACCTGAACATAAAACTAGATAGCCTAGAACTTAGCGACAAGGTAAGAGTTTAATTTTCTTCTGAAAAATAAATGCTAGGCATCTCGGAAAAGGCATACTATGACAACAGCTTATTTGTTGATCTAATTTGTTTACAATATTGTGAAAAAAACAGTTGTGCTAGAAGTCTTTACTTAAATGCTACTACTAAAGAGACATTCCTTGAGCACTACGTTTAAAGATGGACAATCTCTATCTTCTAACACTGTGACAGTACTGACAAATAAGAATGCTATTTATTCACTGTGCAGTTGCATTTCTACTCGAAAGTAAGGTTCATCCGAGGATGGACAATGATTAGGTAGTTCCGTATACAGGCCAGTGCTGAGTTGCATGCTGCACAAATTTTCTCTCTCATCCCTTTTACTCTTCTTAAAAGCTTCATCTTAGAATAAAAATGTCTCTTGAATATCAGTTTTCCCAATGCTCTTCTGTTTAGGGTCAGGTGCCCTCTAATTTACCACTTATAATTTATTCTTTTTTTCTGAAATTCACTAAATCCTAAATACAAACAGGGATCAGCTCAGAGGATATGGAGAGATACGAAAGAAAAAAAAATATCCCAGCAGTTTTAGCATCTTTAATTGTGTAATGATATGTATTTCTGGGGACATTTGGATTGGTAAGCTACAATTTAATAAACAGAGCTATGCCTGGAGTTATAGGAAAAAAAAAACTGGTATTCCATTTCAACTATTTTTCACACTCCTTTCTAGTCTACAGCTGAACATGGATTGTCTAAACTACAGATTTAGATTTTTTGGGGGGGTCAGTTGGGGTTCTTTTTATAATTATCAAATTTATTATATTCAATACTAAAAGGATACATAAAGAGTTAATGTTTTACTAGTGACAAAGAAATATAGTCTCTTTACCATGCTTGTTACATAAAAAATATGTTACATACCACTGTTAACTAGGAAATGTTACTTTGAGATTCAAGAAAATATACCGTAGGTTTGCCCAAAGGCGATCTGGTGGGGTCATTTTCTGAACTGAGGTTTTGTCTTTTAAAATGACTTTAGTTTGCATCAAGCTGACATAAAGCTAGCCAGCACAATTCATTTACATAATTCACCTTTATACTTCAAGAAATATATCATGTATTTTGGATAAAGCCACTTTTTATGGAACCAGGATATGTCTAGAGGATTGACCTATGAGTCATTTGATTTTTAGGGAAATGCTCAGTCTTGAAACAAATGTCAGCTCGAGCCAAATACATGGCCTTTATGGAGATCAGTTTACTTGACTAACGTGGAAGAGCTGAACTGATTCATCTTACTTGATCTCCTTATAGTTTTTCAGTTAGAACATCAAGTAAGTGTGTAAACATGTTTTCTAAAGAATCCCAAATGCCTTCCCAATACAACAAACAACCAAACCATAAAACCCAGCTCTTCCTTAGCTCTTATCCTCTGCAACCACCCTTCCATCATAGATCCTGGGTAGATGGCCTTAGGAAAAGCAAGACTGTAATTTTAGTGTGTTCTTATCTCAGTATACCAAGGATCATATCTGAAGAGAAGACCACAGTACAGGAAGTACAAGTCAGCTTTAGAAAAACAGGGTGCCAGGTTGTGCCAGGTTTGGTCAGCCATCATAGCTTACAGTAGGGGCAGGACACTGAAGAGTGATACTATCGGTGTTAGCGCTCAAACTTTTAGTTTGGTTGGAGTAGAGAAAAATCAGAAAGGCCAGGTGTTAGAATATGATAACAGGAGTGAAGGGGTGGTAGTCTGAATTACAAGTGTGGTACTGCTGGATAAAGACATATGATTAAAAAGTACATAATGAAATACATACACACATTTTATATATATAAAATGAAATCAGCACTCATTTCAAATTTAAAAAAAGTAGTGTTTCCCATGAGTTGCAGGACCTTGGGTAAGTCCCTCCGTGAAGTCAGCTCACATTTCGTTTATACAAGAAGTAAGTGCTTATGACTAGATAATTGTTTCAGCTGTGAAACATCTTACAAAAATAGAACAAGGAGCTAGGTGGTAGAACTAGAAAGTGTTATCTTTCTTGTACTATTTATAATGAAATATATAAAGTACTAAAAAGTAATGGCTCACAGTCTGGTGTACAAAAATACTGCTAGAAATGTTGGGATAGGCAGACTGGG
This sequence comes from Microtus ochrogaster, assembly GCF_000317375.1. Classification (NCBI taxonomy): domain Eukaryota; kingdom Metazoa; phylum Chordata; class Mammalia; order Rodentia; family Cricetidae; genus Microtus; species Microtus ochrogaster. The sequence goes on along the minus strand of NW_004949096.1, from coordinate 4,373,499 downwards.
GGTAGACACAATAATATCAGACCTGGAGAGACAAAGGCAGGTGTATCTTTATGAATTCAGGGCCAGCCTGGGCCTAATACTGAGTTCCAAGCCAGCCAACTCTACACAGATCTCTCAGCAAGCAAGAAACAAAAATTCTAGATTATCTGAAAGATTACATGTGAGCGTATTAGGGGGAGGGAAATGGGAGGCGGTGGCGGGGAGGAGGCAGAAATCCTTAATAAATAAATAAATTTAAAAAAAAATAAAAATAAAAAAAACCCTAAATTCACTACAAGAACTCAAATGATATTAACTTTATAAACATTACAACATTGAAAAAGGCAAGCAATATGCTAAAAATACAAATACTTTAGCTAATTTTTAAATGAATATGTAAGTTTAAAACATAATTATTCACTTCCCAGCTTCTTAACTGGTGGGTGCACTTTCATACTGGGGCATGCACCTGAATATGGGTGCTGAGAATATAGAGCCACAGTAAAAGGTTTTGAACACACAAGGATCACAAGTTAATTCAATAGCAAACATGTAGATAGGAGATGTGTTTCGGGCTGTGTACCCTTATATTGAATCACAACTTCACTGTAAAACTGGCCCTTAATACATAGCACTCTGCACTACTGGTTAATGTCAATGAAAGATGCCTGAAAACACACTTGCTCTAATTCAAGACTAGTGAATGTAAGAATTGTACTGTTTTTACTGTACATAAAAGATTTCTATTCTATAGAAACACAATGGCTTACTTAGAGAAAATAAAGACTTGCTCCTCAGCAACTAAAGTATTAAATTTCTGTATTTTTTGATTTTACTATGCTATGTTTGATTTTTACCAGTCACTATTTGAGATGTTGATTGAGTTTCGTAAAACATCAGTAAATGACTTTTGGCTTGCTGTGATCACAAAATAATTTCCAATCATTTCTAAAGGAGCCTTAAGTAAACCTCTGCCACATTGTACTTATCCATTATAAAAAGGTAACATTCTCGCTATTCCAGATCATTAAAACAAAACAAAACAAAACGACGAATTCTGAAAAGTTGCCCTATTAACAAGACCATTTATTTCATGAGTACTCAAATTTGATTTTGTCTTTAAAAAATGATAAACACACAGAGAAAGACATACAGACACATTCTCACTCATAAAAGAACTACTACTTTATAATAAGTTCCTTTATTTGTAATGTGTAAACTCTTGATCTGTAAATCTATTACATACTTATATATTCAGGATCACAGAAAACTTTCTCAGGTGAAAAGAGGTTGTGAGTGGAAAAGCGTAACAGGCCTAGATGATGCAGCCTCAACCAGTTTAACACACTTGCTTAATTCTAACTTAAGAGTTACTTCATATAAGACATTTACTTAAAAAAACACTTAAAAGTAAATTGACCTTTCTGAAAGCAAAAACCACAAACCAATGAGGTATTAGTGAATTAAGGACACAGTCATTAAAACAGAAAAGAGAATTAATTAAATCCCAGAGAAGCAGGGCAGCAGTTGTCACATGAAAGATATTCACTGAAGAAACACAAGAAATTTAAGGAGCTCAGTTTTTAAGATTAAATCTGAGCACATATATATACATATTTGTACCTCTGGAATGTCACCATTTTGACCTAAGAGCCTCATTTCACTCTCCACTCGCTGAAGCCAATTAGTATTCTCATCAAACTGTTTCAACACCTCTTCCTTCTTTTTCTCGAGGAAACAGCGAGCAGTTTTCAACTTTTCAAGTCTGTGATCTCGTTTGCAAGTGGCCTGAAACACAACAATGTATTTAATAATATATGTAATTCTTATATTTGATGTGTACAACACTCAAAAAGTCATATTTTCTTATATGGGTATAGTACAATATATTAAGGCCTTCTGCTATTTCCCTATTAAAATATCATGGCAAAATAGCAAATCAGTTGTGAGTCATTTAATAAAATTACACCTTGAGTTTATAGCTTTAAGAAAAGCAGTGGTCAAATGGAAAGCTATAACATTTTTTTGCATGATACATTTGTAAAGTTCATATATGGTTAGATAAATTCCATGATTTCCTTACTTGAAAAAAAAAAAAAGCATGCACACTCTGTTCTTGTCTCCAATCTGAAAAGATACGAAGAAAAAAAAGTTTTGCTGATTTAATTTGCCTGCTCTAAATGACAGAGAAAAAAAGAATCGGGGTATATATCAATACTTTACCTTGCCCATGGTCAGGCTGAGTACCACAATGGATACTCTGAATGTCTTTGATATTTTACATCTTCATGACTATTTTTGGTCAGATTTGGTCTTCTGATTTTTTTAGCCCAAAGGCTATGCATGCTAACACAGGAGCCATTGGTCAGAATAGCTTGGTCTTGGTAATTTGCCAATGGACACTGAACTAAATAATTGCCATATACTATGGGTATACCTGTAACAATCAGCCCTCAGAGATAGGAACATTGTAGCTGGTTCTGAAGTAGAGCACGGGCATCCACAAAGAGAGCAGAGCTGTGTGTACTTGGTCAAAGACCCTGTCCTCCTTAGGTAATAAATCATTATTTTTAGCATTTCTAAAAATTACTAATTATTAATATTTTCAGGCAGATAACATAAGCAAATAAGAGCATTTTCATTTTGGTTGATGATATTAGCTTGTAAATATTTAGCGTTAAGCCAGTGTGATAGCTATTAAGCCACAGACAGATTCTAGATATCTATACATCTCATTTAACTTCCTTTCATGGAAAAACAAAATGCTCAAGGAAAGACAGACTCACAGGAGGCCAGATTCAAATGACAGGGATAGTGATTGATAAGCAAAGTCATTCTCATCAAGGTTCTGAGTTCTTTATTGCCATTTCTCTAATCATATGATAAATGATTTTTTTTTTCTCATGGCAAGACCTTAGCAAAACAAAACAGTGGCTTAAACAAACAAAATCCTTATCTTCTCCCAAAAGAGGACTGATGGAGTACAAAGGCTAACACAACAAATGCTACACTGCAGGGGTCTTTAACTTTGGAGAACTTTTGGGCACCTGCAGCTTTCATGTGAAGAGGCCTGGGTCCTTGCAGGGGATTTACTAGGTCAAAATAATTTTTAATTCTTTACAAAATTATAAAAAGACTGATTTATTTGAATGTGTATGCTTAGATGTAAGAACATACACGATGTGCAGTCCAGGTGTGGACAGAGGTCAGAGAAGGCCGTAAGATCACCAAGAACTGGAGTTAAGGATGGTTGTCAGGCAACACATGGGTGTTATAAACTGAACCCAGGTCTTTTTCAAGAGTAACACATGCTCTTAACCACAGAGCCACCTCTCTAGCCAGCCTTTTAAATTCCTAATGGTACTTCAGGGTAAGAGTTTTCCAGGAGCTAACAGAGGTGTAAGGTCACTACAGAAAATCATAGAAGCTGATAAGAGAATACATCTTTTGTGTAGACAGGCATATTGTTGGAAGGATGTAAAACAATGTTGTTGCTCTCACAAGCTGTCTTTTGTTTTGTTTTGGAAAATAATCAATTATCTTCATAGTTATAAGAAAACAAATATTTCTGTGAATTACATTAGCAATCTCTAATACACTAAGTCTAGCAATAAACAAAGGTCTTTGAAGTACTAGACAAGTTTAATGGTAGACCAGAATCCGAAACTTGAAGCTTAAGGAGTGATAGAGCAGGAAGTGGGCAATGTGGCATTCTGACTTTCTTCTGTTATTCAGAAAGTGTGAAAACTCAGGTAAGTCAATTTCAATGGGTCTTCAGTAATTTTATCTTCTAAAAAATGAAATTAAAGGAGTTATCCTTGCTTGTGGTTAGTGGCTAAATTACATCTACAATGCCTTAACATTTACAAATAAATGTTATTGTGACTCCAGAAATGTGGGCAAGAAGTATTCTATGAACATAAAGACAACGGATCTAACTTAAAATTCAAAAAGGACAATTCTGATTTGACTTCTAATGCTCATCAAATGTATTCCCTAATGGTGACTGGTCTTTAGGACATAAAGGTGGCTCCTTTCTCCATTGAGATCGAGAGAACTTTATATATTCAATGAACCAAATGTTCAGAAAACAACAGGCCTTGAGATAGAAAACATGATTCTGAAATTTTAGGTGTCAATATTGCTTTGAGCAAAAGGAACAGCAACAACAACAACAACAACAACCCAAATAAACAAACATACAAATTCCACCACCACCACTAAGGTGTGACAGTCTTGGTTGTCAATTTTAAAGGATTTAGAAGAACATAAAACAGTGAGTGGTTCTCAACTTTTCTAGTGCTGTGACCCTTTAATACAGTTTCTCATGTTATGGTGATCCAAAACCAAAATTTAATTTTGTTGCTACTTAATAACTGTAATTTTGCTACTGTTATGAACCCTCGTGAAAGGGTCGTTTGACTCCCAAAGGGGTTGAGACCAGTATGTTGAGAACCACTGTCCTAAGATAAAAGCATTTGGGATAGTTCTCTGAAAGTTTCCAGGTAGGTTTTACTGAAGAAGGAAGGTCCATCCTGAAAGTGGAGCAGTCAGTTCAAGTGCTGGGGTTGAGAACATCTTGTCCACATGTTAGCTATGTTATACATCATTTGAATTTCTTAGACCTGTTTTCCAGTTTCGAAATACTGAATTTTGTCGTATTTACCATGCAAAAAAGCAGAGCTAAAGTACAAGTTTTAGCACTAGCTTACAAGAGTTTAAACCATGGTTAAATTACCTATGGTTGTATACTATTTTTGACAAAATGACTTGCCCTTGGCCATGCTTAGAAAGGAGATTATTAAATATTTCACAGGGTTTTCTGACAACTAAGTGAATACCGCTTAAGCATTGCTGGTACTGTATGATAATATGAGATTTTTAAGAATAAATAATTTCTGAAAATTACACTTGCTTTCCTCATGTTGTGACCCTCACATTTAGGTATTCGCCATTGGTAGTATCTTTAACTTTAATGTTTTTTTGTGTTCTATTCTTTTTTGAATACTTCATTTTTAGTTTTCACTGGATTACTCTGGTGTCTAAATTCTCAGAGTTTCTGTCTTATATGTTAAGTCTGCTGACTCTTACCTACAGTGAATGTTAAGGTTTATTTCTTAGGGTAGTTTTGCATGGCTTTTGCTAGGTTTCCCAGAGGTAGCACTGGTTTGATGCCATGTTATATGTCAACTCTAGGCATTTTCTAAGTAAAATATATAGTTCGCTAAAGCTTGGACCATAACCATTTTGGAATGCACACCATTAATAAATCTTCAGACGAGACAATTTTTTCTTACCCCTTGCCCTTTCCCCCCATACAGCCCTTTCTCCCATATCATGAAGGGATGTAGATCTCTGACCTTTCTAGTTGTATTGGAAGGTTCTTGTTTTTAACTCAGTGCATTGTTAGTGGTTCAAATCAAAGGTAGGGCAGTGAAGAGTGGTCTGTTTAGTAGAGAGTAGCTCACCATCATATGCAGAAACAACAGTTAGAAAATACTAAAAGTTGTAGAAGTGCCTATCAAGATTAGTGATAAAGTATGGTTTTCGGAATAATAACAGAGACTCTCCTCTTGGTCTAAGTTGGAAAGTGTCGCCTACAACTGCACAGGCTGCTTCTGTCCCTAAGGACCCACATGCGCTCAAAAAAGGAACAAATGCAACTAAAAGTTTGATTTTTAGAGTGTGCTCTGATTCTCACAGTATTTCTAAACTTTTCAGAAATGGATGAGTAAAAAATGGTGCTTATCAAACTTCAGGAATTAGATTTCCATGTTCTCTGAAGTTTAGACACGAAGTGCTGAAGTACCTTTTCTACTTTGTCTTCTGAGCACAGCATCTCTATTTGCTTATGGCATTGTTGTTGATAGAACGACTTCAGTTCATTTTCTCTAAGCAACATTTCTAACTTCAGATACTCTTGCCTGATTTCATCTCGATTCTGGAACAAGCATTTTAAAATTTCTTGAAATCTACCAAAAATAAAGCACACAATTATATTTCATTAAATTTATATTATCTAATATACAAATTACTTAAATAACATATATCATTCAGACTATACTCAATGATAAATAGTAGGTAGGTAGGTGAGAACAACTTTCTCCTATACAAAAATATTTAGAAGTGAATATCAATTTTAATTTTTACTACTGTAGGCTTTTTTCTCCTGCAAAGAAAATAATGTTATTTAAATATTTGGGTATCACAAGGCCTCTGATAATAAGATGCTGCATTTTATTATATGTAGTCTTAAAGCTTAGCAAAAATGCAAAGAACGGTAACATGGATCTTTACTGTGACAATTCTCACACCCCTATTAGCAACAGAGCATCATGTGCTGTTTGGTGTTGGCTTACTGTGAAGAAAAAGCAATAGGGGGCATTATCATACGGTATGTCCATGGCCCCCTAGGGAAAATGAGAGAACCAGTTTTAGCTTCAAAGATTATTATAGTGAGAATACACCATACGGTTACGTACCCCCTACAGCTTGGCAAAAAGTCAACTGACACTGGCAGGACCCAAAACATCCAAGTTAACAATGTGGCAAACCTAGAAATGAGGTTGTGGTTTCCTTCTCCAAAGGGCAAAATAAAGAATCTAATTTGTCGAGTTTATTAGAGTCAAGAAGTCAACGATTCAAAACTGAATAAATCCTATGAAAAATTGAGGAAATGCCTAGTTTGGCAACTTCTAACTAACAGAACAACTGGGCTCAATGATATTTCAGTCTTATCAAAAATCTGACACAGGCAAAATTATCTAAGAAAATTAATTACAAAGACTTTAAAATAAAACCAAGTTTGTGCACTTAGAAATAAATGTTCTTTGGCATTGGAAATATCTGTAAGGATCTGTGGTAAAGGTACTACCAATTTACGTCAGTAGTTCTTAATGAAACTCTCCTGGGAATGAAGATAAACCACAGTACATTGACTGCCCTGCAGTTTGTTAAGATGATGAATATTTCATAGGATGCAAATGCGGATATTGTGATTGCACAGTACTCTATGACACCAATGCTAGTGCCAATAAATGAATTGATAAGTTATCTTTAGGTTATACCCCAAGACAGTATCTTAGTTTTTGTAACTTTTTGATTCAAGGACGGAGGTGAATACTGTTAAGTTTGTAATTCTGTGGTCTAAACATTTTACTGGGTGTTTACTGCTTACTAAGGAAAGCAAGTAATCATTATCAAGTGTTTCTAGGTAGCATCTTTAAAAAAACAAAACAGAAGTAAACCCTAAGAGAATGAGTGGTAGGTATTTTCCAGTCATTTAGAATATCTAACTAGAAAACAAAATTTGCATTACTTTTTTTAGGTGAGACACAGGGAATTATATCATACCACTTCCTTGGGATAGTCACAGGAGAAGTTTTACAACTGTTATTTATAAAAAAGAATTGTATTTTCTTTTTATGACTCTTTTTTGTATACTGCCGCTACAAAACTTTTAGAGCCAGAAAATATTGCATATTTTCCCACTGTCTTCAGAAAATGCACAAAAATGTTATTGAAGTTTTATGAAAACCAAAATTTAGGATGGATAACAACTGTCTGTGCTCCAGAGGAATCCAATGTTTCTGACTTCCCTGGACACCTGCACTTATGTGCACATACATATACACATAGACACCCCCTCAGACACAACTAACAATCAGAGAGAGAGAGAGAGAGAGAGAGAGAGAGAGAGAGAGAGAGAGAGAGAGAGAGAGA
>NW_004949096.1:4349698-4364700 GCF_000317375.1 Microtus ochrogaster | reverse complement strand
GGAAACAAAGGAGCAGCCTCCTACAACAAGTTGGCACACCAACATGGGTAACTACATCTACATAAAAATCTGAGAAAGCTTAAAAAGTAATTTTAGACACAAAAGAACAAAATTAAGCATGGCTTCTTGGTAGCCAGCATTTCACTGGCAGCATGCCAGAGCTCCTTTAAGAGAGGTCTTCCTGATTCAGTAGTAGCAAAAAAGAAAGTCACGTAGTTGAACTTTGGCTCTTTCAGGAGGCTAAACATTTAATGGGGCATATGGGCAGCATGCTGCATGTTACCTGGTAGCAGCATGGGCCAACTGGTTATCAGAGTTGAGGTGGTGAGAATGCTCCCACCGGGCAATTTCAGAGGCACTGAACGGACTTCGTCCATGTTGGACAGGGTGGATCAAGCAGGCAGGGCCGTATATATGCTAGCAATGCTGACACTTAGGGTTTTAGGAAGCATTTAGCATTTTAAGATGTCATCGTGGTTAGAACAGGATTACAGATATGCAAAAAAGACAGCTTCAGACAAAAATACCTGTAGGTGGGTCACAGTGTTGGATAAAAATACTTAGGCTTGGGAGAGAAAAGAAGAGTATAGAAAGTTGGAAAAGAGGTAAATTGTTAAAAAAAATAAAACAAAGACTTTAAAGAGACAGAGTGCAGATAGTCATAGATTAAAGAAATCATAAAGATGGAAAATACAAAGAGAGTCTGGATTATGTGTATTATTGAGCTTTCTTTGAATTCTTTGACTGTGAAAGAGCTAAGTACCAAGAAACATTTTATTGTATGGGCTGCTAACCTAAAGCAACCTATCTTCATTCCAAAATTTGGGTCTCAGGATTTGTTGCTTTGGAAAAGAGGTTCTGCTTTTGTTTCTGCAGAAGATGAGAACCAGACTAATGTGGTTTGATGTACCAAGACCACATGAAGCATGTCCTTGAACACTCCCAAAAAACTATTTCCCCCAACAAAAAGCAGGAAGCAGTTTGGAGAGAACTATGCCCAAATTTCCAAATATTGTTTTTAAATGTTTCTTTACATTTAAAAGGAGATATATTATAGAGATTTGCATTGGTATGGATCTTGGTTTATTGGTACAAACTTAAGGTCAATTTGTTATACTGTGTATTTGTTATTTCTGGTCTTAATTAAGGCATTGTGTTTGTCTAGCTCATTCAAAATGTAATGTATAACTAAGAAATATAGGTTAATAGATAATCATCTATAATAGTCAAGCTTATAATCATGTTAGTTAGGTTTTCTAGATATATAGAGATAAATTTCAGTTAGATAATCTTCAAATCATGAAAAACTACAGAATATGGCATTTAAAATGTTTTAAGAATTTAGGACTTTTCACGACAGTGAGACACATCTGTTCCTGGCAGCACCAATCTACTTCAAGAGTATGATGGGTATTGAAGAGGCTCCTTGTGGAGTTTGTTAGCCATTTGGGCAAGAAACTGCTCTTGCCTGTACTGATTGATGGTACGCTGTGTGAACTGAACATGCAGGACCCACAGAGAGAGAAATGACTGCTGAACTTGCCTAAAGGTGAGACGATCCTTTGGGGTACCTGATTCAAGAAATAGTCTGTCAGACATTCTGCAGGATACAGAAGACCTGTCTTTGAAATTTCCTGCTTCATGGAAAAGTCTGCCAGATACTATGGGCCTGTAGGCTGAAGACGAATGCCACAATGGTACAGAAAAACTTTGGGTGATTGTCCAGGCAGCGAGATGTCTCTGTCAATTCTAGAGTTTTGGAAGTTGCTTACAATGCACTTCCTGTTTATGTAGCTAATATTATATCCTTCTGGAGTCTTTGATGGAGTTGAAGAATAGTTACAGTAATTCTCAGTTATGATAAGATAAGGTAGATAGAAATATTATAACTGTAATTCTTGCTTGATACCTGTTTTGTTTTATGTAATTTTTCTATGTTAAAGCTTTCCTTTTTAGTTAAACAACAGAAGCAGGTGGATCTCTGAGTTCACAGCCAGGCTATTCTACAGAGCAAGTTCTTGGTTAGCCAGTACTACACAGAGAAACTCTGCCTCAACAAACAAACAAATAATTGAGGAACAAGGAAACACTTAAGTATTTTTTAAGATGAGAAAAATTGCATGGAATTAAAATTTTATATTACAAATAAAATAACAACAGTTTAGTTTCATAATGGGTCATTCAGGAGCTTAAACAATTTCACCATGAAGGAAAAACAAGGAATTTAGTGCCCTTTCACTTCAACAGCATACAGGGAACTCTAAGGAGATATGGAAAATTGACTTCTGTTACTAACAGAAATAACTGTCAGAATTATATGTAATATTTGTAAAATAGCACAGTGTGAGAATACAGGACAGAGCCTAATACTTCTGGGTCATGGAGATGGCCCAGTGGTTGTAAAAGTGCTTTCTGGACAAGCCCAAAGGCCTCAGTACTATCTCTAAAATTTACAGTGGAAGGCAAAAATAAACTGTCTCCTAATGTATCCCCCACCTACCTTCCTACACACACAATTTCAATATAATTTAAATATGAGAGGTCTTACTACACTCTGTAATCAAGGAAATAATACCTCTTTTAATTCTACATTAAAAAGAGTGCTTTACTGGTCAGGTAAAAATTAATACTCTAGAACTCAACATAATCTACAAAGCTGTAAATAAAGTTTAGGGAAAAAAGCAGATTGACAGCAGTCAATAGCATAGTATGTAAAAGGACTTTTTTCCTCTATCAGTGATGACAAGTTTACAAGTTGAATCATAGAAGAAACAGACCAAGAAATATAAATTTGAGAGGTAGAAGAAAGATAGTGGGGTACCTTCAACAGGAAATAAAATTCTATCATTCTACATCACTAAGACATTCACTCAGACAATAATTTAAAATTAATAAGTGAATTAGATCTATATAGAATCAATACAAATATCTTATTTTCATAAAACTATACAAGTAGGAATGGCAAAAAAATCACCATTCAAAATAAACTAACTTCACACATGATGAAACTAGCCTTTTCTTTTGATTTTTGTATCTTTAGAATCAAAAGAAGTGCTTTTCAAAGTGTCAAATACAAAGGACAATTAATTTTAAGAATACAACTGAGTGTATATAGCTAGATATACATACATAATACATAACAAGAAGGGATCATTATTAATGTAAGGCTATATTTTATAACCATACATTTCTCAAAAGCTGGCTTTAAAGTTTTACCTTTCAATTTCTTTGTCTTGAGTGTTTGAATGTACTAATTTTTCACAGTCATTTTTGTCAGTCAAGGCTTTCTGTTCATATTCTTTTAGTTTTTCTTTCAACCTTAAAATCTAGCAGAGAAAACATTAATTAAAATACAAATCAAATTATTTGTCTCCATCATACATGACTGCAGCAAAAGTTCAGTTATAAATAATAAAATAAAACAGATTTCCACTAAAATAGAAAATGTATTAAATTTTGGATAGCAAGGAATAAAGCATCCCTTAAGGGAAGAAATACAGCTAATGACTGTATCACTGAGAACAGGGTACATACCTCTGCTTTCTGTATATTACAGATCTTTACATACTGAGATATGTGACTGTCGACATTAAGAACATTGCTCTTCAACTGCCAAAAGATAGACACTATGATTATAATCACATAGCTAAACACAGCATAATGTGGCATTGTATCTCATTAATTTGGTTCCACTAATTTTGTCTTTTTGACATGTTTAATTATGACCATAATTTACAATTTGTGACAAGAGAGTATGGTTTACATGTATATGAAATTATAAACAAATTGATTTACTGAAAAAAATACCCTCAAGTACGTATGCACAATATAATAAAATTGCCCATTTTCTTTGTTCTTTTAAGAAATTCAGAATTATGTTTTATGCTAGAGTTCATACTAGTTTTTTACTTTTTCATATTTTCTACAACAGTATGGCCCCTTCACATTTATAGATGAGTGGGGAAAAAATTAAACAGTTTTTAATTTTATGGAAATTTCTTATTTAAGAAAGTTAAAAATCAAGTACTTAAACTGCTTCAAGCTTTGGCCCACACAGCTGTAATGTGGAGCATAAAAAACAAAGCTAGAATACTCCACAATCGGTTGGAGTAAAAACATAAAAAAATGCGTGAAAATCTTTGTACACTCATATAGTTTGGCCTTTTATATAAATAGTATATGGACATTTCTCAAAGGGTGTCACACTGCTCATCTTCAGACACTTAAAGAGGAAAGGGAGTAGTCAAGGGGACAGCATATCAATTTAACTGACATCTCTTAATCCAAATCTCTGTAGTTTTAAAGTAGGTATGTTTCACTTGTGTGTTTTTTAGTGTCCCAAAATTCAGGCAAAGAACATTTCCCTAAATAGTCTATGTTAGACTCCTTGTTTTAGCACAATGTTATATATGTGAAAATTCACTTGCAAAGAATGTTATAAACCAAGGTACATATTATTAGTAGGTGCTCAGATAAATTGCAATATTTTCCATAAATATCTACTACATTAAATAAAAAATAAATCTAAATACATCGAATTCATGGCTAATTACTCTGTGGTGCTACCCAAACACTACTTGCCATAGTAGACTCACGAAAGGCACCAGACTACTCTAGCACCCACAGGAACAAATAACAACATCTACTGCATAAGTAATCAAGACACAAAAAGTGTGACTAAGTTAAACTTCAGCAACTAGGCAGGACATTTCTAACTCATATTGTCAAAAATCATTAACAAAAACGACAGTAATTAAGACTTTAATTAGAGTTATAAGAATAACATATATCCAATATTCTCACAAGACAAAGTAAATGCACTTACAGAAGATTTAATGTCTTTTGCACGGTTAGCATACTTAAGAGTGTTATAAGTGTCGTCGTAGAATAAAGAGGAAGGACTAACAGCAGCTATCATTATAGTTTGGCAGTTTCCTCCAAGAGAATCCTTCAATAAGCGAGTAAGCTTACTATTTCTGTAAGGAATATGCTGATTCCTTCTCTGAAAGAACAAAACAAGAATTCTTATATCCTTTTCCACATAGAAATGAAAAGCGACAATTATTTCACTAGAGGAATTTAAGCAATGTCCAATGATAACACTGGTGTTTGATGAATGCAAACAAATCTTGATTACCTAGTGACTATTATGAAAGTCCTAACTAGCTGACAGGAGACTTAGTAGGTAAAGAAAGGTGGCTGACATGGCAAAAGGGAGACTCACTCTGTCCTCTGACCTCAACATCATACACATTTGTACACACAATAAACAAATAAAACTCCATCTGAAATTGACATCTCTAAGAACAAATCTCACAACAAAACAATGATCAAGATTGATTTTTCAGCTAAAGGTGACATTTTAAAGATATTTCAATAGATGACAGGTGGCAATAGTGCCTCTAATCCCACTTTCTTGGTACATAGCTTGGATGGCAAAACAAGATTATATTTCCAAAACAAAGCAAAACATCCCAAGGAAACAATTAAAACAAACAAACAAACCCCCCAAAACCAAAAACTTACAAGGAAACTAGGCATGAAATACATATTTAAGATGTGCATCACCTTTTTTCTTTGAAATAAGCATTGTTTCCTGTTTATTAGCCACTTATAAAGGTATTATAACACAGAAGAGCAACAACACAAAAGAATGCATCCTCTAAAAATCTAAGTGATTGTTCCCACCAATGGTTGTAGATCAGACAATCTTTCTAAAATTGATAGGGCATCATGTTAGCATTGTTTATTCAATATACTAGGGACTGACTAACATTTTTGCATACATACACTCATAGGATAGTTTCTTAGAGGTTGAATTGCTTGGTCAGATCACAACTGCTAATTTTTTTTTGTTTTTTTTTTTTGTTTTTTGTTTTTCGAGATAGGGTTTCTCTGTGGCTTTGGAGCCTGTCCTGGAACTAGCTCTGTAGACCAGGCTGGTCTCGAACTCACAGAGATCCGCCTGCCTCTGCCCCCCGAGTGCTGGGATTAAAGGCGTGAGCCACCACCGCCCGGCTAACAACTGCTAATTTTTTAAAATTAATTAAACTCACTGATTTATTTTACATCCCGACTGTACTTTCTCCTTCCTCCTCTCCTCCCATTCCCTTCAAACCTCTACACACCCCCAATCCACTCCTCCTGTTTCTGTGCAGAAAGAGGCAGGCCTCCCATGAGTATCAACAGGGAATGGCATATCAAGTTGAAGTAGGATTAAGAAATATGCATCATCTTATCAACTCTTCTATGAATCTAAATCTACCTGGATACAAGAGTCCTTTATAAACCAGTTTGATTAATTTTTTTATTGATTTTTATTAAGCTCTACATTTTTCTCTGCTCCCGTTCCTGCCTTTCCTCTCCCCACTTCAACCATCCCCCAAGGTCCCCATGCTCCCATTTTACTCAGGAGATCTTGTTTTTTTCTACTTCCCATGTAGATTAGATCTATGTAAGTCTCTCTTAGTGTACTCATTATTGTCTAAGTTCTTTGCAGTTGTGATTTTTAGGCTGGTTTTCTTTGCTTTATGTTTAAAAACCATTTATGAGTGAGTACATATGATACTTGTCTTTCTGTGTCTGGGTTACCTCACTCAGAATAATGTTTCTAGCTCCATCCATTTTCCTGCAAAATTCAAGAAAATTAGGAAACAACCTTCCTCAAGACCTAGTAATACCACTTTTGGATATATATCCAAAAAATGCTCAGTCGTGCCACAAGGACATGTGCTCAACTCAACTATGTTCATAGCAGCATTTTTTGTCACAGCCAGAACCTGGAAACAACCTAAATGCCTCTTGACCGAAGAATGGATAAGAAAAATGTGGTACATCTACACAATGAGTACTACACAGCAGGAAAAAATAACAACATCTTGAATTTTGTAGGAAAATCGATTAATTTTTAAAAAGAGATTTAACCAGAAAAGAAATGTAATCAAACCTCTGACTTCCACAAGTGTATAAAGAGACCACATGCTCACACATACTAAACACACACAAATAAATGCAATAAAATATTTTATTAAATTAAATACTTAAGTTTATTAAAATATATATTTCATTAAAAAGATATATTAAAAATACAGTTCTCATTTTAACAGAACAAATTTTATGTAAAGATTCATTAATGTTATTAATGCTATCATCATATAACTTTCCTATTAGAGAAGTGGAAATTATGGCAAACACCCTCTACTTTGATGGCTTAACTTTACAAATCAATAAAGTGAAGTTACAACGTGCAAATCTTTGAGTGTTCAACATTGAATGTAAAACATGCTGTTTTTTCCAATGGTCATGTAATTTTAGTAACTTGCTCTCTTTTGAAGGTCTTCCTAATCATTTTAAAATACATTATTCTGAATCAAAATAACAACACCTTCAACAATTTAACAGTAATTTTCCTAAAGTTTTTTTTTTCTTTTTGTATTTTGAGACAGGGTTTCTATGTGAAGCTTTGTAGCCTGTCCTGGAACTTGCAGACCAGGCTGGCCTCGAACTCACAGAGAGCTACCTGCTCTTCCTCCTGAGTACTGGGATTAAAGGTGTACATCACGACCACCCAGCCTTCCTAAAGTTTTTAAGTCTGTTCTGGCATCAATTACCACATTTTAGAAACAACTTAATATACTGTCAAATATACTGTATACTAGAGTAAGTACTTCTGTTATACAGTGCATGTAAAACATTTTAAATGCTTCAAAGCATTCAGTAAACATCCTATTACATAATTCAGACCTTAAGCCCCTTTTCCTTCCTAACTCTTTTGTATTACTTCAATTTTACAGTATATTATAAAATACTAACTAGACAGACATACTCAAAAGATTTTTTTTTATGTCTTCATGTCAATTTTACTATCATTCTTGCTGTCTAGTGATCATTGAACATTTGCTTAATCAAGTCCAAAGCTCGGTGACTGAAAAAAAGCAACCATTGCTGAGTCTGGAGGAACAGTCCTGTAATTACTGCTAGTGGAGAGTGAAACAGGGGGCTAAAGTCCAAGACCAGACTAATCAACTCATTTGCGATCCGGTCTCAAAAGACAAGCAGAGGCAGTGGTACTTCCCTCGCACATGCGAGGTATTGTGTTCAGTCCCATAAAATACCACAAAATGCTCTCTCTCACTCAAAACAACAAACATAAAATGACACTGACACTCACCATTAGATAGCTCAGAGTCACTTATGCTTAAAATCTAATTCACCACATGTTGTAGAAACTATTTTTTGAAACATTTACCAAGTAAACATATAGTACCTACCTTTGTATCTGCTAAGGCATTGATGACATTCCCAAGGGCTAAAAGTGATTTATTAATATTTGTCCCTTCTACAAATCGTGTCCCTTTAGCACCAGAAGTGCTGGCCCGCTCAGATCCTGCCAGGTCAATGAGTGACATTTTGGCTACACAGACATTTTGATTGATGCTTGCTGTTTTGTCCTGTTGTCGCAAATAAATCTTAAATTATAGAACAGGGAAAAAATAAGGGTAAAATTTAATAAAATTAAAAGAAAAGTTTCATTAAAAAAACATACATATGAAGAAAAAGTCATTCTTCTTTTAAAAGCCAGCACAACAATGTATTATCTGTCTGATAATTATAGTACCAGAATTACTGAAGTTGAAAAAAATATGAAAATAAAGACTTGTATATATGAGTTTTGATACTAAAGGCTGCCCCAAGGGCCCATTTGTTAACTGTCTTATCCGCCTTAATGTCACTAGATGAAAACCTATATAACATATAATAGGTATATATGTAGTACAGTTTACTTGTAGGGAAGGGTGTGTGCATGTGGTGTGTGTGTGTGTGTGTGTGTGTGTGTGTGTGTGTGTGTTTGGCTATGGTGGATAGATCACTTGATTATGAGAGTTTCAGAACAACCTGGGCATATGATATTTCCTTTACACTTCACAAAAAGTAAAGAGGGCAGCAAGTAGTAGGTTTTTGGATCAAGGTGGCATTTCCTTTAAGGAAATAACAGAAGGCTAGCTTTTCTTTATTTCTATTAATTTTCACATCCAGAATATAAGGTAAGCAACACCCCATTCAATTATGTTTTGCTTCACCATAGGTTCCAAAGATATAAGACCAGTTGACAGAAGACTGAACCTTTCAGTCCTATGAGTGAAAATAACTGTCCATTTATAATTTGATCAATTCAAGTATGTCAGCAGCTCAGGAAGGTATATTCCACTCAACTTCTTTTATTAGACAGTGGTCATGGGCTACAAGCTTACTAGTCAAGGATGACCTTGAACTTCTGAATCTTTTCTTTCCGAAACACCAGAATTATAGGTCTGAGCCAATGTGCCCAGTTTAACTGGTGCTGAAGATTTAAAATTTGGACTTCATGTATGGTAGGTATGCTACCTCCCTTATATAACCATCTTCAGTTGCTTTTTACACTTCAACTGAAACAAGACAGGTGAAAGAGATGAAGACATAAGAAAGATATAATGCATTCTAGCAAAATCTCATTGTCATAAACATTTCTCTGAAGATTTGATAAGGAAAATATTAGTGGAAGAGGAAATATCAGAGAAACTACTGAATGGAAACTATCTGAATGACTTGATATAAACATTTTCGATTGTAACAGTTACTTCTTGAGAAGATAAATTTCACAGGCCAGTAAGAGGGTAAAAGTTACCTGCTGTCAAGCTTGATTAGTGTGGGAGGTCCTTCTGTCTATTCTATGTGTTGCTTTTATTGGTTATTGAATAAAGAAACTGCTTTGGACCTATAGCAAGGCAAAACTTAGGTAGGTAGGAAAAGCTAGGCTGAATGCTAGGAGAAAGAAGGGCAGTGTCTGGAGTCAGGAGCCTTGGAGCTGCTGCCAGAGTCAGAGATGCCAAAACTTTGCAGGTAAGAAACTGCCACGTGGCAATACCGAGATTAATAGACATGGGTCAAATTAATATGTAAGAGTTAGCCAATAAGAAGCTAGTTAGTGCTAATGGGCCAAGCTGTGATTTAAATAATACAGTTTCTGTGTGATTATTTCAGGGTTTAAGGTGGGGGGGGGCGGGAACCAACAAGCATCCTCCCTCCAACACTTGTTGACTGAGTTAAATTCACGGACCCAACTATGGTGGAAAGAATATTGATTCCCTGTAGAACTTTGTCTTCCACACATACACCATGGCACACCTATAACTAAATACATACAGAAGAAACACAAACAAACACCACATAATCTACAGTAAAACTTTACATAAATAATCATCTGGATATAAAAAGCATCAAAAACCTCAAACAATAATGAATTCTAATATCTGCAACTTTGGATCTTTGTGGACACTTTCTCCAATGCAGTACTGAATCATTTTTAAGGAATGCAGTTGATTACATGGTAAGCATCTCCCATTTCCAATTTAATATTCTCTATTTTCAAGAAATTCTGCATGTCACAAAAATAGAAACCCATGTGTTGAAAGCATGTCATCTCAATTCTAAATATTTTTGATGCTGAAGCATGTTCAAGAACAAAGTGTGCTGGGAAAGCATCTTAGTACTTACTATATGGAATATACTATTCGTGCTAATAGTGGGCAAGATGTCACAGTGCCAATAATCTCAAAGACTCAGGAGTCTGGGGTAAAATGAACTGAAGTCAGGGCTGGCCACTACTACTTAAGTGACGTCAAAGCCAACCTGGTCAACTTAATGAGATTATGTCTTAAAACAAAGTATAATTGCAAACAAGCTGCAAATTAAAGAAGTGCTGAGGAACAGAGCTACCCATAGAAGAGATTTTGCTGCAATATATGAAAATTATTCATAAACTTGGCTTTATTATAAATTCCAACTTAAGAGTAATAGTCTAAAGGCCCAGTACCTGGAAAACAGCATGAGAACGAGAAGATGAGGCATTTATGTCAGTGGGATGCTGTGTCCTGTTTTTGTTTCCATTGTCCAGTAGCTGTAATATTTCCTCTGAGGATTTGGGCTAGGAGTTCAAATAGCAAAAAAATATTCAGTAATCTATCTTTAAATTTTCAACTAACTTTTATTTAGGTGCTAGAAACTCAAATGCTAGGCCCCATGAATATGAGGAAAATGTTCAACCACTGAGCTAAATACCAGACCCTTAGTAAACTTACTCAACAATAGTTTTAAAAGTTAAATATAATTTTCTTCTTTAATAAATATTGACTCTGTATCATCTCTTTAGTACTTGGGGCTATATAAGGAATAAGAGGTAAAATCTACTCTCTGAGATAAAAATACAAACATATTTAACAGAATAATAAATTTTCAGCCAGATTTTTAGCAGGAAAAATATCCATCAATTATTTCATGAGAAGATGATACAAGAATAGTCAATAAAAGTCAGTAAAATGAGGCTATCCTCAGTTCTGATATCTATTCGGCAAGCACCTCTGTGACCTTGGGAAAAAAAAATCACTCAGGGTTTTAGATCCCTTATAATTTCACTTTAGTCTTTAAGTTCATTAGTTGTTTGTTTGTTTGTTTTTTTCAAACACAGTCGAGTCAAAGTGGTAGAAATGGAACCCTGCAGATCTGCTACTCTACCAGAAAGAAAAGACATTCATAAGCATACCTGGTGTAAAGTGAGACCTTGAACAACGACTCCTTTTTGGGCATCTTCCCGGACATGAAGTGGTCCCGAATTTGTCAAGAGGTCACGAATCTGTTCATTATATACCTTAAAATAAAAAGAACCAAAATATAGTGGTGTCTAACTAACTGATTACCTCACATGAACATTGTTGACTGATGATATACAAACCCACACTTTGATCATGTCAGTTTACAGCTGAATATTAAAACTGGTGCTATTATATTCTCACCCACTAATTCCTGATTTGACAACTCTGACAAAATAAAGATAAGCCAGCTTTCTCACTGCTGCAAATTATACCAACTTTAGAGACTAAATGTTAAAAAGAAACCCAGTCAGAAACAGGTGTATTTATGTCACTTACTCCTTCAATTTCAGTCTAACATACAAGCAGTATTAGCCTCCCTCATCTGAACTGTGTATATAACACCTAAGATGCTGAATGCTTTGCCCATGGGTATAAAATTAACAACAGAATAAGGATTGGAGCTTGGCTATTCTTTATGGCCTACATTTAGCACACACCTTAATGTTATAACTTCAGGATCATGGTAAAAGAGATTTGTACAAATAATAATTAGAAATAATATGCTGACTTCATTTTAAGAATCTAGTAAGGCACAACATTTAGCATTTGCAAACAAAATAATAACAGCACTTCTGAAAAAATTTAAGGAAAATCAGAAAACCAGACCTTTAAAAAAACATTTTTTTTTTCTTGGCTAGTGATAAAAGTTTTTGGTAGAGCATTCTGCATTATTAAGATGCATGACATTCCAGATATGATCCTAAGCATAAAAAAGAAAATGCACATAGACTCCTACAATGTGAGATAGTAGGTGTGTATGCACTGCCATTTCTTTCCATGTTTTAGTAGTTCACATGTTTTTTTC
Organism: Microtus ochrogaster; assembly: GCF_000317375.1. Lineage (NCBI taxonomy): Eukaryota > Metazoa > Chordata > Mammalia > Rodentia > Cricetidae > Microtus > Microtus ochrogaster. The sequence continues at coordinate 4,352,208 of NW_004949096.1, read as the reverse complement.
TTTTTCTAGTATGTCTTTATATTCAATAATAACATCATTTTAAAAAAGTAATAAATTTGTTGAAGTTAGCAGACACTTTCTTTTAGATCTTATTTGTCTAATGTATAGCAATTACTCTTGCCTGTTTCAACCCACCATGTAGAATGAATACTCTCAATGAAAGCCCGTTCCCCCGAGAATTTCTTTTTTAAAGACTTAGTTATTTTATTGCTTTTTGTGTTAAGTGTTTTACTTGCATGTATGTCTATGTGCCACATGGATGCTGGGAATAAAACTGTGGCCCATTGTAAGAAACAAATGCTCTTAACTACCTAGTCAACTCTCTAGCCCTTACCTGTTGATTCTAACAAGCTATAACCAAGGAGTGAAGGTATAGACAGATCTACTTCTAGAATGTAACAGAGATAATCTTAGACCACGGTCTTAATAAGAAATTAAGATCTAATAAGAAAAAAATAAAAAAAAATATCTATGGATGAACCAGAAGAAAATGACCTAAAAATAACTTCAAGAGAATGTTTAAAATTCTGAAAGAAGAAATGAGAAATTCCCTTAAAGAAGTGGAGGAAAAGAGAAACAAAAAATTAGAAGATATCAGCAAATCACTCCAAGAAAACCAAGGAAAAGAAATCAAACATTTAACTATCCAGGACTTGAAAACTGAAATAGAAACAATAAAGAGAACATAAGCCAAAGGGATTATAGAAACAGAAATCATGAGAAAAAGATCAGTAACCACAAACGCAAGCATTAACAACAGAATACAAGAAATGGAAGAGAGAATGTCAAGAGCTGAAGATACAATAGAGGAAATAGACTCATCAGTTAAAGAAAACATTCAATCTAACAAAAGCTTAACCCAAATCCATGAAATATGGGACACCATGAAAAGACCAAATCTTAGGATAATAGGTGATGAAGGAAGGTCATTGGTTAAGTAATAAAGAAACTGCTTGAGGGCTGGGCTCACAGCCATAAATATAAAGAAACTGCTTGGCCTCATAGGTTAAAACATAGGTGGGAGGAGTAAACAGAACAGAATGCTGGGAGGAAGAGGAAGTGAGCTCAGAGAGGACACGCTCCCCTCTCTCGGGCAGATGCGATTCAGCTCCGACCCAGGATGGACGTAGGCTAGGATCTTCCCGGTAAGCGCACCTTGGGGTGCTACACACATGACTGGAAATGGGCTAGTCCAGGTGCAAGAGTTAGCCGAGAAAAGGCTAGATATAATGGGCCAAGCAGTGTTTAAAAGAATATAGTGTCTGCGTAATTATTTCGGGGTATAAGCTAGCCAGGCGGCAGTGGTGCTGGGGACGCAGCCCCGCCGCTAATATTACTACAAATAGGTATAGAAGAAGGAGAAGTTCAACTGAAAGGCACAGAAAATTTAACAAAATCATAGAAGAAAACTTGCCCTACCTAAAGAAAGATATGCCATGAAGATACAAGAAGCCTGCAGAACACCAAATAGATTGGATCCCCAAAAAAGTCCTCTCCACCACATAATAATCAAAACACTAAACATACAGAGTAAAGAAAGAATATTAAGAGCTGCAAAGGAAAAAGGCCAAGTAACATATAAAGGAAGACCTATCAGAATTACACCTGACTTCTCAGTGGAGACAATGAAAGCCAGAAGATCATGGTGAAACATTATGCAGACATTAAGAGACCATGGAAGCCAGCCCAGACTACTATACCCAGCAAAACTGTCAATCACCATAGAAGGACAAAAAAGACATTCCATACAAATCTAGATTTCACCAATACCTAGCCACAAACCCAGCCCTACACAAAATACTAGAAGGAAAACTCCAACCCAGGGAAGATGGCTACACTAACAAAAACATAGACAACTGATGACCTCATAACAGTAAATCCCAAAGAAGAAAAAAATGCACAAAATAACATCACCAACGATGAAAACTAAATTAACAGGAGATAGTAACCACTGGTCATTAATATCCCTTAATGTAAATGGACCCAACTCACCATTCTTCTTCTGCATACAAGAAACACATCTCAACCTCAAAGACAGAGTCATCTCAGAGTAAAGGATTGGGAAGAAAATATACCAATCAAATGGACCTAAGAAACAAGTGGGTGTGGCTATCCCAATATCTAACAAAATAGACTTCAAGCTAAAATCAGTCAAAAGGGACAAAGAAAGTCATTTCATATTAGTCATAGGAAAAAAATCCATCAAGAGGAAATTTCAATACTGAACATTTAAGCCCCAAATACAAGGGCATGCTCATATGTCAAAGAAACACTTTTAAAGCTTAAATCATATATTAAACTCCACACTCTAATAGTGGGAGACTTCAGCACCCCCCCCTCACCAATGGACAAGTCAGACAGAAAATGAAAAAAGAAATAAGAAAACTAACAGATGTTATGCCTCAAATGGACTTAACAGACATCTATAGAATATTCCATCCAAACAGAAAAGAACATACTTTCTTCTCAGCAGCTCACGGAACCTTCTCAAAAATTGACCACATACTGGG
>NW_004949096.1:4328764-4346944 GCF_000317375.1 Microtus ochrogaster | reverse complement strand
TGGCATAAGAACAGACAGGAGGACCAATGGAAATGAATAGAAGACCCGGATATCAATCCACACATCTTCAAACACCTGATCTTTGATAAAGAAGCAAAAAATATCAAATGGAAAAAAGAAAGTATATTTAACAAGTAGTGCTGGCATTACTAGTAGAAGAATAAAAATATCACCATGCACAAAACTCAAGTCCAAATGGATCAAATACCTCAACATAAAGCCAGCCACACTGAACCTTACAGAAGAGAAAGTGGGAAGTACACTTGAACCCATTGGCACAGGGAACCACTTCCTAAATATAACTCCAGCAGCACAGACACTGAAAGAAATAATCAATAAATGGAACCTCGTGAAACTGAAAAGCTTCTGTAAAGCAAAGGACATTGTAAACAAGACAAAACGACAGCCTACAGAATGGGAAAAGATCTTCACTAACCCCACATCAGACAGAGGTCTGATCTCAAAAATATAGAAAGAACTCAAGAAATTGGACAGCAAAAGATCACATAATCCAATAAAAAAAAATGGAGTACAGACCTAAACAGAGAACTCTCAACAGAGGAATCTAAAAATGGCTGAAAGACACTTAACGAAATGTTTAACATCCTTAGTCATCAGAGAAATGCAAATCAAAACAATTGAGATTCCATCTTACACCTGTAAGAATGGCCAAGATCAAAAACTCTGATGACAACTTATGCTGGAGATGTGATGGGGAAAAGGGAACACTTCTGCATTGCTGCTGGGAATGCAAGCTGGTACAGCCCTTTGGATGTTAGTGTGGCAATTTCTCAGAAAATCAGGAAACAGCCTTTCTCAAGACCCAGTAATACCACTTTTGGTTATATAACCAAAGGATGCTCAATTGTGTCACAAGGACATGTGCTCAATTATGTTCATAGCAGCATTGTTTGTCATAGCCAGAACCTGGAAACAACCTATATGCCCCTCGACCGAAGAATGGATTAAAAAAAAAAGTGGTACATTTACACAATGGAATACTACACAGCAGAAAAAAAATGACAGCTTGAATTTTGCAGGAAAATGGATGGAACTAGAAAACATTATTTTGAGTGAGGTAACTCAGACACAGAAAGACAATTATCACATGTACTCACTCATAGGTGGTTTTGAAACATAAAGCAAAGGAAGCCAGCCTACAAACCACAATCCCAGAGAACTTAGACAACAATGAGGACACTAAGATCTAATCTACATGAGAAATAGAAAGTAGAAAAAGACAAAATCTCTTGAGTAAATTGGGAGCATGGGGATCCTGGGGGAGAACTGAAGTGGGAAAGGGAAAGGCAGGGAGGGGAGCAGAGAAAAATGTTGAGCTCAATAAATATCAATAAAAAATGCAAAAAAAAGACAAAATTAAAAAAAGATCTAAGAGAAATATTCTAACACTAGAAATAAATGTTTAATTAATATTTTCAGTGCTATCAGGGGTTTCTAAAATTCTATCTGAGCAAACAATTACTGTCAGCACCTTTATTTTCATTTGTCAAATACCAGGAATTCCTGAGAGGCCTCAGAGAATGACAAAAGGGTAGTGGCAGCACTAAGGAACTTTGGATGACCAAATTTTCACACTTTGAGCCCACAAAAAGGAGTCACAAATGTGAATGTGCTGACACATTTCTACCATCCCAACATATAGGAGATTGAGGTAGGAGGACCATGAGTACAAGGCCAGGCTAGGCCACATAAAATCTATCCCAAGGAGTCTTTAAGATGGGTCAAAATACACACCAAGAAAGGCTGATGATCAAAGTTGGATCCTGCTCATCCCTTAATTGCCCATCTTTATTTCATTCCTTTCAAGACTCAGGGAAGAGAGGGTGGGAGGATTTGAAGAGCCAGAGGTGAAGGACAATTTTAAGGAAAGAGATGTTGTAGACAAAAGAGGACAGATGTATTGAAATTCAGACTGTGACAGTACTCACAAGATCTGTCCAAGCTCAAGACAGATATAAACCTCAGCATTTGGCTGAGGAAGTGGGTACACGGACTCGCCACTACAGAGAAGCTAGTCACAAACGATGCTTCTGGGAAAGCGAAAATCAGTTTTCTTCAAAGGACCGACATTGGGTATACCAACTACACTCTAGAGCAGGTCCATGCTCAGGAATAATTTGTACTCCATGTTTTTAGTGGCTTTTTCTTTTTTGAGAGCAAGAACATGAGATTGGGTGGATAGGGAGAGGGGAGAATCTTGGGGGAGTTATGGGATATGAAATAAAGTATGTACTGTATGTACTATTTTTTTAAAAAAGCACCACACACATCGAAGTTCATATCTAAAGTCAGCACTCCTAAGGGAGACAGGAAGCAGGGTCTGAAGCCTGAAAGCCAGATAGCTTGGTGTAGTGTGGAAGAAATAAGAGACCCCCTACTTCAACAAGGTGCTAAGACAGAACCAACTCAAAAAAAAAAAAAGGAAAAGAAAGAATTAATTCCTAAAAGACATCTTCACAACCATACCTGCATTCACATCCCATAAAAATTTAAAAAGTTCCCATCCCTCAAATCACAGAAAATACCTACAGTCCACTGACTATTAAATAATCCACGAGTCTATGAGATTGCAACAAAGGGAAAAGGTATCCTTACAGTAAATTCTAAGGAATAAACAGAAGAAATGTTGGTGTCTAAAAATCACCATTATCTATAATATATTCAAATATGAATCATCAGCAAGCCTGAAAATTCCCTAACAAAATTTATAAAAGTTAACATACTAATAGGAGCAATCGGGTATGCAAGGGAACTGATGCAAGCAGGGAGCACTCAGTACCACGTCTGTGGTGTATCTGCCAGATAATAAACCAAGTCTAATAAAAACAAAAACAAACTGAGGGAAAGTACAAAGGAAACAAAAACTGCTCATAAATGAAAGCCAAAGGCATACAAATGAATGTAATTTATGACCTGAAATACTTTCTGGAAAAGGTATTAATAATATAATTATCAAAATTGCATTAAGGTTCATAGATTAGACAATGATAATCACTGTTAATTTCTTGATTTTGATAAACATTCCATGACTGTGGTTTAAAATTACCTGGTTCAATAAATTTATACCTTAAACAGTACCAAATAATAAGTGCACACACAACAGAGAGTATACTGCAGGTGTAAAATTTTAACATATAGGGCATCTCAGTGAAGGTTTTCTGGAAGTTCTTTCTACATACTATTTTTGGAATGTCTCTATACTTTGAAATTAAAATTAGAGTAAGATCATGAAAAACATGCATGATTAGGAATTTTAATGACTGAAAACATTCACATGAAGATTTCTGCATAAAATAATTTGAATGGACCATTGCAATTGAGTAACTGAGTTTTCTCGGACAATAATTAATATTGAGGTTAGTGTCAGCTTACCTCTAAATAAGAAACTGCAGTACTACACACTTTTTCTTCTTTAATCTCATCCATGGATTTGAAAAGGTCTAACATTGTTAGGTACATCACTCCAGGCTCATCAGCTGATCCTAGCATTGTGTGAGTCTTCCCAGCTCCAGTGGCACCATATGCAAGTACTGAGGTTTCAATGAAAAAGAAGAGATCAACACTCACTGTTCCTATATAGTAATACTAAATGCAGGCTAGTGCTAGCTCTAACTGATATCCTGAACAGTAACTAACTTAGATCCAATAGGTATCACCTGTTTCTACTTAGCACTAATGTTATTGTGTGCTTCCCATACCGTGACAGGCAGAAGCACCTACTCACTTATTTGCCATCGGAATATGATAGCTATCCATATCCCTCTATGGTAGCATGACCATACTGCCTCCACCAAGGCAGACTGTGCTTTAGCAAATAACATGGAGCAAAGCAGACATAAGTTTGTTGAAATGAATGAATTTCATAAAGGTGATTTATAAAATTGTTCTTTAAATATTGTTTTAGGCAAATTACTTATTTGCACAATTCTATCCAGTACCATCAAGAAGGCATGCATTTCTTCAAATGTAAAAGAAATCCACTGAGTTACAAATGCAAACACTCAATACCATATTCAGTCATTAGATTCTTATATGTTAATAACTGATAAAATAGTTTTTGGAATGAATTAAGCTGGTGTTTCACTTTAGCTTATGAAAGAAGTTTTAAGACAGCTAATTACTATAAAGCCAGAGAGAAACTAAAGAAATGGTATTGACAGAGATCTTTTTTTTTTTTTTTAAAGATAAGGAGGGAGGAATCTTCAAAACATTTGGATACAAGTTAGAACCAGAAGTTCCAACCAATAAACGGCATTTTGTTCTTGATCAAGGATGAAGAGTATCAATTTTCTGTGACCAAACTGAGTAAGACAATCTTAGTGAAACATGTTATAACGTGGAATATGTTAGAGAAAACCCCATTAACAACTGACAATTTTAAAAATGAGATACTAGTATGCTAGTATTATGACACTGAATTAACTGGTCTGTTCTCAAAGACTAAATATAGCCTCCCTATGGTATAAGGAATGCTTCTTGGGCTGAAGATCTGCTAAAAAGCACACAACTCTCAAGCTTACCACGTTTTATTTAACCTTTTCATATTAAGGCATCTTATAGATGGTTCTGCAAAGAAACGGCAGGCTGCTTGACGGGGGCAGATGACTGTAGAGGTCAACAGCGGATATACTCGTCAGTTTAAATGGCGACAAATCTGGCACCAATTATAAGAAGCAGATGGCCTAATAAAACTGCAAAGAGTGTTTATAGGGGCAATGGCAGGGCTCCAGGAAGAAAGTTTCATTAAGAATAAGCTATGTATGACTACATTTCAAAGAAAGCTTGCACTTAAATTTACTAAAGTTTTCTTTTTAAAATAGAATTTATTTATTTTTATCTTATGTGCATCATTGTTTTGCCTCTATGTATGTCTGGTGTGAAGGTGTCAGATCTTGGAGCTACAGACAGTTGTTAACTGCCATGTGGGTGCTGGGAATTGAACCCAGGTACTCTGGAAAAGCAGTCAGTGTTCTTAATCACTGAGACATATCGTCAGCCCTACTAAAAGTCTTAAAACTATTAGAATGCTTGTACCTTGAACTTGATTTATTACAAGATTAAAACTGAAGTTAGAAAGAAAAATTCAACTTCAAACTGAAACAATTACCTGTGCAATTATATCCATTCAGAAAACTATGAAGAATTGGCTTCGTAGTATGTTCAAAAACTTCCATTTGAGTTGACGTTTCATCAAATACAGCATCAAATACAAACTTAAGATCTTTATTTTGTCTTTTAGTAATATCAAAATTTGTAGTTTTCTTTTTGTGAAAAAAACTGACTTCTTCTGGCTTGGGATCAAAAACGAGCATATGTTTATCCACAACATGAACCACTCTATGTAACGCAACTGTTTTTTCTTTTGTGCTCTCGGGCCGCACACGAACAACTACTTTCATGTGGTGACATAAATCCTCCTTAGTGACAGACATTTTTAGTTATCTTGATTCCTGCTCACATGAATGCTGGGGCAGTTTTCTGAAATTAAACAGGAAAAAGTCACTATTAGTTTTACTTAAATCTGGCATGTAATAGTTGTTTAAAAGGTAATGTTTATGTTCCACTTACCTAGAAAATGTATTACTGGAGAAATGTATATAGTCCTGTAAACTTAAACATCTCCCCAAAATGGCACACATGTACACAAAATCATGGTAAGAATTTCCTGAAATATTAATCACGTTCTTGAGTTTAAACAAAACTCAAACATTAGAGCTGATTCACTTTCTGATTTGACTTTTCAAATGGCTCTAACACAGTTTTAGGTTGGATGATGAAAATGAGCAGAGAAAGATCTTTCTGAATCAGATCAGGGTAATAACGGAAATTTTAGCTTGGGAACTCCTTTTAGTAAAAGTGATCTTGTCTGTAGTCTCTTGGAAGTGTAAAGATGCATCCAGGCTGTCTCTCCCTGCGTGTCAGAGATACAGTGGGTTAGTTCTTAAGTTGCAGTGGCTAGCCAGCACATGTCTGGAGAGGAGAGAAATAGTATACACTACTCATGTATTCAGAGATCCTATTCTCTGATCTCTTAATGTGCAGAGAGATCATATCTCCTAGGAATATCAGAAGCTATACCCACAAAGCCTCACCAACGTGACTACCTAAACATCAACTGAACAAGGACCACAACAATCTTATGCTGAAGCTCACTAAGCCTCACTCTGCTACTCAGAGAACTCGAGGCAACTAAGAACAAATGCAGAAGCTGATTTTCTTCCCTCCTGTAGATTCTGAGCATCCCATTCAGGTCATCAGACTTGGCAGCAAGTAACTTTACCTGCTAAGCCACTTTACTGGACACACATGTATATTTCAGGTGGCAAGTCCAAAATTCTGTGACAGTAACAAGCTTGTGAAAGGGGAGGCTAATGGAGCTGCAAGGCCAGGTTTTGGCATGGTCAGTTTAATTAAATCATTTATTTCCTTTATAACTGTTTACTTTCAAATGCCTGGATGTAATTTTATCTGTAGAGCTCAAAGAATGCTCAAGGGACTCCTTGCTTTCTTGAGCTCCAGCTAGAGAACAAAGAGAAATGAGAAATAAGATCAATTTCTCTTAAAATCTGTAACAGGTTGAAACACAAAGTTACATGTGACATTATTCTTCTTAAGTTCCTTTAAGAGACTGACAGAATTTCTTCCAAAAAAAATGTTACTTGACCAATACTTACTGTCTTTTAAAAAACCCACGAAATCCCCAATTAGCTTCAAATTCAGAGGTAAACTCTTAGATCTCATTAAAAATTTGGAAGATTGGCATCCCTTTACCTAGTTTTATCCTTTTAAACAATGGAAGACTGATCCTATTTTACAGAATTCATGCATTTTCCTACTTCCTGAATACAAGAAAGCAAAGAAAACTGTCTTTCCTCCATACTAGTGACTGAACCCATAGTGTTCTACTCATGGTTGAATTTTCTTAATCAAATACCTAGGGTGGATAGAAAACTCAAACAAACAGGGCCCATGACACACCTGTAGTTATAGCTACTGAGGAGGCTGAAGAAGGACAGATTAAACCCAGGAACTGGACACTAGTGTCCATAACAAAGAGACCATTGACTCAATGAGAACTACATTTAAGACATTTTAAAAATTTGAGTACTTCATACACGTATATAATGTTTTTTGATCAACCTTACCTATAACCTCACATATTCCCATCACTTTTGCTCAAAATATCCCTACTGAGTCAAAAAATATGTTTAACCCTAAACTCAGCGATCTGCCTGTCTTTGCCTCCCAAGTGCTGGGATTAAAGGCATGTGCTACTACCACCAGGTTCAGAGGTTCAGATATACATTTCTTCTTCTTCTTCTTCTCCTCCTCCTCTTCTTTTTTTCTTTTTCGAGACAGGTTTTCTCTGTAGCTTTGGAGCCTGTCCTGGAACTAGTTCTTGTACGCCAGGTTGGCTTCAAACTCACAAAGATCTGCCTGCCTCTGCCTCTCGAGTGCTGGGATTAAAGGCGTGTGCCACCACCGCCCGGCATTTTTTTCTTATTTTTTTCAGATATACATTTCTTAAAGATAATAAATACTTCAATATACTGACATCTTCAGAAATTAATGATATTATTCATACATTGAAGAGATGCTTTTTTTTCTAACATGGGTAACTAAGAAATTGGGATCTAGGGGGCTGGAGAGATGGGGTCAGTGGTTAAGAGCACTGACTGCTCTTCCAGAGAACCCTGGTTCAATTCCCAGCACCCACATGGCAGCTCACAACTGTCTGTAACTGTAGTTTCAGAAAATCCGACATCATTATCACAGACATATACACCAACACACATAAAATATATAAGTTATTAAAAAGAAATTCATATCTAGTTGACTCTGTATCAAGTGCAGAGACCATGTTTAATAAGAAAGTTATTGTTATCTGTGGAATAAGATGTTCTAAGGATAGTAGTAGAGTTGACCTTTTCACACTGCTGTTCTTTGTCAGTTTCTTTTTGTTCCAGTGAGACTGTCATAAAGTTCAACCACACTTTATGCATATACTGATGCTCTTTGAATTTCCACGTCACTAAGACACCAAAGACTTGGACCTCTGAATACATAAGCAGTGTATAAAGATGTGTGCCACCACCAGCTGGCTATGCACCACCACCACCTGGGTGCAGTAACTATTCTTAACAATCATGCTTACAATACTTGCATTACTTCAATGTGGTGATGACTAGCAATAGTGGTGACAATAAGTCACTCTCTGGCAGGAATTACAGCAAACGCTTTATATTCATGTCATTCAACCATCATTATAATCATGCAATGTCTGTTTATAAACATAGTTTTTCCAACTGCTTTTACTAATGAGACAGAAACTGGACCCAGATCCAAATCCAAAGTACACAACTACGAAAGAGAAAAGACTGCTTCCAAACAGGCGTACAGAAGTAGAATGACATAGCTATGAATTATGTCAAACCCATACAATTCTGCTTCAACACTGTTTAGAACACTCTCCTCACTTAGGGTTTCTAGCATAAACCTTTCTGTACATTAACTTCAGTGTTAGGGCCCCTGATTTGACTGGCTTACAGACATCAGGGCAGAATGACAAGCTGCCACGGAGGGAAGGTCAGCACCGTGAGTGGGCTATCTTTTCCATCGCTCTTCACAGCATTGACACTTATTCGTTACTGATTTGCGCTATAACTATAGTGGGACAAGATGCTGTTTAACATGAGAAACCTTGCATATCTGTAACTAAGGGTTCGATAACGAGCATACCTCTTACAGCAAATCATTCTCGCTTAATTAAATAGTTCCTACAATATAGTGCATTTAATAGCAAGTGCTATTTATCATTTCCGTGCATTTCATAGCCTAACACCAAAGTTAAAGAAAGCAAACCCAAGCTAGGAACTGGGCGAGGTGCAATGACAACACCAACAAAGTTAGCTTCTTTGTAAGGCCAAGGCCAACGAGATCCTATAGGAAAGGGTTGCAAAAATAGCTCCTTGCCTTCAGGTCTTTCATTATTTTTCTTTGTGGTCCTCGGCAACACAGGTGGGCAGTCAGGGCCGGTCGTGCCCGTTGCCACACCTGAGCTCCGGACTGACCAGTGACCAGAGAGCCGCTGTGTACAAACAAAAGCTCCTCACCTGACAGTAAAGCACAGACGTCGCACACTAACGTGTGCAGCTTAAGCAGGCTACTCCGAATTTGGAATCCGGAAGGAACCTCACACTCCAAGAGGCTGGACTGTCAGAGCCCTCAGTCCAGGACTGGGAAAGGGGCCAGCTACCGTTTAAAGGGACCTGCTTCCTCTCGGGGCTCGAAGGCGAAGCCCCGGGACCTCGGCGATGGCAACGGCGGGCCGAGTCGTGCCGCCACAGACAGGCAGCCCCGGGTCCTTCCCGCCGGGGGACCAAGGGGACCCGCGTCCCGCACTCCGCGCCCAAAGCTCCTCTGTCCGCAGACCTGACCGCAGCCGCCGGACCCTGCACTCCCGAGACCTAGAACCCGTCCCCGGACAGTGCCCAGCTCACTCACCTGGAGAAAGCGTCCGCGGAAACTTGGCTGAGAAGGCTTCCAGGCGCTCCAGGCACAGCCACAAAATTCAAACCCAAGCTAGCTTCCTCAGCGACGTATATCATTGGCTGCCGCTCTGCTGACGTCATCACGTCGGACGTTGCCAAGGCGTCTCGCAGTTTGGGGCCTGAGGCCGGGCCTCCCAGGCCAGTGGGGGGAGGGAGGAGGAAAAGCGGCTTTTCTGGGCGTCTCCGTGGCAACGCGCGCGATCGTTTCCGGGAGCCGCTGGCGGAGTGGGCGGAGCTAGGGCGGAGGTGCAGGCGGGAAGCCACCTGGGAGCCGTAGTTTGGTGGCAGACCCTGGGAGTGAGTAGGTTCCTGTGGTGTGGGGTGGTCTGCTTCTCCTTCGGGGCAGAAGGCGTGTTAAAGGGCATGGGTTATTTTGTTCTTTTTTTCCTTTCTGGTTACTCAGGCTTCCAAGGATTAGGTCTCATGCTATGAAAGGTATAGGGCTTCTACCTGAATTAATTATAAGTTCAAGACTTCTGGCTCCAGGTCCGAAGTCTTCCTGTCAGGACTTCCTGGCCTGTTCTCCTTATGGCTGACTGAAAATATTTGGTAATTTGACGGCTTTTTACATGTTCAAGGACGACATTACAAAATAAAAAAAAAAAACCACTTAATGACATTGGCTTAGTACATTATTTGACCAGGTTGTTGTTGAATGTTATTCTAGATTGTATTATTTCTGAATGTATACTTTAGAACAAAAATGCATGGAAACATGGGAAATATTTTTTGTGAATAACTCATTTTTAATTTGGCAGGGTACTTTGCATTTTATATTTGTATTGTGGCTAGGCAAGCCCCCTATCATCCTCAGCCCTTGAGATAAATTTAGTATTCTGATGTTAATTTCATTGCTGTTGTTTATATGACTGTCCATTTAATTTCATTGCTGTTGTTTATATGACTGTCCATTTACTTAGCAATTATTACTTGATGATTTTAGGAACACATTAGTCCATAATGAAGTCAATGTCTCTGCCCTCCTGGAGGTTAGATTCCAGTTGATTGAATATCACTGTAAAATTGTGGATGTTTCAGAATAGTGCATTCTCTCTCTTCCTTTCTCTCTGTCTCTCTCTCTGTTTCATATTTTGAGACAGAGTTTTGGCTGGCCTTGCTATGTAGCTAAGGCTGGCCCAGAACTCAGAGATCTGCCTGCCTCTGCCTCCCAAGTGTTGGGATTAAAGGCGTGCACCACCACACCCAGCAGTGCAGGCTACTGTTAGTAGAATTTTTTGTTGAACGCTCCCAGATTATAATGGAGAGTCCCTATTTCTATTGAAGAAAATCAGGAACATTGCAAACTATTCATCATGCATGTTCTATGAGTTTTCCTGAGCCCTGGATAGTCCAGCAATAAAGTGACTACTTATTTTTGGTTGAATTAAATGTACCAACTAATGACATCATTTGTGTTGTACTGGGTTTGGCAATAAAATTGAGAAGAGTTAATTTTATTTTAAATACTCCTTCACACCTGGCGATGGTGGCACATACCTTTAATACTGGCACTCGGGAGGCAGAGACCGGCGGATTTCTGTGAGTTCCAGGCCAACCTGGTCTATAGAGCAAGTTTTAGGACAGGCTCTAAAGACACACAGAGAACTCTGTCTCTAAAGACCAATAAAACAAAATCCCTCAGTCTATAGTAGTTGGCCTTTGGTGTCCCAGGCATATTATTAACTCCTTACATATTACTTCACATTAGTCTCAAAACAGACTAAGAGTCAGGCGGTGGTGGCCCATGCCTTCAATCCCAGCACGCAGGGAGACAGAAACAGGCAGATCTCTGTGTGTGAGGTCAGCTGGGTCTACAGAGTGAGTTCTAGGACAGCCAGCCAGAGATACACAGAGCAACCTTGTCTCGAAAAACCAAGCCAAGCCAAAACAACAACAAAAACAGACAGTAAGAAAGAGACATGTTTTGATTTTATTGCAAGAAAACTGAAGTGTTAGAAAAATCTCTATTTGTCTTGTAAAACCAAATTCCAGCTATTTGTATTTAAAATACTTTTTGTCAAGTGTCTATAAAGTGATATTTTAATCTAGTTTGAAATGTTTATCTTGCCATCTTGCAAAATTGGTTAATAAATAAGGCACATAAATTTCAGTTTTTGCTTTTTACATCCACACTGTATAGATTTCTTAGTGATAAAGGTGTAGCCACACCTAATCCAGATACTATAAGTTTAGTTTCAGTTCCCCATTGCATTTGCTCTATAGTAGTGTTCAAATTATGAAATCTATACTCTTGAGGAATCTTGCATTTGATTAAAACAGCGGTTTTGGCAATACAATCACTGCCATTATTGTGGAGTTGGCAACTCATGAGTTTGGCAGAAGTAACAACAGGACAAGAGAACCTCCTGCTTTCTAACGAAATGAAAGGGGTGGGGGGAAGAACCAAAGCTTTCCAAATGTGCAGGGCTAAGAAGATCGAAATTTCCATCTTTGGTTAGAAACTGGCGATGATGTATGTAGCCATTACAAAACTTTTAGTCGACCCAAGAGAAAAGTGAAAGTTACTTTTAAGGTTGCGACGGACTTTTGGCTTTTAAATCCTTAAAGGTGTGTTTAAACTTGGCAATGGTGAGATCTTATTTTCCTGGGAAGGTCTTTTGGAAACCTTTGACCCTCAACACCTTTTCCCTGCAGGTGCTGGGAGCAACGGAACGAAAGTCAGACAGACTTCAGTTGCCCCGACGGATTGGAGCCCATCAGTCCGTCGTGACAAGTTTTCCCCCACCCCCGACCTAGATGTATGCAAGTCCAGGCTCTTCTGTTTCTTAGTGTCGCGGCTGGCCCAACTTACAGGCTGACTGAGGACTCTTCTTTCCTCAGGTGAGGAGAAGGCAGCGAGTGGCTAGTTCTGGGATGGAGATGGTGCTCTTGGTTTAGGGGTTTTGGGAATCCTATCTCCACCCAGCTAAGGAAGTAGAAGCCCCTCCCCCAACTGCTTGGTGTCTGCTTGTCAGCCTGACTGTGAAGATTGCCCAGGACTGGCTGGAATCCGATGACAATGGGTGCCTTCCTCCCCTTTCCACTGCCCTCTGCCTCCCCGCCAGCCCGCTGGTCGCGTTTTAGCATTAAAATTACATTTGTTACAACATTTTCTCCCAGGGTAGACTAATCACAGTGACGGTTAGCAGCCCGAAGGAAGTACTCTTTATAGTCATCAGTTTGTAGTCCCACAATTAAAAGAGTAACCTGGTCAATTTTGTGGTCTCCATAACTTAAGATGACTTTGCTGGTGTCGAAGAGTGAAAAGATTTCCCTACAACACACTGCAGTCTGCTTTAGAGGCCAGGTTTACTGACTCGCAAGAAATTAAACAACCTTCCGAGGTTGCAAAGGGATCAGTTTGTTTTGGTAGGTAGACGGGGCTACGAGGATGGAATTTCCTTTAGTTTGTACTCAGTAAATTTTAGGGCACCATCTCAACAAAGTGGGATCCTACAAACAGTCTCAAGGCTACAAATAATCATTTGCAGTCCCTTCTCCATGTTTGCCTAGGTTACAAGCTAGTTAGTTCATAACAAGAAAAAAAAATTAGACACGAAACAGTAGTCGCTCACCCCTTTAATCCCAGCACTTGGGAGGAAGGCAGAGGTAGGTGGAGGTCTGTGAGTTCTAGGCCAGCCTCCTCTACAGAGATAGTTCCAGGATAGCAAAGGCGGTGCAAAGAAACTCTG
Organism: Microtus ochrogaster; assembly: GCF_000317375.1. Lineage (NCBI taxonomy): Eukaryota > Metazoa > Chordata > Mammalia > Rodentia > Cricetidae > Microtus > Microtus ochrogaster. Next base: position 4,333,680 of record NW_004949096.1, on the reverse strand, counting down.
TCTCAATAAATTGGGAGCATGGGGACCATGGGAAACGGTAGAAGGGGAGGGGAGAGGAAGGGAAAGGAGCAGAGAAAAATGTATAGCTGAGTAAAATTAATTAAAAAGAAAAAAGAAAAAAAAACTGTCTCAAAAACAAACAAGTAAGAAAACTTGGCTTTACTTTGAACATAATTAAATGAATGCATAAAATTTGAGTACAATAAAGAATAAAATGCTAATGCAAACAATTTTGCATCCATTTTTTTTGTTTTATTTCCACATTATTTTGAGTTTTTCATTGACAGCAGAGCTTCCTGTAAAAAATACAGTTAAAATCTGGACAAGGGGCTGGAGACATGGCCCAGTGATTGTTTGTACTGTTGGAGACCAGAGTTCATTTCCCAGCCCCCAGATCATTCTACCCACCACTGCCGCTAGCTCCAGCTTTGGGGAATACCATGCCTCTAGTCTCTATTGGCACTTGTATTCATTTGAACCCCCCAAGATAAAAATAAGTTATTAAAACTGTTAGGATATAGAGTATAGGCTGTTTGCATATTCCAGATTCCATTCTTTTGCCTGATGCATGGAGTTCCTTTTGTTGGTCTATTAGTTCCAAGTAGAGCAAAGCCAAGATATAGGAGGTATTTTCCATTAAAAATATAATTTGTGAGCTACTATATATACATAGTCAGTGTAGTGTACCATTAAATTATATATGTACATTAAAGTAGTTGCATTGGGTTATGTTTATAACACTGAAAATAAAGATTTTAGGCTCTGAAGATAGATCCTTTACACTGTAGTTACAGTTATAGCTCTGGATATGGGGTAAGTAATTTAGTTTCTTCAATTATAATACAGCAATAACTACACTCAACTCCAAGAACTATGATAGATTACATGAGGTAGAACATAGTTTTTACATAGAGTTATTGTCACTTAGTGCTGAATAAAAATTAGTTATTATCTTGAAAAAAGGTCCATCAAATTAAAGGGTACTTGTGCTTGGCATTTTAAAGTTATCTGGAGAATTTAAAGAATAACTAACAATTTGGTAAATTTGTTGGTGCTTCAGAATTCGAAATTCACTTTAGAGTTTATTTCTAGTTTCTTTGGCACCTCCATATTTTCGCTATTTCTTATTGGCACATAATTCAGTGAATTATTTCTAAAGCATATTTGATGTGTTACCTTTAGGGTAGCATCTTACTCATGCTCTATCTATTTAACATATGCACATACATTTGTATTGCATTCTGTTTTCGTCAATACATATGAATTATTTTACTTTCTATTACAAAAGGAAATGGAGACATTTATATAGGACATTTATAGTTCTTCAAGTAATTTGAAAATGCAAATTTAGTGGGTGCAATCAGACGAGATTGATAAAAACATTTATTTTGTGAAATCTGGAATGTATTCACTGGTCTGTGTGTTCTCCTTCTCCCCTCCACTGAAACACTTGGTAAGCACTTATCGTTCATTTGATTTTATGCATATGAAATCATAGGACTTATTCTTAAATAACTCTTAATCCATGAGGAAGGAAGAGAAGTACCAACTGGGTATTTACTATAGAAGTATTATAAACATTTGGTCAAAACACCAATGCTTTTAAATATTTTTCTGTTAATATGTTAATGTAAAGCTGGGCGGTGGTGGCGCTCGCCTTTAATCCCAGCACTCAGGAGGCAGAGGCAGGCGGATCTCTGTGAGTTCCAGGCCAGCCTGGTCTACAAGAGTTAGTTCCAGGACAGGCTCCAAAGCTACAGAGAAACCCTGTCTCGAAAAACCCAAAAAAAAAAAAAAAAACCAATATTAATGTAAGTATTCTTTTCTCCTTCTGCATTTAGAAGAATTTCAAATTGGAGAAGATGAGAAAGTTTGAGAGTCTCAATGACTGTGTTATCTGTTTGCTTGGTTTTAGGCCACAGGGTGTATACATCTCAAAACAGGGATCTGTGGTGCAGTCTAGTGGTAGAGAGGGAACTTAGTGTACACAGGCCCTGCCTGGTTCAATATCTAACACCAGCTAACAAGGAACACTTACACCCCCCCCGCCACATACCCACATCAGACAAACCAAACCAAAATAGTAGCATGAAATTCCAAAGTATATAAGGTGTCATGGCATGTAGTATTTGGGAAGCTGAGGTAGATATCAAGTATGAGATTATCCTGGTTCCATAGCAAGACCTAGCCTAGTTTAAAAAAAAAAAAGGAATAAAAATGTATTTAGCGTTTGATTGTTTATGTGGTATGAGTAAACTGGGCTTGATCTCCAGGATTGAAGGGAATAGGGAAGAAATGAATACCCAAATGTGCCCTGTTGAGCGTTAAGTTGTAGCTTGACTCAATGTGTGCTTCCTGGGTACAGGTTGTGCTGAGGCTGTCTTGTCAGAGACCCTTTTGACAATCTTCAAGATTTTCCCAGTGATCGTATTTTCTTGTCTGGCCTCCATGTTTACTCATTTCCAGTGCCAGGCTTCTCAAAGCTAAGTTGAATGTATTAATTTAGCACTGAGAACAATAAGGGAAACAACAGGAAATAAAGGATGAACCAAACCTAAAGTAAAATATTTATATTCTCTTTCCTGCTCTAGTTTAACTTTTAGACAAGATTGGGTGAGCCCTGGGTGCTGTGGCCATAAACCAAGTTTAACTTTTAAATAAATATTTTTAAGGTTTTTAAATCTACTCTTTAGAATTAATTAATAACTATATTGCAGAAAATGAGTTACCAATTTTCATACTGATGAGGGGTAAAAATGGATGGTTTTAGAGTTCATAAAGCCACTGTAAAAGTTATATTTGTTTAATTAATTGGTTAATTATTTTCGCAGTTCAGGTTGTCCTCCAGCACCCTTCTTGCTTGAGGTTTGGAATTGTAGATGTAGTTATGGTGCCCCGTGAGAAATTACATTTAAATTATGTTTGTGTGTTCACTTGGGTTTCTTGTTTCATGTGAAGAAGGCAGTCACCTTTGCTAGCTTAGATGATGAGTCTTAAATGTTTTATTTGTGTATTAAACAGTTTATGTTAATGAGCTTTCTCCCAAATAGTGTGTCTTTTAAAAAAATTAGAAACTAGGTTGAAAAGATGACTCAGCAGTTAAGAACCCTGGCTGCTCTTAAGGAGGACATGGGTTCAATTCCCAGCATCCACATGGCAGCTCACAACTGTCTGTAACTTCCAATCCAGGGAATCTGACATCTTCACATAGACATACGTGCAAGCAAAGTACCAGTGCATAAAAAAGATTAAAAGCCCCAAATCAACAATTTTTAATTTTTTCTTCTAGATTTTTTGATCTTCAGAATGCTTCGATATTCATGTTTTTGTAGAATGTACAAAGGACTGTTTTACTGCTGGGTGGAGTCCGGTGCATTTAATTTGGGTGTCTGTCCCCAAGCAATGCATACTTCAGCAGCCGTGCATACTGAATATGAATCTCAGGAAGAGACAACTCTGTGTGGTACTAGGAGTGTTCATAGATCTGAAGAGAAAGATTCTGAAGCCATGGCTAAACTGCATATTCCAGTAATGGTGGATGAAGTTATTCATTGCTTGACACCTCGAAAAGGGCAGGTGAGTTGATTTTTTTAAAATCATTGTCATTTTTTATTGGGTTGTAAGTCACTATTTAAAAGTATATAATTGGGTATTATTTAGTATATTGATGTGCTTATGAAGTCATCACTATCGTCTAGTTAGGAGTTTTTTAGTACATGGATAAGCCTCATATCCATTGGCAGTTGGTCTTTTGTTTACTTTTCTCTGGACCTTCAAAACCCCTAAGCTATTTTATGTCATTTTGGATTGACCTAAAGTATGTTTTGTGCTTACATTCTTTGACTTACTGCTTTTTAAAGATTTACCCATGTTGTAGAATGTTGTGAGTTTTTCTTTTTACTTTTATCCATTTGTATGTATATGCATGCATGCATGTGATTTTGGGCCTCAAATCCAGAGTTTCACATATACTAGTTAGTGCTTTCTCACTGAGCTACAACCACAGCCCTGCTTTGTTCTTTTTTACTGTAGATTTCTCCATGATATGGGTATAATGTGCTTTGTCTAGCCATTTGTCTTTGGATCTGATTATGTTAGTTACTATTTTCTGTTTATCATAGTTGCACATTTTATGAAGATTTGTGCACAAGATTTTGTGTGAATGTATGATTTTAATTCTCTTATATAGTGATTGGCAGGTTAGAATCTGAGAAATTATTTACCTGAGTTTTTAGTTTTACCAGATCACAGCTGTCAGAATCATATATACTTGCTGAGAGGTTGAGTATGAAAACTCAATTCCAGAACAGTTTTTTGAGGATTTTATAATCTTTTTAAAGAGTGATTAGAGATAAGATCGCGTTCTGAATCCCTGTTCCTATTTTCTTAGCTCTACATTTCCAGTACCCATCTGTGTCATGCCGAACTCTCCAGAGATTCTAAACCAATTGAGAGAGAGAGAGAGAGAGAGAGAGAGAGAGAGAGAGAGAGAGAGAGTGCATCCTTATTTCTCTAATAAAACACCTGAAGCTTGATGAATTGTAACGGAAGGTGATATGCATAGCTCTGTATTAGAGGCTGGAAATCCACCTACATTGGCAGTTGCTTTCGTGGAGACTTCCTTGTCTGTATCACATGATAGTGAATGGAATTGTGCATGTCACATGGACGAGAGACTGAATGGTGAGATGGGTAGCTGAACCATGAGGAGAGACCTCATGTCATATTTGTTTATTCCAAATGTCATGTAAGAAGTATCATTTTCTTCTGAGATCAATATGACCCTAATCCTCCTGCAAGGATGGTGTTTGAAATTCAAGGACCTCTTAACATTACCACAACAGAGAACGAGCTTCCAGCACATTAACCCTTGGGCAAGAAATTAGATGTCTACTATTTGAGTGCTCTCTCTCTCT
>NW_004949096.1:4316501-4328664 GCF_000317375.1 Microtus ochrogaster | reverse complement strand
CTCTCTTTCTCTCTCTCTGAGTGCTCGCTCTCTCTCTCTCTCTCTCTCTCTCTCTCTCTCTCTCTGTCTCTCTCTGTCTCTCTCTGTCTCTCTCTGTCTCTCTCTCTGTCTCTCTCTCTCTCTGTCTCTCTCTGTCTCTCTCTGTCTCTCTCTGTCTCTCTCTCTGTGTGTGTGTGTGTTTGTATAATAATACCATTGTTTTACAGAGGGATGTGTTTTAATACTCTTTGTGTGCTAGGAAACGTGGTGTCAAACAGTGTGTGTGTGTGTGTGTGTGTGTGTGTGTGTGTGTGTGTGTAAACCTGTGCCTAGTAATTCTTACTATTACTATAGATCTTAGCAATTGTAGCAATCATGTTTGTCTTTCCTTATTAAGTCATGACTTTTTACCTCTTCACTTACTTTTTGACTTCACTTTGGCATGTCTGAATTCCAGTATCACAGTACTCTAATTTAGAGGCCATGATGTAGTACATGAAGGGTTTCTTAATTACAAGCAGCACAGATAATGAAGGCAGATGATAAGCATTAGACAGTAGGTAGCATGTATAATGTGGATTCAATGTCTTAAATGGGGTGAGAAGAATAGGCTGGCATGAGATTCTTCTCATTCTACTTCATGGCTGGGCAGTTTAAAGTTAGAATCCCTGACATCTGGACAAACTTGTCTGTGTGACTGAAATTGTAGGAAGTGAATGGCAGATGAGGGAAGACTGTGGAGTGGAGTAGGGGAGGGAAGGGGGGTAGCAGGGAGAGGGAGAGGGCTGAGGGGAGATGGAGGGTGGAGAGAGATGGAGAGGTTGTACAGCATTGACATGTACAAGTTATAGAGTCCTTTATCTACAGGAGTGGGTGACAGACCCAGGTTGGAGACCCAGGGAAGTAACTTCTTTTTTTTTTTTTTTGAATTTTCTAGACAGGGTTTCTCTGTAGCTTTGGTGCCCGTCCCCTTGTAGACCAGGCTGGCCTCGAACTCACAGAGATCCGCCTGCCTCTGCCCTCCGAGTGCTGGGATTAAAGGTATGCGCCACCACCGCCCGGCGGGAAGTAACTTCTTAAGGACAAAAGAATGGCAGTATTACTCATTCATTTTGTTCTAGTAAGTTTTTTTTTTTTTTCTGTCCATATTATGGGAGGTAATTATTTGTTTTGCTTAGATCCTGCCGGTTCAAATATTTCTATTTTTCTAATACTACCTTCACAGAAACTTCTAGACTAATGTTTGATTACATTCTGGACACTTTGACTTGATTATATTGATACATGAAATTAACCATCATCCCTATCTTACTAATAGTTTTGTAGGCAGGATTAAAGGAAATTTTGTATGAAACATCTTAATATATAGGGAGATTATATAGATGTTACACATATAACCTTCTGATAATTTACTCTATATATCTCTCTATATTTATGTATTTAAGTTAGTCTTTTCATTTTCTTTCATTTTTCTTTTTTTCTTAATAATTTTTTAGTACAGTCTTTTCTCATTTTACATAGCTATCCCTGTTCCTACTCCCTCCTTTCCTCCCACAAGGGTAAGGCTTCCCATGGGGAGTCAACAAAGTTTGACACTTCACTTTGAGGCAAGACCAAGGCCCTCCCCACTATGTCTAGGCTGAGCAAGGTAACCCTCTGAAGAGAATGTGCTCCAAGACACTAGTTCAAGCACTAGGGATAAATCCTGGTCTCGCTACCAGTGCCCCATAGACTGCCCAAGCCTCACAACTATCCCCCACATTCAATGGACCTAGTTTGACTCTATGCAGGTTCCTCTGCTATCAGTCTTTTACATGCAAATGGATGAAACTAGAAAAAATGTCGTGAGTGAGGTAACCCAGATCCAGATAAACAAACATGTTATGTACTCACTCATAAGTGGATAGTAGACATAAAGTGAAGAAAAACAAAGTAAACGATCCCAAAGAAGCTAGGTAATAAGGAGAACCCTAAGAGAAATATACATGAATCCCTTTCTGAAGGGGAAACAGACAAGATCTCTTGAAAACATGGGGAGTATGGGGGAATGGTGGAAGGAGAGGGGAAAGGGAGAAGGGTCCTTTCATTTTAAAAGCATTCCTAAGGCTGGACCTACTGGCTTATTCCTTTAATCTCATAGTTTGGGAGGTAGAACCAGGTAGATCTCTATGAGTTTGAGGCCAGCCAGGTCTACATAGTGAGATGCTCTTTCAGTAATAGCAATAATAAAGTGGGGGGGAAAAATCACACATTGCTTCTCCCAGTATATGGGAGACATGTTGTTTCATGGTTAAGAGCAAGTATTCTAGAATTACGTGTAGCTTGGACAGTGCAGGCACAAACAGAATCTTTGCATTCTTTACTATTTTTTAGAGATTTCGTTAAGTAAAAGCAAATACCAGTGATAGAGGGCATATTTGTTTTATCATAAAAGTATTTCTTAACTTACCCCAGGAATTAAATAATTAACAATTTTTTTCTGGCCTTTTCAGAAGAGTTTATGTATGCAAAGCCTTCAGTGAATGCTGTCAAATAGTAGGAACTCTAAATAATTGTACATTTTAACTTAAATACATTCACAAAGTGTAAAACATACTCTTGCATACAACTTCATCAGGAAAAAATTTATTTCCCATACAGATTGATAATGGAAAGATAAAAAGTTCATGTTAAAGTACAACTTATGCATCATCTTAGCCAGGGGACTGGGAATTAGTTCTAAATATACTTAAATTATTGAAATATATATGTTGTAACTTATGCACACATACACAGAAGCGAAAATATCCGGTGGGGACTGTATGTGAGTGGCTTCTATTTGATTTCTGGACTTCAACAATGAAGCACATTTTGTCAGTTTGCTGTTCTCACCTGGGAGTAATAACATTTATTTTGTACTTACCCATGTAGTAGAAAAAGGAACAAAAAGAAACCGTACCGACTTCACTAGTAAATCTTTACTATACTTTCTTTGCTCACAACTAAATGGAGCAAACATAGGTGATTCTACAACTTGACCCACACTGTTGTTTCATTTTGTTCAGGTTCTTGGGAAAAATTGAATCCTATTTTATTTTGACATTTCCACTGTTCTGATCTCAGTTTGATATTCCAGGAACTTTTAATAGAAAGTTTAATTTTATGAATGTTATTTCTGAAAATTTTCAAGTGAAGCGCACATAGAGATAATGTTATTTTTACCTTTTTAGCTGTCTGGCAGGCAGCTTTATTCACTATTCCCTTAATCCTCAAGTAATAAAGAGCTGGTGACAGTCCTTGGACACGAAAGGTCTTCATTTCATTCAGAATCCATTATTCGCTCCTCTCCTTCCTGTGCCTTTTCCCCAAATCATTTTACTTTGTGAACTATGAGTCATACATTCACTTGTACCTTGCACCCACTTAATTATTTTTTTCCACATCTCCTTCAATGATGAATTTAGAGATGAAACTTTTGATCATAACAGGAACTTAAAAAAGCACCTTGTTTTAAGTGAAATCTAGTGTAACAAGTCTTTCTTTGTCCTTTCAGCCAGCTCCCAAATGATGACGTGGAGACTTTTTGATTATGATAGCTCAACGTATAACTTAGGCTTGTTTCTAACTCGGTGTTATAGCTTAGATTAACCCATTTATATTAATCTTCTGTCACTTGGCATTACCCCTCTTCCATCTTGTACCTCCTGTTTCCTTTCCATTTCTCCAGGTGTCTCCTGTGGGCCTAGATTTCTCCTCTTCTACCTATCTTTCCCTGGAAATCCTGCCTATATCTCCTGCCTAGCTATTGTCCATTCAACTTTTTATTACACCAACAACAGCAATACAGTATAAAAAGATCCCACAACAGTCCAGGGGGAATCAGCCTGGAATGAAGCCTTGAACTCTAAGCTTACTGAGAGATGCTTCATATTTAAACTGTAACACTTTCCTAGTAGACTGAGATCTATGAAGTCTTGGATAGGTGTGTCTTGATTACTATCACAAATCCTGTCCTTAGCTTAGCCTCATATTGGTTTCACTAATGATGTTTTATGTGAGTGAATTAAAGTCAAATCAGAAGACTAATGTGAGTCAGTGAGAAAAATAATGTCCCTTGATGCTAGAGTAGCTTCTCTGGCTTTTATAGAATTTCAACCTTTGTGTGGCAAGCTTGTCCAGTGAAATAACTGGGGAAAATCTGGAAAGTAAGCAGAAGAGAAGCCAACTGAACTGACAAGTGTAGGTCATGATGGCCAGTTATAAATATTTTACAAATTTAAGTATTTATTTTAATATTCTAAAATTTAATAACAATTTTTATAATAACTAGATTTGCTGAAGTTATGCTACTAACATGGATAAGTTGTTAATTTTTTTGTTTTGTTTTTTTATACAGTTTTTTATTGAGCTCTACATTTTTCTCTGCTCCCCTCCCTGCCTCTCTTCTCTCCCATCAATTCTCCCCGAGGTCCCCATGCTCCCAATTTATTCAGGAGATTGTGTCTTTTTCTACTTCGTACTTCCTGTGTAGATTAGATCTATGTATGTCTCTCTTAGTGTCCACATTGTTGTCTGGGTCTGGGATTGTGGTTTGTAGGCTGGCTTTCTTTGCTTTATGTTTCAAAACCACCTATGAGTGAGTACATGTGATAATTGTCTTTCTGTGTCTGGGTTACCTCACTCAAAATAATGTTTTCTAGTTCCATCCATTTTCCTGCAAAATTCAAGCTGTCTTTATTAAGTTGTTCATCTTATTGATATGTGCATATCAATATGCATAGCCAAAGGACTGGACACTAAACCTCATTCTAAATGTCAGGTAAGCTCTTGGCCATTCAGCTAAACCTCTTGAAGTCCCTAGACCTATAATTCTTTTCTATAAATACATTCCTCTTTTTATAGTATGTTTAAGATTAGTAGCAAACTTTTGCTTAAAAATCTCTGATTTTCAATAGAGAACAAACATCAAAGAGGAAATGCTGAGATGTTTTCCTTCGTCAAGTTCTGAAAGCTTATGGCAGCAAGGAGGAGCATATTTTGTTCAACACTGAATTAATTCTTGGAGTTGCTAACTCTTGGAGGACAAGGCCAGTGGTCCTCCTGGCCACAGAATGTACTTCTGTTTTCTATCTTAGCATTTCAGATAGAATAAGCTATCAGGAGATAGTGGTTTTATTCCCTTTTAAAAAAAATGTAGGTTCTGTGGGGAATTTTTTCTCATTGCATTCTACCTTTCAAGAATGTTTGTATCTTTAAAATATCATGTAGCACATTCAGTGGCCTTTGTATTGGATTGTTTTCTGAGTGTGATAATTCTAGCGCTGTGCAGGTAAATGTGTATCTTTCAGCTCCATGAGTAGGGGTTGGCTGTAACCTTCTAAGGACTGCTCTCAATTTTGAGTGTGATGTTCCTGTTCCTCACTTTAACCTGACATCCTGATGTCATGGCATGTACATTTGTCTGCTCTTATCAAGTTTATTTCCACTGTAATCCAGTTATGCAGTACAGTACTGTTTCCTTAGTCTCAACTTCCATTTGCTTTTCACAGTGTCTTTTGGGCAATATCTTTATCACCTTTCAAAATATGGGTTTGTTCATTTAACTTTTGCCATGTGTCTTGGAAAAAGTAGTCACTGACTTCTTTTTCTTCCCGTTCCTTCCCCTCTCCTCCCCTTCTCTCCCCTTCCCTTCCCTTCTTTTCCCTGCTTCCATCTTTCTCTCCTTCCTCCCCCCTTTGCTTTTCTCCTCCCCCTTCCATCCCTCCTTTTCTCGTCCACTCCTTCCTGCCTCCCTCCTTTCCTCTTTGATCTTCCCCCTCCCTCCCTTCCTCTCACCCTCCTTTCCTCTTTGATCTTCCTTCTCCCCACTTCCCTCCCTCCCTTCATCCTTCACCACCTCTCACCCTCCTTCCCTCCTTTCCAAATATGGTATTGCGTATGTAGCCCAGGCTAGTATTGAGGTAATCCTTCTGACATATCCTCCTGAGACTATAGGCCCTAGCCTCCTTTGCATTCTTAGGACATTGCCTAATTCAAGTAGAAGAAATGCTTCATGTTATATAATTTTTCTTGGTTGCCACAATATTAAAAGGTCATCCAAATCAAGGACAATGTCTTTTATTTCTTTGTATTCTAGTGCCTATAGGGTTCCTGACTTATATGGTAGGATGTTAAGGAATGTTTAAGTATAATTGTAATAGTAATTTTCAGTGTTGATTTAACTTATCTGGCTTTCTTGTTTACAGATTTCTTTCTTGTTTTGGGTATGGGTATAAGAGAAGAGTGTCCATTACTAAGTTTGCATTTTTCTTTTCTCTTTTTGTAATACAGAACTTTCATTTAATTTTTGAAATACTAAACATTTACAAGGATTCTTAGAAACATTGTGCAACTGCTTACTAAAATGTTATCTTTTAAAATCTGTATGTTTGTCTAAAGATAATTTATGTTTTTCCATTTCATAAACAATGACGAATTAGTTTTTATATTTATGATAATTGGAAACATTGATTTTTCTTTAAAGTTTCTACATTTTTCTAATGTATTTTCTACTAATAATTTATATTAATATTTATTAGAAGTTTATTTTGATTATAAGAAATGTAGAAAACTAATACAGAATAATTTTTTGGTAATCTTCAGATTTTATTTGTTCATATCTATCTCTTGTCTATTTACCTATACATAGATATAGTTAACTGAGCTATTAGGGTAGACCCATGGTGTTAATATTTATTTTATGTGATTTACTTTATTTCTTGAAAATTTCATACATGTATGTGATGTATTTTGATCATGCCCAGCATTTACTTCCTCCTTCAGTTATCCAGGTCCTTGCTGTCATCTTTGTCCCACTTTCTTTTCCTCCTTTTACAAAAGTTTATTTATTTGCTCACTAGGTCCATTAGTGCTGTTATGTATATGGGCAGGGGCCATTGAGTGGGATTTGTGACTCTGCCTTTCCCAATAGCTTCCTCCTGAGCTAGATTCTTCAGCTAGGGATGGGGCCTTGGGAGTCCCTACCCATTCTGTGTTGGAATTTTGAATAGACTTGATCTTTTGTAGATAACCACTTCTTCTGGGAATTCATGGAGTTCATGGGAGTTCAAGAGCCATGTCCTCTTCCAGGACAGCTTTTCACATCATTTCCCATCCAACAGCTCTTACAGTCTTTCAGCTCAGTCTTCTGTAAAGTATCTGAGTCTTGTGTAGAGGATGTTGCTGCAGATATTCCATGTAGGCGGAACACACTGCACAGCAATGCATCTTTGAGTTTACCAATACCCACTGAAATAAGAAACTTCTTAATAAGATACTGAAATAAGAAACAAGGCTGGAACAATATAGATCTTTGGATAGAAATAAAATATATTTAGGAGGTAGTTATATGACATGCCATCTTACAAAAACAATGGCCACAGGCTTTCCTTTGTTGAGTATGACTTCCATGGCCATGGATTTTAGACATTTTTTACAGTACCAGACATGACTAACCCTCTCTAGAGCAGGCTTCAGAACCAATTTATAGAGGGTTTGGTTAACCCCATCAACTGTCTTGCCACTGTTGTTCCAGTGGGGACATCTGGATTCTCAGACTTCCTGTTCATAGCTAGCTACTATTTGAAGTAGCTGTATTGTAGTCTGTAAATCATTCTAATAATCCACTTTCTAAATATAGAGAGATTAATTCTCTAAGTTCTGTTACTCTAGAAGACCCTGACTAATACATTTTCCCTTCTATTAAAATTCTTTATCTTGGGGATGTATGATCAAGACCAACTGCATACATAAAACAGTGATGTTTCCAGATGTGCCCACTGGCAAGACAGTTGATGGGGTTAACCAAACCCTCTATAAATTGGTTCTGAGATCTGCTCTAGAGAGGGTTAGTCATGTCTGGTACTGTAAAATGTCTAAAATCCATGATTCTGCTGGTCTTCAGTAGATGCTGGAATCTTTAGGAAGTAGGTTTTAATGCCAGTTAGAGAATGGATTTGCTAACAAGGCGAGGACAAGTAGGCAAAGAGCAAAAAACTTCCTTCTTCCATGTCCTTAGATAGGTTTACAGAAGGAAGAGTGGCCCAGATTAAAGGTGTACCTTCTTGCCTCAAGATCCAGATTAGAAGTGGATTTTCCTACTTCATATTAAGAAAAAAGAATCCCTCACTGGAGTTCTGTTTATATTTGGATTTTAGTTAGTCCAGTTGTAGTCAGGTTGACAACTATAAATAACTGTCACAGAAAAAATAATAAAAAAAACCTTAAGATTATAGCTTATTTAGAGTTTACACAATCAGTTATAAGGTTTTACAATATTTTTTACAAGTTAATGTAAACAAAAGTGTTTGATATAATTCATAAATTCCAATGAATGATAAAACTGTTTACATTGGATTTAGCAATTACTTTTTAGATAAAACACCAAAGGCATTGGCAATGACAAAAAGAATTGATCATTTGAGCTTAATTAAAATTATAATTTCTTCTCTATGAAAGATAATAGCAGGAAATGTAAAACCATGTGACTGACTGGGTGAAAGTATTTGTAAAAGATACCTGTGCTAAAAGATTGTTCTCTAAACATGAAACACATCTTCAAAACATGGGAATAGAACAGCCTAAGACCTCAATGTACATCTCATTAAAGAAAACATTGACGATAAATAAGGTTGTGAACAGATGGTCCCACACCATATGTCATCAGGTAAAAGTTGAATAAAACATCCGTACATTTGAAATTGAACTGCTGGCAGGATGTAGAGGACCAGGATGCCAGTCCTTTGGAAATGCACAGAGGTAACAGTACTCTTGTACACAATTAAGTGGCAAAATCATAAGGAATAAAGATATCCATCAATAAGATATTCGGTATACTGTGTTAGTTCTAGACAATGGGATATTTTCAGTACTAAAAGCAATTATGATGTAAAGTAAAGAAGAGAAGAAACTCAAGTTCATGTTACTCCATGTAAGAACCAATCAGATAACATTAGGTAATCCTAAGGTAAACTGTGCTTGTGTGATAAAGACATAACAACGTAAATTCACAGTTGTAATGAATATACCAAACTGTGCAGCTGCTATTGGGGGCGGCTGTTTATTCTGTGATTAGAGAATGTGTCCTTTTCTGTTAATTTTGCTCTGAATACAAAATTGCTCAAAAAATGTGTTTAAAAATCAGTGGTCTAAACAGAACAAAGGATAGCTAGAAAACTGATGCTATTCTAATCTAAAATCATATATATGTACTGAATTCTAATTATTTAAGGACCATTCTGTTTCAGTAGAGATGTTCCAAGAAAATACATGTCTGTTTTATATGAAAAGCCTACAGAAAAGAAACAAGTGAGGTTGTGCTATGCACAGACGTTCATATGAGTCATCCTGGAGGCTGGTTACTGTCTATTTAGGTCAGCACTAGACCCTGATCAATAGTCTAATCATAGCTCATGCACGAGGCTAGGTCCAGTGGTCCTCTCCTCACTGTTCTTCAAAGTTCCACATGGTTTTTGTGAAGAGTGGTAGGAAGCGTACCTTGACCTTTCGAGTTTTCATAACATTTTACTTTACTTTCTTCTACTGCCTTCTCATAACAAAACTACTGGGCTTTGAGTAGCATACTTAAAATGTTATTTTATAATGAACAAAGTCGCAAAGCCTTACAATGACTCATCATGTAATGTTCTCTGGATACTCTTTGTCTTTTTTCTTTTGTGATTGAGTGTTAGTACCTTTCTCCTTTAGGTAAGACAAATGCCATGCATTTAAAGAGTTTTGTTTTGCTTGCTGAATCTTGTTTCAGAAAGCATCTTCATGTATCTTTGTAGCTACTTATTTTATCTCTCATTCCTAAAACTGTTTATTTGGCTTAGTATTCAATATTCAGAAAGTCATTATAGTACATTATACATTTAAGCATTTATGTTTTCTGTTTCTGATTGTTTGCTCTTTGTTTTTTATATTTATCTATATTGAATTTCCAGGCAAATAAATTTTTATCTATTTTTAATTCACAGTATAAACTGTGAATATTGAATATATTCATAAAAATGGGATATTTTCCACTTGAGGCCAATATATGCTGTGAGGACTATTATTAATAATAGTATAGTGTCGTGGAAGATGTTACTGTTTCAGAGCACATTCACATATTATTGTCTGTGCTTTTTATTAGCACTGATCGCAGAAGCATTTTCTAAAAATTATTATGTGAATTGTAGAAAGGAGAACAACCATCTCCTGTGTTTCTGTTGGTTTAGAACTGTATAGTAATAAATGATATCAGTTGGGTGTCAGAACTGCTATTTAATATGACTACATAGTATTTTTTTTCTGACTAGGAATATTAGTCCTTAAATTCTAATGGTTAGCTTATAATATTTTCAGGGCCTATTTTATTTCCCTTAATCACTTAAGACAGCAAATTTGAGCCAATATTGCTTGAAAAGAGCTTAACAGCCTACTGAGAGTGTGAGAAAATGGCTGTGCAGTTGTTTGAAGCACATGTGTTTTTGCTTTCACAGTCGTCCAGAACGTTCTAGGCCTGCTTCATTGGTCAGCTCACTGGATTTTTCAGGTCCGCATTCTAGATTGATCTCTCATAAGGAGACCTTTTATTTGTAATGATAAATTAAGATGAGAAATTGTTTAAATTTTTTAATTGTTAAATTAAAGAATTATATAATAACTAATGCAGTATACTGTGAGAGGTTCAGGCATGAAGATAAAAAGTGTAGTATGGGCAGGGCACTTTAAAGGGATGATTTCAAAGAAGAGAACATTTATACTTAGCAGGGAAGCTGCTTTATGAACTTCTATTATCTTCTTTTCTTTGATTTTTTTTTTGTTTGGTGTCAATCTATCATAGTTCTGTGGTCAATTTTACTATAAGCTTGTTGAAGAAATAATGAAGCAATGAAAACTTGGTCTTTTATTTCACCCAACTTTAAATAAATAATATAAGTATTTTAATATTTTGAGTTTTTCACATGAAAACAGCATTTTATCTTTTAGCAGGAAAGATGATTTTTCTCTAAAGTGATTAAATAGAGGCTTTCTGAACAACTGGGAGAACATATACTTAGGTTTTACAAGGTCTAAGGTTTATCCAAATGCCAAGGTAAATAAATTAAATGAAATTCTCGACTACTTTTATGGGTGAAAATTAATCAAATTCTCTATTGGGACTTTATTATACTTATTTAGGCAGAGTGCTGTAAATCCCAGGCTTTCCTTGAACTTACTCTTTAGCTGAGGTAACTTTGACCTTCTGATCTTTCTGCTTCCCGCTTCCAAGTGCTGGAACCACAGGAGTGTGCTACCATGCCAGGCTTATATGGTGCTGGTGATCGAACCTAGGGCCTCAAGCATGCTTGACAAACGCTTACCAATTTATTCTGATCGCTGGCCCGCTCCCTTGGGATTTTATAACTTAAATTTACACTGGGAATTTAATGTAAATATAAGAAATTTTAGGCTTTTATTTAATAGTAGCTTTTGCTAAGACTGAATTTTTGTCTGAGGATCTTTCACTTAAAGACATGGTGTGGAGGTACATGCTCTGAATTCAAGGGCAAGAAAGTTCAGGTGCTCAACTCTCAATTTCCCTATTCAGATGTTAATATATTTGGAGTTGGTGTTTCTGGAGGTAATTAAAATGAGATGGAATCAATAATAGCATTAGTGTTTTTATGAGAAAAGAAACCTTAGCTATTATGCTTGCTGTGTGTTACCATGGTCTTGTTAATACCTCAGGTAAACAGTAAAACTTTTTTATACTGTCCTTACTAATTAGCGTATTTCTATAATTTTTATGATAATTTTTTTTCTTACTATTGTTAATATTTCATACCAAATATTAAAACAACTGCTTTCTAGTTTAATGTTTTATCTAAAACTATATCTATT
The DNA here is from genome assembly GCF_000317375.1 of Microtus ochrogaster. Taxonomy (NCBI): domain Eukaryota; kingdom Metazoa; phylum Chordata; class Mammalia; order Rodentia; family Cricetidae; genus Microtus; species Microtus ochrogaster. Next base: position 4,316,799 of record NW_004949096.1, on the reverse strand, counting down.
AAGTGACCTTAACTTATTTAAAAGATTTATTTACCATTACTACTACTAAACCTAGAAGATTTATTTACATAAGCATATACTAATGAAATTGCTCAGATAGTTCTTTTTGCCACCTTCTTACCCATTTCTGGCCCTTGAGTTGGATTTTGGTATATTTTGTTTCATGAATTTTTCTCTTTATTGCCTGGGGCTAATGTTCATTATATTAGCTCATCATCTTTCATTGCGTGTTCTAGGTTTTGTCTGATTTAAGTGACTAGGAGGACTCATTTGAGTTATGAATGGGATTTCTTAATTA
>NW_004949096.1:4312078-4316401 GCF_000317375.1 Microtus ochrogaster | reverse complement strand
CGAGACAGGGTTTCTCTGTGGCTTTGGAGCCTGTCCTGGAACTAGCTCTGTAGACCAGGCTGGTCTCGAACTCACAGAGATCCGCTTGTCTCTGCCTCCCGAGTGCTGGGATTAAAGGCGTGCGCCACCATCGCCCGGCTTATATTTTGTACCTAATAGGAGAAAGGACTTCCTTGAAAACAAGCTTCTGGTGAATGCTGTGCGGGACTTTTCTTATGTTACAGTTTTAATCAAGGCAGAAACCATGCTTTCATATTGATATGTTAATGGTATTGCAAAGCTTAGGTTAAAAATATATTGAGTAGTAATATAATTAACCCATTTTCTTTATAGATGAATGTGTGTGGTACTGTATATACGTTTGTGTGAGGATGCCACATCCTCAGGAACTGGAGTTACAGACAGTTATGAACTGCCATCTCAATTCTTGGAATTGAACCAGGGTCCTTTTAAGAATGGCCAGAGTGGCCAGTGCTCTTAAACACTGAGCCATCTTTCCAACCCCAGCGCTACTCTTAATTACTGCTTTGGTATGTTATGATAGTATTTGCATTCCTAGGTGGTGCCTGGGTAGTCTTATTTTGTGGTCTTTATTGGAACCAGGTAGTGCCATAGAGTAAATTACTGAGACTCAGGCCTCTATTGAGCTTGTCATGGTTGGGTCCTACACTATGACAAGAGCAACACAGGCAGAAGAGATCTGTTTGACTCTTAGTTCCAGACTGTCGCCCATCATTACAGGGAGTCAAGGTGGTGGGAACTTGAAGGGGTATCACTTCATATTCCCAGTTAAGAGCAGAGAGGAATGAATGAATGCATGCTTGCTAGTATTAAGTTCACAGTTCCCTTCTCATTGAGTCCAATATCCTTCGTATCTTTAGTGGGTGTGTCTTCCCACTTGAATTATTGTTGTCAAGATGGTCTCTCTCCAGCCAAGGTAGCAGGTAGTCTAACTGCAGATCTTCACCTCTCCTTCAGCTCCTCCAAAACCAGTTGCTCCAGTCTTAATTCCAGCTCTATAGCAGACTATCTGTGGCAGCCTTTTCCCCACCCTCTACCTCCTTCCCCACCTTCCCCAGTGGATCACATAAATACTCATCTCTAAACTTCCTTTACCCTATTCATTGATGTAACCCTGCCCCCAACTCCAACAGGCATTCCTGGGAAACAGGAGGATACTCCTTTTAGCAAAGCAGGTGGGCTAAATGCAGATCTTCACCTCTTCCTCTGTTCCTCCAAGTCCAATCCCTCAGTCTTGTCCGCAGCTCTGTAGCAGACCATCAGCTGTAACTTTTCCTCACTGTCTGTCCCCATTCCCAAGGAAGTAAGCATATCCTGGTGGAACCACCCTGCTTTCCTGCCTTCTGTGGACCCTTCAGCCCTCTCTTTCCTAGCCTAACCCCGTCCTCATCCCTAAGTCTCAGCTTCCAGTACTTAGAAACACATTTCACCTGAACCTCCAGTGCCCAAGCCTACCCAGAAGAATTCTCTACCAAGCAACACATAGTCACCAAAGTCTCCTAAGAACCAGAGAGGACAACAGAAACCTAGGAAAAAATACTCACCCAACAAAGACAAGACTACATATCAGCACCTAAAATTATAATCTTCTAAAACCCAGATGCTTAGATGCCAGTATAAAAACACAACCAATAACAACAGCCAGGGCAATGTTTCCACTAGAGCACTGTAACCCTACCTCAGCAGACCCTGAGTATTGCAACATAGCTGAAACACAAGAAAAAGACCTTACAATAGACTTTGTGAGTATACTAGAGGTTCTTAAGGAGGAAATAAACAAATCCCTTAAAGAAATCTATGAAAACACAAACAATGGAAGAAAATGAGTAAAACAGTTCAAGACCTGAAAGTGTAAATAGAATCAATAGAAATCTGAAGGAAATGAAAAAATTTAGGAGCCTGAACAGGAATTTCAGAGGCAAGCCTCACTAACAGAAAATAGGATATGGAAGAGACAATCTCAGACATTGAAGATAATGGAAATGATCAAAATTTGGTCAAATAAAATGTTAAATCTAAAAAAGTCCTGCCACAATACATGCAGTAAATATGGGATAGCATGAAAAGAACAAATCTAAGAATGATAGGAATAGAGGAAGGAGAAGAAACCTAGGTCAAAGGCACAGAAAATATTATCAAAAAAACATAGAAGAAAATATTCCTAACCTAATGAAGGAGCTAATTATCAAAGTACAAAAACATACAGAACACCAAATAGACTGGACTAGAAAAGAAAGTCTCTTTGGCACATAATAATCAAAACAGCAAACATACAGAAAAAGAGAAAGAATATCAAAATTGCAAGGGAAAAAAACTAAGCAGCATCTGAAGGCTGACCTATTAGAGTAACATCTGACATCTTAATGCAGACTCTAAAATCCAGAAGAGCCTGCACCGATGTTCTGTAGATTCTAAGAAACCACAGATGACAACAAAGATTACTATATCCGGCAGGATTTTCAATTATGATAGGCGGAGAAAATAAGACATTTCATGATAGAACCAAATTTAAACATTATCTATATACAAATCCAACTCTACAGATGGCACTAGACAAACAACTCAGATGGTTGCCAAGAGTGTTCTTTACAAACTGATGACAAAGGCCCATTGCTGAAGACAATATCTACAGAACTCATTGAACTTGGAGAAGTCACTGTGGCGCCTTCTTAGAACCTTCACCTCTGTGCTCTAGTGTCTTTGGTACAGGAAGATACTGTGCATACTATCTAAGGATGAATGTAAATACCAAACCAACCGTCAACACTTTAATGTACAATAGTGTTTTGACTGCAAGATATGCTAGTGCAATTGTGACACAATGTTTTGGGGAGTAAACAACCAATATCTGATTTGACAGAAAATCTACTTCATAAGATGACATTTTCTTGATTAATGATTGATGTGGGAGGGCGCGGCTCACTGCTGACTGGTCTCAGCCTATTATTGGCAGTGCCGTCCCTGAGCAGGTGGTTCTGGGTTGTAAAAGAAAGCCAAGTGAGCAAGTCAGAGAGACAAGCCAGTCATCAGTGTTTGACCATGGGCTCTTTATCTGTTCCTGTGTTGGCTTTCCCTTAAAGTGTAAAATAAACTCTGTACCCCTTTCTGCCTCTCACCAAGTTGTTTTTGATTATTCCAGCAACAGAGGAGGAAACTGGGACATCAGGTGATTCTAAATTATGTCAGGTTGACTCTTAAAACTCAGCATTATTGTCCCTATACAGTTGTCTATACTGAAAATACCAAATGAAAAAGTAAGTATTATGGGAGGCATGTTATTCATATTAGATATGACAATTATATCAAATTAAGAGCTTTAGAAAATATAGTATTTGAAGCTGACACTTTAAATGATTTCTTAATTTTTTAAGACTTATATATTCCTTTTATTAATTAATTAAATTTATTCATTTATTTTATATCTCAACTGTAGTTTCCCTGCCCTCCTTTCCTCACATTCCTTCCCTCATCTTTCGCCCCTCCCCCCAATCCATTCCTTCTCCGTTTCTGTTCAGAAAAGAGGCCTCCCATAGATGTCAAAAAAGTATGGCATATCAGGTTGAGGTAAGACTAAGTTTGCTTGTCCCCTTGTATTAAGGCTGGACAAGGCAACCCAGTATGAGGAATAGGTTCCCAAAAGCCAGCAAAAGCATTAGAGACTGTTAGGAGTGAGCGTAGGTACTTTATTAATGTAAGTTGTATGAAGAGGCATGAGGTTTAATGGAAATGGTCAGTTGACCTGGTCTTCACCAGTGTACTGTTAGAATTGATGTGACCTTGAAAATGCTGCTTTATTTGTATACATCTTAGTTTTTAAATTGGAAAATGAAAACTTTGAAACTATATTCTCTTCAAAGACCCTTAGAATAACAACAGATTATTTGTGATGTTTATAGTAGACTTTATAGACGGGATAAGTCTCTTTCTAGAAGCACTTTCTACTTTTCTATGTACACTTGTGTGTGTCCTGGGACACTGACTTTGGCTTCTGGTTCAGTAAGACCCTTGGGCAACACCAATAGCAGATGTGCTGTTAATAACCACGTGAAGTACTAGTCTTGAGTTCATGGTGTGTTCCTTGTGTTGCTTTGATTGGCAGCTCTTTCTTGAAGACTGTGTGTACCTCTATAGGAAAGCCCTTAGTATGTATAACTATCCCTGTTTAGACTATGTTAAACACTTCTTTTGTTTTTGGGACTTGGAGATGTCTTTCCAAGGAGTTTGGACTATCCCATTTCTTCTCTAGTCTGTCCACCTCTTAGTTACTAATTACTCCAATTGTCCTCTTTTTTTTTAATTTTA
>NW_004949096.1:4307179-4309321 GCF_000317375.1 Microtus ochrogaster | reverse complement strand
AAAAAACCCAGGATAGCCAAAACAATTTTATACAATAAAGGATTGACTGGAGGCATTACCATTTCAATTTTCCTCTTATTATCAAGTTTATACCATCCTATACTTCTAGGACTTTTGCCTGAGTATATTTTATTATCTTGGAGTGACTTGTTACTCTTCTATCTAGAGCCCTTATTGACTTTAGTGTATCATCAGGAGTCTGCCTAAAGTGGAAATATTCTTGGAAGGGACCAGCTCCTATCTAGTGTTTTGATTATCAGTAATCATAATAGCTTAATGTATGTAATTTAGAGGCATGCATGGGTGAATGCATGTGGGCACCTTTCCTCACCTGATAGTTAGTGAGAGCCCAGTAATACTCATTTCATTTCAGTACTTAAATCATCTTGCAGATTAGTATTTGACCAATCAACTCAAGATTCATGGAGGATTTTTAATTTTTTTTTATTTACTTTTTGCTGTTGCTTTTTCGTTTTTAACTTTTCTTTTGCAACAAAGAGGAATCTTTGAAGACTTTTCAGGTAAGCAGTGACATTGTTAAATTTCCATTTTATATGCCTCTTAAATGGCAGAAGTTGAATCTATTTTCCATCATGTTTTCTGAGTTAAAACTTAGGCTTGGATAGGCTTGGTGGTAAGTGCCATTACCAGCTGAGCCATTTCATCAGCTCATGACTTGATGTTTTGAAATGGAAAGATAATCTTGGTAGGGAATTGCCTGCTATGCACAATAATTATAGTTTTATAAAATTCACGTGTTGAGTATCACACTTTACCACATGAATGTATACCATTATTATAGGTCAATTAAATGCATTTCATGCTGTGAATAATGCTGTTTGACTTCAGACTGAACTCTTTCCCTTCCTTTCCTTTTTTTCTTCCTTCGTTCCTTCCTAAATAGATACTATTCTATTCCCTCCTTCGTTCCTTCCTTCCTTCCTAAATAGATACTACAACTCATGTGGAATTTAGGCCATTTTTTTTTTGTGGCTGTGTATTTATGCTTTCCAGTGTAGTCAGTATTCTTTTGTCTAACTTGGTTGTTTGAAAGAAAATGTTCTCCAAAGGGAGTGGGGCTATGAGGAGGTGTGGCCTTGTTGGAGGAAGTGTGTCACTGTGGGAATGGTTGAGGTCTCTTTTGCTCAAACTTTCCTCAGAGTGATTGTCAGTTCACTTCCTGTTGCCTGTAAGCCAAGATGTAGCTAGCACCATGCCTGCCTCCATGCCTCCTTGTTCCTTGCCGTGCTCTCCGCCTTGATAATTGATTGAATCTCTGAAACTGTAAGTGAACCATCCCAACTAAATGTTTTCTTTATTAGAATTGTTGCTGTCATGCTGTGTCTTCACAGTCATCAAAACTCTAAAACATTTTACCTGTTGAATACCAGTGGCATCTCAGGTTCTTTTGTTTCACACAGCCCCAAAACATTTTCAGAATGTCCCTACTGAACTTGGCTGAGTTAGATGAAGGAAGGCACAGAGTACTGTGTGGTGAGATGGATGGAAAGCATTTTGTTTTGTGGTGACTAGTGTGATGGACATGTGAGGCTGAGAATTTTATGACAACTGTATTTATAGGAAGAGCCCTGTATAAAGAGGAGTTTACAGTGGCATGAAATGGATGGAGTCTGAGGGAATAAGGTTTTCTCTGCTCTCTGCCGCTTGTCCGAGTTGCCTTTTATGCTGTTATCCTTCTCGTCGTCACCTGGTTTCCTAGTTATGGCAAAAATTAGTGGCTTATTTGAGCATTCTTGATTAGATTTGGTAACCAGTATAATATAAGAATAAATTTTCTTTCCAGTAAGTAGCATGCCTTTTCTCTCTACTGTACTTTCAACCAAAGTTTACCCTTCACTTAAATGCAAGCACAAAATCCTACCATTTCCCATGTGAATGTTTTTCTCTGTGTTTTCCTGCTATACATAAATCTGTTGCATAAAAATACAATCATTGTTGTTTTATGTTTGTTTATGAGAAAAATCAAGTACACCCATACCAGTATAGTTGCTGAAGAGGATGTCATCCTTTTTCCAATAAGATAAACATTTTTTAAAAGTTGAAATTTTATTACCTCTCTCTCTCTCTCTCTCTCTCTCTCTCTCTCTCTCTCTCTCTCTCTGTGTGTTTGTGTCTCGTGTG
>NW_004949096.1:4304073-4307039 GCF_000317375.1 Microtus ochrogaster | reverse complement strand
AATTACACGGAAACTGTATTCTTTTAATCACTGCTTGGCCCATTTCTATCTAGCCTCTTCTAGGCTAACTCTCGCACCTGGACTAGCCCATTTCTAATCATCTGTGTGTAGCACCCCAAGGTGCACTTACCAGGAAGATTCTAGCCTACGTCCATCCTGGGTCGGAGCTTCATCGTGTGTGCCTCAAAGAGCAGAGCTCTCGCCTCTGCCCACAAGAGTGCAGCATCGTGTCTCTCTGAGGCGTCTGCCCCGAGAGGAGAGCTGTCAAGTCTCTGAGCTCACTTCCTCTTCCTCCCAGTATTCTGTCTGTTTACTCCTCCCACCTTATGTTCTAACCTATCAGGGCAAGCAGCTTCTTTATTTAATTAACCAATGACCTTCCTCCATCAGACATCTTTGTGTATTATTTGGTTTTCTCTTTCTACCTTTACATGTGTTTCAAGGATTAACTCAGATCATTTGACTTCAAATAATAAGTACTTTTGCTGCTGAGCCACCCCACCAGCCACAGAATCATCTTTGGCTAATTAAATTTTTTTTTGTTTGTTTTGAAAGAACCTTTCTTTGCTTGCAGTTTACTTTATGTAACCTAAATCTATACAAGTATCACTTTCAAAATATAAATGCTATGAAATCTATCCTTATGGGGCTAGATACTGTGTTTTGTTTAAATTAGATGGCTGCTATAACGTGGAACAGAATACTTCATTTTAAAGAACAATTTGGGACAACAAAAGACTTTGTCACTTATCCACAGATTTAAACAAGGTCTCACTTTTTAAGCTTCATTTGTAAAATGAAACTGATAATAACAGTTAGTAGTTTCTGAAGTACACAGGCTCTGTGAAATACATTCTGTTTTAGTATCTTTCCTAGAGGAAATGCCTCTGCATTGGAAATCACTGTGAAAAGAATTGTTATGCTTCTTGGATTTCCAAGTGGGCAAACCAGAATTGTTAAAATGAAACCTCCTTTTTATTCTATAAAGGTCATAGCAAAAGAAGTGGTTTTGAGATAGAACACTGTAATACTGGTCACATAACTCATTTAAATAGGTCTGTGTAATTATATCACAATCATATGTATGAGTGACATGTCTTTATTAAGTTACTTTTCTATATTAAATGTATATTATGTTAAAAATTACATATTTCACAAAATCCAATTTATTCTTTTTATTTAGCATTAGAATATTAGCAGGTGTTAAAGAAGTAGAAAATATAATTTTCTTTAATCATATTCTTAAAAATTAAGCACTTCTATCAGTTTTATTATTCAATTTAAATGCTCTTTTACCCTCTGCTGTACTGAGATTCAAATTCAGTTTTTGTGCATGTTATACGAGGGTTTTCTCATGAAGCTAATATGTCTCCTGTTTCAGCTGCCTTGAAAATTCATTCAGTGGGAGAGTCTCCTGTGAAATTTTCATAAATTATAGTTGAGTTTATATTTACTCTTGACAAGAGGTTTTTTTTTTTTTGTGGTCTGAGGATTCACTTTGGTGAGCATGAAGAACATTACAGCGTTGTCTTTATCTCTGATACATGATTTGATTCTTTTGACAAGATCCTGAAAACTTCTGTCAGAGCTTATATACTTATATCTTGTGCTGGTGAGATGGCTCAGTGACCAGCAATACCTACTGTATAAGCCCAGTGTAATTCCTTCAGTATAATTCCCAAGGCCCATTCATATGTAGAGGAAGTGAATCTCCTCCATATTGCTGTTCTCTGGCCTCCATACATGTGTAGTGGCACATGCCACACACACTCCATCAAGCATGTAGAGACACACAAAAATATGTAAAATTAAACAAATAGGCAAATGAACTTGCATTCTATGTCTGCTGCTGTATGCAGTCATCTGATTAGATTTACTTGAACCCAAAGTTCTGAATTAATATTTATTCATAAGAGTTGTTATGCTTGAAGAAAGGTTACATTTTTAACTTAATTCTCATCTCAATTTGTAAATTGAGAGACTTATTAGAATGACAGTGCATATGAAATTTAATTACAGTTTATAAGTCCTACTAAATAAAAAGTTTCAATTGGTAATAATGTAAAAAACATGCCACAAAGAATGCCATCCTAGGGGGCTGGGTAGATGGCTCAGTGGTTAAGAGCCCTGCAGCTCTTTCAGAGGACCTAGGTTCAGTTCCCAGCACCAACATGGCAGTTCACAACTGTCTGTTACTCCTGTTCCAGGGGATCTGATGGCCTCATACAGACAGATGTGCAGGCAAAACACCAATGCACATAAGATATGAATAATTAAATACAAATATTAAATAAATTAATAATATTAAATAATTAATACGAATATTAAAAAAATAAATTAGGAAAGGAATGCCATTCTGACTAGGGGTATTGCTTAAAAGTAATCTAACAGAAAAACCAAATTAAGATGTGAGATGGTGCCAATTTTGTAACTTTTTCTTTTAAAGACTATTTTAGAATATTTCCTCAAGTAGCAGGATCTGAAGTGGTGTTCAAAAGGTGCAAAGTATCTGTGGATTGTTTTAGAAAAAAACGTCTCTAATGGCAGGAAATGGGGTACCTTGAACTGGGGGATGGGCATTGTGATGCAGATACAGCATTATAAGGCAATTTCAGGCTCGCTGTGGTCACTTAAGTATAGGTTTTAGAGTTTAATGTATTATGGGAATATTTTGAAAGGGTGTGAGTTTAGAGTAGAGTAGTATCAGTATGGGGGGAGATTTGAAAGGCTGTAAAGATTTTTATTAACACATCATGGTATCTATTCTGTAAGAATGTGTCTCTTGATTTCTCCCTCCTGTTGTTAAGTTTGTTTGTGTCCTTCCCATATTGAATTGGGCTTACCAGTGTAATTAATTAAATATTTGTATGAATGATGTTTGATTTATGGGTGAGTCAAAAGTCTCCTGCTGTCTCTTGGATTGCTTCCTGTGAGGACAGCTGCCCTGCCACTGCTCTTCTTAGGAA
>NW_004949096.1:4283370-4301264 GCF_000317375.1 Microtus ochrogaster | reverse complement strand
TTGTATTGTCCTTTTAGACAGTGAACTTTATTTTGAAACTGTAGGCAAACATTATATTTGATGGAAATACATATATATATATATATATATACACACACACTCATATATATATATATATATATTTATGTGTATACACACAGTTTGAATTAAGTTACACTAGTTGGGGTGAAAATTCTCCCCACAAGAGCCATAGAGTATCTTAAAATCAAAAATAAAAACAAAATATTCACTGCCAAAATGGGAAACCACCTCTTGAGTTATTGGTCAAAGGAGTTAAAGTGATTCTCCAAATAATATGAACTATTCCATTTGTCCTTTATTGATGGAAGATTCCATAAACATTTGACATAGGACTTGGAAGAATCCCACTGTAATTTTCTTGGAAGCTTCCTCCCTCAGAATGGTTCCCATAGTATTGAAGAGTACTATGCTAGATGCCAAAAGAGAAAAGCAATCAACAATACCCCCCCCCACACACACATATACATTCTTAAGCATATGAAACACAACAATTACCAACATGGCATGGTATCTTCAAGGGTATAATAGTGGTACTTTTATCTTTGGGGTGACCAACATCTAATTGGACTTAAGTGTCACTCAATAGGAAAGAATTCATGTCTAGCCAACTCCAGTTGCAGCTGAGGTCATAGATTTTGGAAGAGAATTACCATGGCCACGTTCTGAAACTGGTATAATTTCTAACTGCATTCCAAATATTATGCTTTTACTTGTAGCTAAGTGTAGATCACACCCCTCAAATTCAAAGATGCTTCTTTTTGTAGCCGGCAAAGACAACTAACTACAGAACTATCGCTGGTCACAATGCAGAAGACTACTAGCCATTGCGTGTCCAACCCTAATTGTTACAACCACACCACAAACCCTACACATAAAGCTTATGAGATATTGTAGAAAATGGGGTAGAAAGATTGAAAGAGCCAGAAGGCTATCTGCTGTGGGATATAGTCTTCTGTACATGACAGGGAAGCTACAGCCATGAAATCTCAACAATATGTTAACCCAAATAAGACCTAGATAGTGATATTAGTTGGCATACCAATGTGAATGGGAGATTTCTTGCAAGGCCCCACTCCAATATGAAGAATTGCCGGTAATTAATGGATACTGGGAATGGAAGAATTCTTCTTCTCTAAGGCTTAGCCCCCTATAGGTTATCCAGTCTCTACTAGTTAATCCTAAGTACTTCCTCAGAGGAGCAAAATCAAATTGACTGAGCAGGACCCACAGACACCAGACATGCATGGACATATGTGTTCTCTCTGTCTCTCTCTCTCTGTCTCTCTCTGTCTCTCTCTAGCTGTCTCTGTCTCTCTCTCTCTGTGTCTCTCACACACATGTGCACGCACACATGCATGTATAATTGTAACAAGGCAGATGTCATGAGTGTGAGAGGGAGTAGAATGAGTTGGAATGGGAAAGGAAGTGTTGGAGATGATTTAACTATGGTACTTAAATAAACTTTGATAGTCTCAAAGAAAAATCCAGCCAACCAACCAACCAACCAACCAACCAACCAACCAACCAACCAACCAACCAACCAACCAGCCTAATGAAACCTTTAAGTTAAAAACAAGACCAAACTCCAGTTTTTGGTTGGTCTTCCTTATTTTCTTTAAGGAAACATTTAAAGCATTTGGATAGTAATAGCATAATAATAGTATATATTAGTATACATACTCTTGCATAGTAATCTTGGATCACACTGAGAATAAGCTAAATGTGAAATCAATATAGGAATAAATGAAGTTGATGATTTTAGGCTTTTGGTAAAGTTTAAATTTGTTTCCACTGCTATTTTAAGGAGCCATGTATTTTATACTATTTTTAATATGATGATGAGATGATATTAAATCAGCCCTTTTATTATTATGCTATTTATATCCTCTATGTAACTTCAAAACAGCTAGTAGTTTTATAGATATATTTGTAAAACTTTATTGTAAGCAATGAGTTTTTATTATTTTGTTAAAAAAATCAAACTTCTCAAGCTATTTCTGACTGATGAAACTTTCTGGAAAGTTGTTTCATATCCTCCTGGTCATCTAAATTTACCACAGGGTTTTAACTGAGAAGGCTGGTGAACCCTTTTTCCTTTTGATCTTGTGTCCTGGCGGGTGCTTGGATATTTCTTGTGTAGGAAAAGTTTGGTTGATGAGTCAGTGCACTGAGTCATAGGCAGCATGAAGCCTCTAGTGTTCTATACTAACTAATTGGAAACAGTTTCAAAATTAATTAAAGCACAGTTGTCAGCTCAGTGTTACTGATTGACATCCCACCTAAGTATTTTGTCTTTTGGCAACTTGCTTAATTGTTCTTTGAAATTTAGTGTTTTGTTTGCTTCATGAATTTTGAAAAATGTGTTTGATATACCTATATTTACCACATTGCTTTCTTCAGTGCCCTTTTCTGAAGCTTGTGTTGTTCACATTTAATTTTTGATATTTTCCCTTAAAAATACTCAGTCGAGTTTATTTTTTTTCTTGCTAATTTATCAGTCTGTAAGAGAAGTCTTTTGTGCTCTACCGAAACTAGTTCATACAATAATAGTATATTGATTTGTCTTACAAAAGCCCACTATCACTATGTATTTTATTTAATAAGGAAATTAAGTGGATTATCATGATTTGTTTACTTTACAGTAATTTGATTTAATAAAGTCATTAAAAATGATGTGTGTTTGAAAGAGTTTTTCTTCATTGGCATTGCATTTGTTTGAAGGTATTTTGTTTACTTACAATATTTCATAAAGAGGATTGAGTAGTAACAACAGGAAGGTACTTGGCTCAAGGGAGCAAGTATCTTCTGGCAGGATGATAAAATACTAGAGTGAATTACCTAGAAAAATTTGAGCAAAGAGAAGAAAACTCATAAGTCAGTGCCTAGGAGTTTTCATGTACTTTATACATCATTTCTGTAGCTCTTCCCATTGCCTCTTAGGGATGGAAATTTTATGCCTGATGTGGGAAGTCTTTCTGTATATGTATTGCCTTTAGTGGTTAGTAAATAAAGAAGGTGCTTTGGTCTGTGGTTTGGCAGAATAGAGCTGGGTGGGAAAACTAAACTGAATGCTGGGAGAAAAATAGGTGGTGTTAGTGAAAACCATGTATCTGCCACAGGAGACAGATGCAGGACTCTGAATGGAAACTTTCCAGGAGGCTACAACCACGTAGTGATACACCGATTAATTGATATGGGTTAATTTAAGATATAAGAGCTAGCCAATAAGAAACATGAGCTAATAGGCCAAGCATTGTTGTAATAACACAGTTTCTATGTAATTATTTCGGGTCTAGGCAGCTGGGAAATGAACAAGCAGCCTCCATTTATGTTTTGTAAGATAAAATGCAATACTTGACTCCTACAAGTTAATAATTTAGCATACTTGTTTAAACCATATGTGTTTAAATACCTTTAGCAATCTATGATAGCATTTAATATGTGGTTCAAGTCAATTCCTAGCATTTTATCAGAGGGAAATTTTGGAAGAACATTTGTTCTTGAAATACAACATACTAAAATTAATTCTCTCTACCCCCTTTCAGTGTCATTGCATTCTGCTCCCGCCAACTCTCACTTTTTGCTGGAGATCAAATATCCAAAGGCCTTGGAAATGCCAGAAAATTTTCTGCCACCAAGCCTTATCATGAGCCCACTTATTTATTTATTTGTTTATTCATTTGCTCATTTATAGTTTATTTGTTTGTTTTTTTGTTTGTTTGTTTGTTTCCAGATTGGGCGTTTTGTAGCCCAGGCTAGCCCAGGCAGACCTTTAACTCTCTACTTGTGCTTCTATGTGCTGTATGATAGGTAGAATTACAGCTGTGTGCCCCATGCCCTCTTTGGACTATAATCATCTTATATTCATTTTCAAATATTTTTGAAGTAGTCAGTTGAAATTGAGGTAGATTTCATAATTGATGACATTTTACAAATTAATTGGTGGACAGTATTTTTACTTCATGACATTTAAAGTTAATGCAGGAACAGATTTTCCTCTTTAGCATTTTTACCACCATCTCTTTCTAATATTTTCAAGTTAAAGATTAGCCTCAACTAAATTCTGTATCATTTGTCTTTACTTTTATTATATCTCGGTATATAGTTTTTCTTCATTTATTAGCAAAATTTATGCTTTTAAACTTATTAAATAAATGTGCTGGCTAGCTTTATGTCATCTTGACATAAACTAGAGTCATTTAAGAAGAGGGAACTTCAGCTGAGAAATTTTCTTTATGAGATTGGTCTGTAGGCATGCTTATAGGGCCTTTTTTAAATTAGTGATTGATGTCAGAGGGCCCAGCCCATTGTGGGTGGTGCCAACCCTGAGCTGGTCATCTTGGGTGCTATAGGAAAGCTAACTGATAAACCATGGAAGAAAAGCTAGTAGGCAGCTCCTGAGTCCAGATTACTTTTGAGTTTCTGCCCCAACTGCCTTTGATAATGAACTGTGATAAGAAAATATAGGTGAAACAAATCACTTCCTCCCCAACTTGCTTTTGGTCATGGTGTTTTTATCATTGCAATAGAGACCCTAACTAATATAATAGGTCTCTGGCGGCTTCCTTTCTTTCTTCTTTAAGGTAGTGAACAATTTGAGAATTTTGTGTAAAACATAAATTGCAAGGGAAAAATCATTCATTTCTGACATATTATGACATCTAAAGATCAGTACGCATGGGAACCTTATTTCCGTATTTTATGCTTTGATGTTAAACAAAGGTTTAACATTTTTCATATTGAAGAACCTGGGAAGAAAGAGGGAACTACTGTTTTTTTTTTTATTTTTTAAACTTATTTTTTATTTTTATTATATATACATCCTTTTACCCTAGAAGCTCTTTGCATGTTATTATGGCTTCCAGTTTCTGGTTTAGTTTTTTTATTTATTTGTTTATTTATTTATTTATTTAATAAAAATTTCTGCTTCCTCCCAGCCACCACCTCCCATTTCCCTCCCCCTCCCTGAATTAAGTCCCCCTCCCTCATCAGCCCAAAGAGCAATCAGGGTTCCCTGCCCTGTGGGAAGTCCAAGGACCACCCACCTCCATCTAGGTCTAGTAAGGTGAGCATCCAAACTGCCTAGGCTCCCACAAAGCCAGTGGAACTCACCAAGGCCAGCTGGCCCGGGTCTGAAAAAGCATGGGATAAAACCGGACTCGCTGAACTTAGCAGACAATGAGGACTACTGAGAACTCAAGAACAATGGCAATGGGTTTTTGATTCTACTGCACGTACTGGAACTACTGTTTTTTGCAAAGTTTCTTTTTCTAGCCCTGGCCCTCCCTTTTCTCTCTGCCCACTTTATTCTGCCCTTCCTGGAAATTCAGACTCAGTTACCAGTTGTATACTTTATCAGTACTTTTTATTCGGTCCTGTAATAATCAATCATGATTAGCCCCACTTCTTTTTTCTTTCATTTTTATAATTCTGCTGCTTTACATTTTTAAAATATTTTACTTTATTTTGTGTGTTTCAGTGTTTTGCCTGCATGTGTGTATGTCCACAATGCCTTGGACATTGCAGAGGACATTGGACTTCCTGGAGTTATAAATAGTTGTGAGCTAACATGTGGATGATGGAAACTGAACTCAGGTCCTCAAGAGCAGTCAATACCCTTAGAAAATACACTACGTCCTCAGCTCCTATCGTGTTGCTTCTTGAGCCCTACTTTTAGTTCTCTCTCTCTCTCTCTCTCTCTCTCTCTCTCTCTCTAAACAAAGAAACCTTCCTAAGTTATTGGCTTTTTGTAACTAAAGTATCTTTTTTTTACTAGTTTTATTCTTTGTTATTATAAGACTTAATTATCTTTCTTAAGTTACAAAAATTTATAGTAGTACTGGACTTATTGCATGTTTTCCCAGTTTCTTTAGTTTTTATGTATGATGCTTGTATCTGTGGTTTATGAATGGGTGGTCAGTACTGTTCACAGCCTTCCTGAGTTATGTCTTTTCGTTACTACTATTTAGGTGGCATTTTTAGAACTTAAATGTTTTTTAAGGACACTGTCATTTCAGAGAAAGTTACTAACTCATAATCAACTACATTTGTGTCACATGAAGAGGATTTAAAATGTGTTAAACTAAATAAAAATTTATAGAAAATGTGATTAGAAATGACATAGTACAACATTGTGTAGCAATTTGATTGTGAGGCTAGCACTGCTAGAGTAAGACAGCATTTAAGAAAGTAAATAATTTGCTTCAATTTACATCTGAAATTGAATTTTTCAAGTGACTTAGTACTTTATTACCAGCCTCAATAATAGTAGAATTCAGTTTCTTTTCTGGCTTTTTTAGCTGGTGCATTTGGATAAATTTTGTGGGAAGGTATTTTCAATTGAGTTAAATTGACATTATTTATAACATATTAACAAATGATAGTATGTACTGAGATGATAATATAATGATACAAATATTAGAATCTGGTACGTTTGTCTTTCTGTGTGTGTGTGTGTGTCTGAATCTGTAGTACATGGTGGGTGTTGAAACAGCAAATCTGTAACAGCCTAATCAGCGTAGCCATTCTGTAGTTTACAGCTTCTAAACTGAAAGTAAGGAAACCAGGCTTCTGGTTATAACTCTTACTTTGCAGACTACCTTTGAAGGACACAGCCCTTTATTGGCAGAATGATGCATTTAAATTTGGTTATTGTTAAAATATATGCTTTTGAATTTAAATGCATAATTCAATAGGGTTAGGTTAGGGATGGTTCTGTAAGTTTAATTATTGAGTCTAAAATAAATTCATAATTGATTGACAAAGAAACATTATGTACTTATGAATAGAAGCCACAAACTTTCAGTATTGGGCTCAAACAGGGGCAAGTTAAGAGAGTTTAATCTTAGAACTAAACAAAAGTACCGAGTTGGGTTTCTGTGCTATGGGAGGTGGGGGCAGGCTTTGGAACGTTATGAGAGAATATGTGCAAACTGAAAGGAATGTCTGCTTGTGAAGATGAGCTCTTCTATGTACAACAGCCACCTGTGACAGTCTTTGCTTGGCCAGGTGTGCTACGCCTAATCTCTTCTTTCTGTGAAAGGATACTCTGTGCCATGCACTAGAGTAGATCCATGGATTTTCATTCCCTAAAAGGCAGTCTTTTAATGTTAATCCTGTGTTTGCAGATGCCTGCAAGGCCTCTGAATTGCCATCCTGAAATCTGCCAAAGAAGTATTTGTCGTGGGTGATTCCCATGGTGGCTTATGGAGAATACAAGTGGTAGCACTGGTTTTATCTCACTGCATGTGGATTTCCCAAACTGTGTTGGTAAATGGGATTTATCTGATTCCAGCTGGGCAATTGGTTTCTCTATAGAAGAATCTATATGAAAATTCAGTGTAACAAAACAGTGAGAAGAGAGCATTTAAATAGATTGACATTTTTCAAATTCAGTCAATGGAGAAATATCTCTGAGTTGCTGTGCAATCAGAAACAACTTGTGTCCACAGTGCAGACCCGTCATTCTGATAGAGAAAATGAGAACTCTTTGGTAAAATTTTACTTTGGAAATACCAGGGCCAATGTGGTTTCCTTCCTTTCTCCCAGTACCCACACTGGAGGCTCAGTCTTACTCAGGCTGCATCTCTGAGGCAGGCAGTCCTCAAGACCAGGCCAGACCGGACTTGAGAGACTTGGAAACTCCCTCCTGGGCCCTCACATTCAGTACCCTTTCTGCTTGATTGCTGGAACAATACTAAGTCTATTTTAAAGATACTCTCTGAGATGATATAAAACTGACTTTTTCTTTGGCTTGGTTTCTGTTGTATTCTTAGTTGTTTCTTTGTCTTCTCTTTCCATCTGTCTTTTTTTTTTTCCTTCTACATCTTTCTGTTTGGGCCAAGATGTAGATAGATTTGTGTTAAAGATATCAAGAGAACAAAAGAATTCACTTGATAGCTTCATATTAACAATTCTTCCTTGGATTAACATAAATAAGCATGCCTATTGTTTCATATTACTAGCAGAAAACAAAAGAATAGAAGGAAAGGTGGTGAGAACATTATGTTGAAAAGGGTGATATGCTTTTTAAAATGAAAACTTCCCAGAGCAGGGCAAAGGTAATCAGAAGTCCTTAACACTGACATCATTTAAATCTATAGCATGGAGATATGTTCTTATCACTGCTTGTTATTGGCAATTCGGAAATTCTGCCCATTAGGCTGGGAATGTTGAAAACAGCAATTTGGTACTCCAGTTTTCTTTTTCAGTGGGACTTTTTTTTTTCATAGGTAGTCTCAGGTACTGAAATCCTCCCAGGCTGTTTCTGGAGAGGAGAATCAGCCTTTGTAAACTGCTGCCAGAAGCTTTTCCCACTTCAAGTTTCTGACCTCAGTTGGGTTAGGAGGAATTTCTCATCTGTTCAGGTGGAAAAGCAGTGATAATAACTTAGGTAGTATTAGAAGATTCCCTGCTGAGATGTGCTTTTTGTGAATAAAGGCTTTTGTTGAAACAAATTGTTTATTTTTCTTATGACAAATATTTGGACCTGATGTTTAAAACAAACATTTAGTCCTGAATTTATTCCAAATTTATAGTTCTAAATAAATTATATAATTTGCTTATTGTGTTTGAACTTGATTCAAAATTCTCTTGGCATCTTTTGATTATTGAATATCTTACCTCTTCTGCATCCCTATACATATTTCTTGTAACTTGATTACTTGCATGGACGTTTGAGTTGTTTACTTAAAAGAACATCTTTCTATTTTCTTGTTTTACATGTATTTTACCTTAGACCTAATCATCTCACTTTGTAGCTTAATAGTTTATAATTTGTAGGAAAATGTTTAAGTTCCTATATACCACTCGTTTCTTTCTATGTCTTCAACATCCTCTTCTGTCTCTATATTTTATTTGGCAATACATTGTACATATGATGCAGTTATAGAAGACAATGGGCATACATCTTGTTAAGTAAGAAACTAATAAACACAGCCAGGTTATCAAGGAATATAGAAGAGTTTGAAGTTTCAAACAAATGTGGAGAACATTGAAATTGTTTTCAAAGTACTTCTACCCTTAAATAAAGAACGTATGGGGAACTAGTCATATCTACATTATATCATATATATTATATTGCCTTGTATGCTAAGATTAAAGTGTGCATTTATGAGCATACTCAATGTAAATGCAATTCACATGTTTAGAAGGAAAGATAATAGATAGATATCTGAACATGCTCAATTTAAAATCTTAGATCACATGTTCTTTGAGGAAATATAAAGTCTAGTGTAGTGTGCCATGTCTGTTAAAAAAGTACCCCAAATATTGGGATGCAAGGATTTTGAGTTTAAGGCCAACGTGCACTACATGGGAACACAGCAATAGTCTTTGGACAAAGGAGGAAAAAAAAAAACCATTTCATTAGGTTTAGTATCATAATAGACATGAAAAAAAATGACTCAATGCTAGTTCTTCCAAAGTGTCTCCAAAGAGATTTAGTTTAAAAAAAAAAAAAAAGAAGTAAAAAACAGCTTTGAGGTCTCATTAACAGTATTACAAAGGGGCAGTAGCCTACCTCCATGAATGTATAGTGCTTGCTTAAATTGTGCTTGCCTTGCTTCACAGTTTTCAGGCTTTGGGACATTGCTTCTGCTTCTGCCATGCACTACATGGTTTATTAAAGTATGAAAAATTTATTTCAGTTCATAGTTTGAAAATACATAGTCCATTTTGATAGGCGTTTGAGGTTGCTTGCCACATTCCATGCAGACTGTAGTTAGGAAGAAGGCTCACTGCTGGTGCTCGGCTCTCCCTCTGTCCCTCCCTCTGTCCCTCCCTCTGTCCCTCTGTCTTCTCTCTTCCCTCTCCATCCCCTGCCCTCACTTTCAGTCATCCTCTCTCTTCTATTTATTCATTAAAAGTTTAGTTTGTGTAGGAAGTGTATTTTGATTACACCCACCTTCTCATTATATAATTGTAATAACCTGTTTATTAACTTGTTTGTTTT
This sequence comes from Microtus ochrogaster, assembly GCF_000317375.1. Lineage (NCBI taxonomy): Eukaryota > Metazoa > Chordata > Mammalia > Rodentia > Cricetidae > Microtus > Microtus ochrogaster. Next base: position 4,291,291 of record NW_004949096.1, on the reverse strand, counting down.
TCTTTTAAAATTGTGGGAGGTTATGCCTACTCTTTATTTTTCTAGTGTTGAGCACAGTGCCTAGTTCAATGACTTTTTATTGAATTATTCCTCTGGATCTTGTAAATTTTTGTGTGTTTTAGTCCCAGAATTTTTAGACTCTCAATTAAGATTAAAACGGTTTCCTAAAACCCATGTTTCTTGAGTATTCCATAGAAAGGAAATCTCTTAACTCTTTTGTTGATGTCTGTTACTGGTCCTACCCATTTCCTTCAGTTCACAAATCATAGATAGTCATTTGCCTCGGAAATAGAGAATGTTATTCTCACCATGAATGTCTAATCTACTTATACGACATAATTTTTGTTGGTAAGTCTTGTATTTCTGCTTTTATTGCACAAGACTTTTACGTTTTATTTCTATTCCTTTATTACCTTCTACTTTTTGTACTTTTTATATTAGTGAACTGATGCTTACAAAACAGAAGTTTGTGCTGCTTGACTTTGAAGCCTGCAGGTGGTCACTTGCTAGTTCAGCTCACTTTTTCTCTTTTCCTCCTTCCCTCCCTCCCTTCCTCTGTCCCTCCCTGTCTCCTCTCCTTCCTTCCTTTCTTTTGAGATCCTCCTAAGCATTACTTCTAAGGTATTCTCTAAAGTTTTCCTCTAAATTTTAGATTTTTAAAAAGTATGTGTCATCTTCAACTGGTTTGTAAGAAAAAAGTAGGATTCAATTAATTTTAATAAAGAGGATTCTATATCTTTGTTGTTACTGTACCTACATAAGTATTGTTTTTTTTTTCCATGACTGGAAATCAAAACCAGAGTGTTGCAAATGATAGGCAAATACTTTTATCATTGAGCTCTATCTCCATCTCTTAATAATAATTTTATACTTTGTGAAAAATAGCAAAAAAGAGAAAAGGTGGGGGAGAGGTGTCTGAAACATGGTGTAATATATAAATAGAAACTACTAAGTCTGTTTGGTGTTGCTTGTGTATATAAGCTTCCATGGACGACTTAGCATTAATTTATGTTCTGTATTCTATATCTGGGATTTAACAATAGGACTCATACATTATTTCAATAAGATCAGAATGAGAACACGGACAAAAGATAATTAAGAGAGTAGGTTAGGAGTGGAGAAATGGTTCCATAGGTAAGAAGTGCCTCCTTGGTCTTGCAGAGCATTCCAGTGCAGTTCCTCGTCGATACATCGGCCACCTTACAGCTGCCTGTAACTCTAGCTCTGTGGGTATAAAATGCCTCTGGTTCCCAAAGGCCACTCTGAAAAACCCACACCCACACACATTCAGAAACATAATAATTAAATAAATTTTACAAAATGAGAACAGGGTAACAGTAAGGTAGATTTCTATTTGTTTTCAACATGAATATAGCATTTTATAGGAGAAAGCATTCCTATTCTTGTTATTTGGTTCTCTTATTTTCTTGAGGTTTTTCTCTGATTCAGTGCTAAAGTGTATCAAAATTTTCCATTAATTAGGATCTGGAGGATGCTTTTCTAATAAGAATATGGCTAGTTCCTTCACTGGTTCAATCAATGTTATTTTATACTTTGATAAAAGCTGACTTTGTAAGCTTCAGCCTCTTATTTTGAAAGAAGGAAACAAAGAATGAGAGAGAACTACATGGTTTATGTGTCTTCCAATATTAAACTATTATAGTTTCTACTATTAATCCAAACATTTTGTGCAGTTTAGAGATCCACCATGGAAATGCTACTTTTATTCCAAATAAACTGCCTTGATTGAAGAGGTTATATTCAGATAATAGCACATAATAATGTCTGTATTCATTAGAGAGATAAAAATCAAAACCTCAGAATTAGTTCTCATCCACACCACTAGATTTGTACCATTGCCAATGAGAAATTGCAGGCTCTATACCCTATTGGGGAGCATGTGCATGGATGGTGTGGCAACTTTGTAAATGAGCCTATTAATATAGTTTTCTAGCACATTATCCAGCAATTCTACTCCCAGGAATAGAAACAAGAAAAAAAAGATGCTATAGTAACAGACAAAAACACAGCACATGAATGCTTATAGCAGCATTAATCATAATAACCAAAATTTGGAAACAACCTGAATTCATAATAAATGGGTTAAAAAAGCTGTGGTTTATTAATACAACATACTCTTACTGGATTATAAGCAACATGGAATGGATACAAGTCTTAACATACATGAATACAGGCAACACTGTGTTAAGTAGAAGTCAGTTATCAAAGACCATATATCACATAATTCTTATATGAAACATTCAGAGAATACAAACTATAAGGAGATGTGAAATAGATGGGTAGATTCCCACACAGGTGGTTACCTAGTAATGAGGGCTGGTGGAAAACCAGGTGCGAGCCCAGAAGCTAGAAATCACAGGTTTTCTTTTCTGGAGTGACAAAATACTTTAACATTGATTTTATAATGGTTGTTCATCAGGTATGCAAAAATGCTAAAATACACACACACTCATACACATGAAGAGAAGACATAGCTACAGACAAAAACTTGGCACATTAATGATTATAGTTACATTGGTAATAGTAGCCGAAAGGTGGGAACAGCATCTCTTCATAATGGATAACAAGATGCAGTGAAATGATACAAAAGACTATTGCTGGGCCACAAGCAATGTAGGACACATACATGTCACAGGTATATTTTCTTATACCAGAACTTAACAAGTATCTATATAAAACAAGTGTTTGGACTGTAAATAATTAAGAAAATCACAAAAATTTCTTAGAGGCAAAATAGGAATCAAAACAGTTTGTGTGTGTTTGCATGTATATGTATGTATACATTCACTAAAATACAAAATATCATAATGAAGTGATAGCCAGTCACAAACAAGTACCTTAAGTAAAAGGAAAATAAGGTCGAGAACTGTCGTGGGAGTGTACAGCAGGTGACAGCTAGTATTTAACAAGTTGACCCACCATACATATAACTCCATGTTGGGGAGCCCCACTTGTCAAAGTCCATGGGGTTACTGACTGCAAATGACCAGTTGCTTCTGTCTGTAATGTCTCTCATGTGCCACTTCATTTCTTCCCTAAGAACTGCACTTTTTCCCTAAGGACAGCTATGGGCGTTTTCCCCATGCTTGTGTGTTTATCTAATGTATATATGCCATATATTGGATATACACATAGATGTGGATAGTCGGGAAGATAATTTCTCCTTATTTCATATAAGTCTGATAAATAGAAATAGTCCTAGGATATCTTTAATTACTTAGATTGATGTAGGAAGTAATGCTATTTTCAGTCACAACTGCAGGTAATTTTGGACATCAGAGCAGATTCACAGCAGACTGGTTACTCCTGAAAATGAATATCTCGTTGCCCCTAGAGACAAATATGTGAGGTCATTTTCTTAGGTGTTTATTGCTCAATTAAGGTAAAAAATGATGCAACTTTGGTAGATACAACTTCTTGTATAGCAACTGTGACTTTCAGCAAATACTCCCTACTACTCAAGGCTCAGCTCTGTCTGGGAAAGATCTACATACGAGGCCAAGTGTTATCATTGGCTGGTCATGTGATATCCCTAGCCTAAGAGCCTTATCATGTGTTATGAGAATAGGTCAGACTCTGAAAATGTACCATGTTATTTTTCAGAATTTGGCTAAGAGAGGAGGAGTCGGTTTAGGACAGGAAATTGTGTTGAGCTATGCATGGAGCTGCTAGACAAAGGGCTTTGCAGGGCCTGAATGAGAATGTGGGTGCTGAAAGGGAGATGTAAGAAGAAACGTGAAGGTAGCTATGGGAAGAATTTACAAACAATGTAACTGTGTGGAGACAAGGATGATGAAACTGTATAGAAAAGAGATGTAGAAGAGAAATATACACAAAAGCAAGATGTGTAGTCATGCGAAAATAGATGTAACTGTGCATAGAGATGTATGATCATGTAGGACAGAGATGTATGTATGTAAAGAGAGATATGTAGCTCTATGTAAAGAATGTAGCTGTGTGGAGCAGAGAGATTCTCAGAGAGCATCTTTAAGATGAAGTAAAAGAGAAAGTTACCACCAGAAGGCATCTGTGTTTTCTTATTTTTCCCTTCAGATAGAAAAGGTCTAGCCCTCAGATAGATAAAAATTTTCCTAAGCCATTGTCGCATTCATGGATTATTATTTTTTTTGCATACCCTGGGTGCTAACTGGTGTGTGTGTGTGTGTGTGTGTGTGTATGTGTGTGTGTGTGTGTGTGTGTGTAGGCCTTTACTAGAATGTAAAATGTTGTAATGAAGTGATAACCAATCACAAGCAAATACTTTAAGTAAAAGGGAAATAACTTCATCCATGGAAGGCAAAACATGAGTAAATAAATGATAGATAACAAATTGTGTAAAATTTTCCCTTATTTTTGTGGTATCATTATGACAACTAGTTAGGTTGTGATATAACATGGTATACTAATAGAGTAGAAAATTTTGCTTGTATTTTAAATTTATTACTTCTTGAAAGACAGAGGAGAGAGAGAGAGAGAGAGAGAGAGAGAGAGAGAGAGAGAGAGAGAGAGAGAGAGATATTAAGGGGGTATTATTGATGGATATAGCCCTGGCACAGCACTGTAATGGACATATTCAGCAGGTGGTCAAAATGAGAATTAGAGTTCACAAAAATGTTTAACCACTAGGATAGAGTATTGATGGACATTGAGAAAGTAGAAGTCTTTTAAGCAATTAGAGAATTGTACAAATAAATTGGGTAACAGTGAAGATAGAAGAGGATTTCAGAAGCAGTACAACACTTATTGCTGTACATTATATAATTCATGGACAGAGCATGCATTTGATTTTCATGTATATTCTAATTATTTCTTTTATTTTTTGTATTATAAAATAATTACATCATTTTTTCTCTTTTTTCCTCTAAAATTTTTCATATATCCCATCTTGCTGTCTTTCAAATTTATGGCTTCTTATTAAATTGTTGTTAACATTTGTGCATGTACACACACACATACACACGTGTGTACATGTATATCCCTAAATACATAAGCACAGTGTGCTCACCCTGTTATAATGTTTCTTCTATATATGGTTTTAGATAACCTCAGCCCTACACAGAGAACTACAAACAGCTGATGTGGGATTCCCCTCTGTATGCTGTGTATATCATTCATTAATAATGAATCTGTTTTGGGCCTGTGATAGGGTAAAGCAGAGATAGGCAGGGAAAAACTAAACTGAATGCTGGGAGATAGAATGCCGAGTCAGTGAGAAACTATGTAGCTTCTCTGGAGACATGCCAGAACTTTACTTAGTAAACCACAACCTTGTGGAGATAGATTAATGGAGATGGGTTAGTTTAGGATATGAGTTAGCCAGAAGTACTTAAGCTATTAGCCAAACAGTATTGCAAATAATATGGTTTCTGTGTGATTATTTCGGGGCTGAGCAGCTGGGAACAAACAAGTGGCCTCCTACAACAAACAGTTACTGAATGACATGCTTTTGTACATGTTTCTTGTAAAATGCCTATAAAATCAACAGTACTGTTGCCAACATCTCCCTTTTTATAAATAACTAACTCATTAACTTCCCATAGTGCTTAAAGGATTGCTAACTTTTTTTATGTTTGAGACAATAGTAAAAGAGGAAAGTGTTTTTTATGCAGGAATTTTGATTAGAGTTAAGAGTTGAGAAGGCCCAGGTTCAGTGTGATGCAGCTACTACTGCAGTTTCCATACCACTCTAGAGAAAGCCACTGGGTTTGCTGATTGGGGGCCCTTGTAAAATGGCCAGTCGATAACGACCATTGAGGCTAGAGAAATCTCCAATATTCTGCTTGTCTTTTAATATCCTGAAGTATAATTTACTCTTTAAATTTGAGCCTCTGTAGATGTTGCATAGCCATTCTGTTAATAAATCTTGATGTCATTCTTCAAGGAAATCTCAGAAATAAGAAATCTAAGTTTGAATTAGTTTAGGACAGTGAAGTCTCTTGCACCAAAAGCAATGTTTTAATTAGTTTTAGATGAAAAGACAAAAATTGCAGAAAAGTTTAGTGTGAAAATGGAAAAAAAAAAAGGTATGATTTGTATTATGTAGTCAAAGAAGCAGCGACTCATCATTTTTGAGTGTGATGATGAGGAAAGAAATATTCATGTGGGTGTTGATGATTAATAGTTGATGTGTGTTAAATGCTCAGAGGGAAAAAAGTGTGGTATAAATTCCAAATATTATTATTTTATTCCCAGAATGCTGTCAGGCTGCATGGCTGCTTTCCCATGTGCCCATCTTTCTGCACCTGTTCCCAGAACTTCTATCCACAGCAGCATGGCTTTCACTGTTGCTGGAAATCTGTTCCAAACATTTCTCTCCACATGCTCTTACCCTGGGTTGTCTAACTCTTTATAGAGCTTTGTAAATCTAGGGTACCGTTTCTTATAGAACTGTGTGAGTGGAAACAACATACACAATTAAATATACTTTCAATACTTTGTCACACAATTTTGTATATAAATTTCCCCAGAATAAATTGACCTGAGTGGCATATATCCTGAGAATATACAATGCAACATTTTTATCTTATGTAAATGTTGGCAAACTGTTGTTATAATGTTTGCTGCTTTTTCCGTGTTATGTTTAACCCTTTCTTACCTTTGCTCATGCAGTAGGAACCACATTTGCATGTCCACTACAACTGAACACATACCTGTTCTTTTATTAAAGAGAATTATAAAGTTGACACATTTTATAAATTATAATTTATCTGCAGGAGAATTCCTTTTGTTTCTTAAAACTATGTCAACCCTTTTTGTTTAAAATGAGCAAGATTAAATTTAAGCAAAATTAGGTATGAACTTAGAAATTGTAATTCATAAAAAATGCCAGCTTCAAAAATCTCAGCTTAAATATGAATATTAATTATATTTGGAGCTCTCACTATTTATCTGCCCCTTTAGCATGCGTATTCATGAATAATATTTTGTTATTATAAAATTGAAACATACGTTTAAAAAGTGCTTAGCTGAGTATAATTGCTTATTTGTGAGGAAGTTTTGTCAGAATGGCCTGATCCTTTCCCTGGGAGATTATAAAAAAGAAACACTGAGCAGTTATTTCCAGTGATTACACGGAACCAGTGCTTGAAGTCCTAGGGCTGGTGCCATGGAATATGTTGATTGAGGCATTTGTACAGCAAGTCAACTTACATTGTGATAACGTTCATGACATTCAAATCTAGCCATATATAAATCTTACTTTAAAAGTTACTTTATAATATCTCTATTTTTAATATCTATTTTTAATTCCTTAGATTTTTTAATTTTGTTTTTAACTTTCAAAAAATTAAATTTTTATTTGCATATTTAAGTAAATATGCTATTACATGTTTTTTCCATCTCTCTTCTCTCTACAACCTCTTGCATGTCCCTTTCCACACTACCTCTCAAAGTAATGGCCTTTATTTCTTCAGTTTTTATTGTCACATACAAACTCAGGTATGTGTGTGTTTGTGTGTGTACATACATATATATTCAATATATAAATAGATATTATTCAAACACAGAATATATAAATAGATATTGCTTTGTTTGTTTAGCATTGCTTGTGTTTATACATTCTCAGGGATGATAATTTGGTATTAACTAATTTCAGTGTTTTATATCTGATTTTAACCATGGTTCTTGTGCATGATGGTCAGGTTCCCTGTCTCTGAGAATTGCTACAATTACTTAAATATTTGCTTTTAAAATGATAGCTTAATTTACCAATCAAAAATATATACAAAATAAATAAATAAATATTTTAAAAGCTGGGCGGTGGTGGCGCACGCCTTTAATCCCAGCACTTGGGAGGCAGAGGCAGGTGGATCTCTGTGAGTTCAAGACCAGCCTGGTCTACAGAGCTAGTTCCAGGACAGGCTTCAAAGCCACAGAGAAACCCTGTCTCGAAAAACCAAAA
>NW_004949096.1:4277158-4283270 GCF_000317375.1 Microtus ochrogaster | reverse complement strand
ATACACACACACACACACACATTTCTTTGTACAATGCCATGTTTGGGTATGTATATCTAGCCTAGAATGGTTATAGATAACTCATCACTTCATTTTTAATGTTAAGATGTTTAAAATTTACTCTCATAGGTGCTTATTAATATAAACGTCACAATAAATACACATTATTAATGGTATATATGTGTGTGTTTAGAATTTTTCTATACCACTTAGAATTGTCTTGAATTTATTCAGTACTCTGCTACCTTCTTTATAGCATTATTCTCTATCGATTGAATGTTAACATTTCCTATCTGTCTATCAGAGGACCGAGACATATGTCAGGGATGGGAATGTAAACTTTTGAATTAAAATTGAAGGAAAGAGAATAATGAAAAAATGTAGACTATTGTTTTGTCCTTGATTGCTTCCCAAAAGTTGAAAGTAAGTCCTTATTGCTTACATCATACTCTTCAGACACAGGACTCAGAAGATTCAGGCTGAATCTTACCTTAAAGCCTCCTTCCTCTCTGAGGTCTCACTTTCATTGTTCTAGATGGTTTTATGTAAGTTGTCCAATGTGAGAAGCAATCATATGTAGAGAAGTTCCCCATAGCTCTCTGATACCACCAAAGATTGTAATAGTGGCCCTGGTGGTAGTAATCAGCACCTATCTAATTGCATATAAAGCCCGCTTAACAGGAGGAAATTCACTGCTTGGTACTAAAAACTTAGCCAACTACCCCAGAGCTTGTAAGACTATGGATCTGAGATAAGAACATAACACCATCACTTTATGAAAACTGCATAACTCCTAACTATATTTGAAATATTTGTCCTTATACCCACAGGTTAGTGTAGCTCTCACCCCTCATCAAAGAAGCTTCTTTTCCAAATAGAGACCATTGCAGAAAACTACACTTAACATATAATAAACAGTGTAACTCCTGCATGCAAGGCTCAGGGAACATTGGCGCTCTAGGGACAGGGAAGCCTGCTGTGAGATTCTGTTTACTAGAAATGACCAAGTTACCTCTACAAAATGGCTGCCTAAACAAGACCTGAACAATAATGACACCGGTAGACATGCTAAGGTGGAAAGGCAGTATCATTGGTCTTTGCCCCAGGATAAAGAACTATAAGGCAACCTGGGAGCACCTCTAGCTTCAAGTCTCTTGCCAACCCTAAGATGGCTCCCTTAATTAAGTTATGTGATTCCCTGCTCCTTTATCCAACCTTCCTTTCTCACAATCATCCCGTTGCCCCAAGTTCCCCCCATTCTCCCCTTCTTACTTTTCTCTCCCCATCTTCCCTTAACCCCGTCCCACCCCACCCCCAAGTTCCCAGTTTTTTGCCCGGCAATCTTGTCTACTTCCCATACCCAGGATAACAACTATATGTTTTTCTTTGGGTTCTCCTTCTTATTTAGCTTCTTTAGGATCACAGATTATAGACTCAATGACCATGATTTGTGGCTAGAAACCAATTATGAGTGAGTACATCCATGTTCCTCTTTTTGGGTCTGGGATACCTCACTCAGGATAGTGTTTTCAGGGCGATGTCCCCAGTTAGCTCCTTGGGCAGCTGAGGATAGGGAGCCTGAAATGACCCTATCCTATAGCCATTCTGATGAATATCTTACATATCACCATAGAACCTTCATCTGGCGATGGATGGAGATAGAGACAGAGACCCACACTGGAACACTGGACTGAGCTCCCAAGGTCCCAATGAGGAGCAGAAGAAGGGAGAACATGAGCAAGGAAGTCAGGACCACGAGGGGTGCACCCACTCACTGGGACAGTGTGGCTGATCTATTGGGAGCTCACCAAGGCCAGCTGGACTGTGACTGAAAAACCATGGGATAAAACCGGACTCTTTGAATATGGCGGACAATGAGGGCTGATGAGAAGCCAAAGACAATGGCACTGAGTTTTGATCCTACTTAATGTGCTGGCTTTGTGGGAGCCTAGCCAGTTTGGATGCTCACCTTCCTAGACCTGGATGGAGCGGGGAGGACCTTGGATTTTCCACAGGGCAGGGAACCCTGACTGCTCTTTGGACTGGAGAGGGAGGGGGAGAGGAGTGGGGGGAGGAGGAGAAGAGTGGGAGGAGGGGGAGGGAAATGGGAGGCTGGGAGGAGGCGGGAATTTCTTTTTTTTTTCTTTCAATAAAAAAAAAATAACTATAGGCAACTAATCGCTGCTGAGAGAGGAGATGACTCCCCTAATAGGTTACTAATTGGTCGACTGAGAAATCATATACAAACAAGTGACACTAAATCGACTCAAAATTGTATTAATATATTTATGTTTAAACATGTATACATATAAATAACAATAATAACAAAAATATGCCATCAATTTTAGAGTTGGACTGGGCATGAGAAGAGTTTGAGAGAGAAAAAGGAAGGTAGATATGATGGTAGTTATAATTTTATTAAAATTTTTTAAAAAGTAGATCATTATTATACAATTCCAAGATAAATCAAACCCTCTGCCTAAGAATATATACTCAATAGACATTGCCTATCCATACTGTTTTGTCACAGTAGGGATAGTCAGGCAGTAATTACCAAAAGTATAAATTTTTAAGTGAAATATTCAAAAGGGAATGTATTAATTTGATAAGTTTTCTCACCATTATTTCATAAATGTAATAGTTCATGCTTGGATGGTTTAGCAAAAGTGTTTATCAAAATTTAAATTTCACTTGTACTTATTTTTAAAATTTCTGTTTACTTATTCATTGTTCATTTCTTTAGATGCACGTGCTAGGCAAGTGCTGTAGAATTAATTACAGTCTCAGTTCTCATTTGTATAATAATATATTTTATAATTTTATTAAAGAGATTATATCATTTAAGAAATGTTAACACATTGATGTCACAAATAAATGTATAATCTGAAAATATTTTAAATGCTATGTTTTATAAATAATGAACTGTATTTTATTTTAAAGAAAAAAATAACTAAACCCTCCTTCTAAGTATAAGTTTTTGCCAATGAATGAAGCTCTCTCTTGAGGTTTAGTAGACTTAAGTTTTTTTCAAGTGCTTAGCCTAGGGAAAAAAGAGGTGGGCTTCTTGAAATAGGAATGAAGCAAATGTCTTAAAATTGGGAAACATTTGCTGGCAAAGCAGATGTTTCATTTGAGACAAGTGTTTTAGAGAGTGTGAAGACATCAAGCAAAATGTCTATGTGTGTAGAAAGCTATATTTAACATGGAATTTGGCAGTGTGGGCCCAACACTTGAGTTGTATGTATTAAGTATGAAAAAGTGATTGGTTTTTATTTATTTATTTATTTATTTATTTTTGTAATTCTCTTGGTCTCAAAGGTTTCCTCATCTGACATGATTTAAAAGTGATGAAGGCTGTTGGAATTTAGATTTCTTAGCTTCCTTGTCAGCTCTGAGAAAGAATATGAAAGCTTAAAACATTTCAGCTTCTTCTTTGTTTTTTCTATATCACCACTTCGTTTTTCCCACTGTCTTTGTTTTCGTTTTGTGGGCTCCGCAGATAAAATTCAGCTCATTGCCCTTGCTTGGTGTCCACGTTACCTACTGAACCACATCTCTATTTCAACAATCCGATGCACAGCATATCTGGTTTGAGTTTGTCTTAGTTACTTTTCTCATTTCTGTGAGAAAATCCTTGACAAGAAGCAACTGAAGGATGCAGGATTAGATTCAACTCGCAGTTTGAAGGTGCATTGTGTCATGGTGGGGAAACATGGCAGGAAGACTTTGAGGTAGCTTTTCACATTGAATTCATAGTGAGGAAACAGAAGACAGGAATCTCTCTGCTCAGATGACTTCTCATTTTTTATTCAGCTTAGAACCCCAGTCAATTTGTGGTACCACCCACACTGAGGCTGAATTCCCACTTCAATTAACCTAACCTAGATAATACCTTACTGACATGCCCAGAGGTTTCTATAGCGATTCTAAATCAAATCAAGTTGACAATAAAGATTAACCAGCACAGAATCTTAAGTGCTTTCAAACTCAGAAAGTGAAGGCATGTACAATACAAGTTGCTCATTCCTTAAATTTCTATACAGATGGAAGTAATTTGACCAGTAACTCCCCAATTTGGTTCTGTTTTCATTTTTCTGTCCAAACATTATATTAAGGCTAATCTATACTTGTAGTGTGTTTTATTATTTGGGATTAGGTCATTATTTCTAACCATATACATAAATGTGTTCACTGTTCTTAGGCCAGAATGCTATGGTGGTAATTCAGTATTAATACTTTTCATATTAGTAACTATAAATGAAAACAGTATATTTAACCTCATCATGCTCTACTATAAGAATTCACAAGAATTACATAAGTAATTCAGTGCTATTTAAAACTTGCTTTATTTGTAATTCAGGATGCTGTTCACAAAATTGCAATGAAAATTATCTATATAATTATTTATTGTGCGTAATAACATAAAATCACATTTATAATGTTCAGTAAATTCTGAATTATCTTTTGGAAGATATTTTGCAGTTTAACATTCTATCAGCAGTATTATATGTGCCCTTTCCCTGAAAAGCCAGTATAATAATTTTGTCCAAGATAACCTTATTTCTATTTTAATTTATATCTCCAATCTACAGGTGGGGGGGTGTGTGTGTGAAGATTTACTCATCAGTCTAAATGTTTTTATGCTTATCGAAAAATTTAGGAGTTAATTCTTTTATTATTTTGGACAAAAATTTAATATTATCCACATGAATACTTTCAAATTATATCCATTGTAAGAATTTTTCCCATTAAAATACTATGTGTAAACCTTTACATTTGCTCTATTAGTGTTTGATAAATTCTAATGAGCCATAATCTGCTTTTTATTTATTTGAAGATACAGTTTCACAATGGTTTTTAAACTAAGGAAGGTATTCTTGATTCTATAATTATGCTGATATTTATTTTCCTTCTGTACTTTAAATATTTCACCTTTATGAAGAGGGAGGGAGAGAAAGAGAAACACACTTCAAGAATGGGAATAGAGTATAAAGTGAAAGGAAAATCTCTCTCTCGGTGTTGTGTTCTTAAGTACATTAATATAACTTGGTCAGTCTTTACCATGTTATTTGTATGTACGTTTTCAGGGCTGACCATTTGTTATGTAATAATAAATTGGTGTTTTCTTCCTTGGTGAAGACCTTTTCTCCTGCTATCAATGTCCTTAGTTACTTGTAGCTCTTTCTGTAGTATAGAGGCCCTGTGAGCATTCTTCCTATCCATGGTATCCTGTATTTTGGTGTCATTTTTGTTCATGTTATGTTTAAGCCACCATGTGGGTGAGACTTTATGGGTGTAGCTTCTGATATTCCGAAGGGACATAATCTCACAGTAAACTCTGTGTTCGTTGTTGGGCTTCATTTCTATATATTAGTGTATTCCGTACCCTTACAAGTTGTCTTCATGTTTTAAAAAATGTTTCTTTGATTTTCAAGGTTGGACATGGGTTCTGATATAGTTCGTTAGTTATATCAGTCTGTTCTTCTTCTCAAGTCATCTTTCATCTTTAGTATAGACAGGTACACTGTTGTGAAAAGGGCTAAGATGTACGAGGGCTGAAACAATGTTTCCTTTTATGGAACTGTTAGTGAGAGCTACAGTTTTCCTAAACTTAGGCCAGTTTGTCTCTGTTCATAAATACTGTATTGCTGACCCTCTCCTCTGTTGTCTTGTGTCACTCTCCAAATCGCCTTGTTCTTTCCTGACTCAACTCTGGTTGGCCAGCAGGATGAGGCAGGGCATCTTGTGAAGTAAGAGTCTAGGTAGATGGCCCCTGTATTCCGAGGCACCACCTACTTTGGAAAAAAAAGAATATGTTTTCCTGTAGTAGTGGCAGCTTTTAGAGTGGTTTTGTGAGATCTAAGAATATCTGGAGTCATATAGCTTGAGAAAGATCACTGTTTACTCAAAGGCTCAGAAAATTGATCTCAGAGGAGGTGGACTGCCTTCGGGGTAGGAAGGGGCAAAGACTAGTTGATGGGCAGAAGGGAGGGATATAGAAACATATACATTTAATTTTTTAAATAAACAATAATACTAATATTAATACTGCACCATTTAAGTATACATGACTTATACAAATAAACATTATTCCCTTGGCTCTTTCCTTCCT
>NW_004949096.1:4276428-4277058 GCF_000317375.1 Microtus ochrogaster | reverse complement strand
TTCCTTCCTTCCTTCTTTTCTCCCTTTCTTTTCTTTTTTCTTTCTTTCTTTCTTTTTTCTTTTGAGGCAGGGTTTCAACCTGCCTCTGCCTCCTAAGTGCTGGGATTAAAGGTATGCACCACCAAATGATGTCAATGTCCTTCTGTATATGTGTTGCTCTTATTGGTTAATGAATAAAGCTGCTTTGGCCTATGGCAGGGCAGAATATACCCTGGCTGGAAGATATATATAGAGAAAGTAGGCAGAGGCTATGAGATACCATGTAGTTATCGAAGGAGTAAGGTGCTGCTGGAACTTTTCCAGTAAGCCACAATCTTGTGGTGATATATAGACTAATATAAATTGATAGATCTAAATCTAAGAGCTAGCTAGGAATATGGTTGAACCGCTGGCCAAAAACTGTTGTAATTAATATAGTTTCTGTGTGATTATTTGGGTCTAGGCGGCCGGGAATGAACAAGCAGTCTCTGTTTACAAAATGGCACCCAAAGTGGGACATCTAAGACCTAATATACGAACAAATAAATAAATAAAAATAAGCTTAAGGAAAAAAAAGAGGGTTCTAGACCAACAGATATGGAGCCAAGTGTAGTTTCTTGATAGCCACAATTTTTTTTTCAGATAGGCTCT
>NW_004949096.1:4272925-4276103 GCF_000317375.1 Microtus ochrogaster | reverse complement strand
ACAGGGTTTCTCTGTGGTTTTGGAGCCTGTCCTGGAACTAGCTCTTGTAGACCAGGCTGGTCTCGAAGTCACAGAGATCCGCCTGCCTCTGCCTCCCGAGTGCTGGGATTAAAGGTGTGCGCCACCACCGCCCAGCCTACCTCCACATTGTTAAAAGACCAAGAGAGATGGAGCCAGTATCTATTACTGCAGCAACCACACTGTTTACCATTTTCAAATGCTCCTTGTCAGAAAAGGATTTCAGATTCACAATTGGACAGATTCCGACACAAAAGACCTCTAAATGAGATGCCGTATGTTTTTTTAAAATGTACATAGGCTTGGGAGAGAGAGGAAAAAGAGTATATACAGTTAAATAAAACATAGTCTTTCAAGAGACAGTACAAGTAATATAAAAGTGTACAGGCAGTCATAGATTAAAGGAATAAAAAAATTAGCCATGTAAAGATGGAAAATACACAGTCTAGATTATGCATATTATTGTGTTTTCTTTGAATTTTTAGACTGTAGAGAGATATTTGATTCTCAGGGCTGCTAAGCTAAACCAACATAAAGGTATCTTGACTTCAAAATTTTAATCTAAGTATATGTTTCATTGGAAAAGAGGTTCTGCTTTTGTTTCCACAGAAGATGAGGATGTATGGATTCCTTCCAGGCTAATGTGGTTTGATGAAACAAGACCTCCTGAAAGGTCTCCATAACCCTAAAAATACTTTACTCAATAAACAGCAGGAAACAGTTTGGAGAAAATAATGCCCAAATTCCCAAAATGATTGCTTATATTGTTCATTTTTTAAAAAGGATTGCTTATAGATGACTAATGATTACAGTCCATTTCAAAAAAGTTAGGGAGATACGATGTAGAGATGAACACCTTGCATTGCAAAATCCAGTATGGATCTTGGTCTATTGATACAAATTTAATGTTGACTTTGTTACACTGTGTTTATATATTTCTGCACTTGTTTTAGCTGTTGTGTTTGTGCGCTTATTTAAAATGTAATGTGTAATTAAAGTTACAGATTAATAGTCACTTATAATAGTCAAACTTATAGTCATGTTAGTTAGGTTTTCTAGATATACAAAGATATATTTCAATTAGATAATCTTCAATACTTCAAAGACCTACAGAATATGGCATTTAAAATATTTTAAGAACTTAGATTTTTCTCAATAGTGAGTCATGACTGCTTCTGGCAGCACTAATTACGTCAGAGAGAATGATGCATGGGCATTGAAGATAGTTGTTATGGAATTTGCCTTTAATGTGACAAGGCTAGGCATTTAGGCAAGAAACTGCTCTGGACTGATTGATGGTATGCTGTTTGAACTGGACATGTAGGACCTACAGAAAAGTAACTGTGAAATTGCCTATAGGTGAGACAGTTTTTCAGGGTTCCTACTTCATGAAAGAACTGCCAGACATTCTTCAAGACAGAGGAGAAAGCAACTGATGAACTTTGCTAGTATATGCAGAACAGATCTTCAAACTTCCTGCTTCACTGAAAAGTCTGCCAGATACTATGGGCCTGTAGGCTGAAGATGGATGCCCAATCTTACAGAAGAACTTTGCGTGACTGTCCAGGCTGCTAGATGTTTCTGTCAATTCTAGAACTTTGAAATTTGCTTACAATGCACTTCCTTTTTACTTCGGTCATATTACATCCTTTTGGAGCCTTTGATGGAGATGAAGAATATGTAGTTATAGTTTTCCTTAGTTATGATAAAAGATAAATTTGATATGAAAAAATCAAGATACAAATAGACTAAATATTGTAAGTGTAATTCTTGATTGATACCTGTTTTGTTATATGTAATTTTACTAAGTTAAAGTTAAAGCCTTTCTTTTTATTTAAAGCAAAAAGAGAAGATGGTGTGAGATGTCCTTCTGTGTTTGTGTTGCTCTTACTGGTTAATGATTAAAGCTGCTTTGGCCAATGGCAGGGCAGAATATAGCCAGGCTGTAAGAGATATAGAGAGAGAATAGGCAGAGTCAAGAAGATGCTATGTAGCTGCCAAAGGAGAAAGATGCTGCAGGAAACTTTCTGGTAATCTAGTTTCATGGTGATACACAGATTAATAGAAATGGATTAATTTAAGATATAAGAGTTATCTAGGAATATGCCTGAGCCATTGCCCAAACAGTATTGTAATTAATTTAGTTTATGCGTGATTATTTGAGCCTGGGCTGCCGGGAACAAACAAGCAGTCTCCATTTACAGCTAAGCAGCCCTTAGTTAGTTACTTTTCATCACCAGTTTTTTATTTTAGTTTTCATAAACTTTGGTTTATGATGCAAGATTAAGTTAATATTTTCATCCTTGTCTGTCCTTAAGTTAGTTTTGTTAGTACATAAAAATATTTATTTCCTTTTCGTTTTTCTTCTTTGGTTTGATTTTTGTTTTTTCTTATAAATTTTGTTTTGTCTTGATGGGGAGATTAGAAGGACAGAGGACAGATGTGAGGGGGGAGATAAATGGGGTCAGGAAGATAAGTGGAGTTGGTATGCATCATGTGAATTCCACAAAGAATTGGTAAAAGTTAAAAGAATTTAAAAATGTAAAAAAAACCTGATATTAGTACAATCTCTTCCAGTTATCTTTTAAGTGTAAAGACATTCAGAGATATATCATAGACATTATAAATGATTAATATTACTGCTAGAATTTGATTCATCAAATGATGCAGATACATAAATGATTTTGTCTGTCTTTATGTATATGTTTTTCCTTTTGGGAATTTAAACGCATGGCCTTGCATGTTACATATGTGTTCTACCACTGAGTGTCACTTCCAATACCTAGAAAGATATTTAATGCTCTGACAAACTCCTAAACAAATGTATAAATTCATTGTAATTTTTTGCAATAAAAGTTAAACTCTGATCTTTTTGGGATTTATCTAGTGTGGAAATACGTCATCTCAGTTGTTATTCATTTACTGGAATTCTGTTCCTATTAAGAGTTAATGCTGTTTCAGGAGATCCTATTTATTTATTGTTTCTCTCAGTGTCTGTGCTACTGGTGTTATTTTTTTTTAATTTATTTATTTAATTAAGGATTTCTGCCTCCTTCCCGCCACTGCCTCCCATTTCCCTCCCTCTCCCCCATCAAGTCCCTCTCCCTCATCAGCTTGAAGAGCAATCAGGGTTCCCTGACCTGTGGGAAGTCCAAGGACC
>NW_004949096.1:4264532-4269595 GCF_000317375.1 Microtus ochrogaster | reverse complement strand
CAGTAGTTGACTGTTCAGTTTCCATGAGTTTGTAGGCTTTCTGTGGGTACTATTGTTGTTGCCTTCTAACTTTAATCCATGGTGATCAGATAAGACACAGGTGGACACTGATATTTTTTTGTATCTGTGGAGGTTTCCTCTGTTTCCGAGTATGTGGTCAATTTTCGAAAAGGTTCCATGAGCTGCAGAGAAGAAGGTATATTCTTTCCTCTTTGGGTGGAATAATCTATAGATGTCCACAGGCCAAGAACCTTCTCACCCCTCCGAAGGTCTTCAGGATCAGGACAAGGCTCCCCATTTGCCAGTGACCTTGCCAACAAAAGGCCTACCTCTTTGATTTAATTATAGTGGGGCGATCTGCTCTCCTTATTGCGTGCCCGTCCCTGCCTCGTGCGTCTGCCGCTGCGCCGGTCCCTGCTGCTTGCGTCTGCCTCCATGCCGGTCCCCCAAAGCCTATTCCTGATTGCTGCGCCTCTCCGCCTCGACTGCGCTGCTACTGGTGTTATATATAGGATGTGGTCTCCTATGCCCATGCATTGAAGGCTTCTTCCCGTTTTCTCTTTTCTCAGGTTCAATGTGGTCAGATTTATATTGAAATCTTTCATCCATTTGGACTTAAGTTTTGTGCATGGGGATAATTATTGCTATTGGGGGTGAGTGAGAGAGGGAAGTTGGAGGGAGCAGAAGGAGGAGAGGAAGTGGGAAATGCATTTGTTAAATAAAATCATAAAAGATAGGTATTTCTTTCAAAGAAAATTAAATTCAAATTTAAAAAGAGTTAATGCTGTAGTGGGATTTAAAAAATGTATAAGAAAATTATTCTACAGCTGAGGGTCCAGTTATATAATAGATGTGAGCTTCATGTATACAGAATCCTGTGTCTAATCCCTACAATAAAAAAGGCTTGTCTTCACACACATTCTCTGTCATTTCTGTGTAGTGTTTGTGTGAGATGAGAATGCATTTGTGTCTGTGTACACATTTGGAGACCATTTTGGCACTGTCTTCTTCTGTTGATGTCTGCCTCATTTTTTTTTTTTTTGAGCCAGGATATCTGATTGAATCTTTCTAGTGAATCTTTCAACCCTGGGCCTTTCGAGTCTGCTGTCTCTGACTCACCACAGTTCAGGGGTTACCAGGGTACATGGATGTACTCAACTTTAGTGTGGATGCTTGAAATCTAAACTCAGATCCTCATGCTTAGACAGAAAGATCTTTACTTACTGAACCAATGCCCTGGATCCCCAGAGTTAGCCTTCTGGGTTATTTCCTTAACCCAGAATTATTCGATATTATTTGATAATTTCACAGAAGAAACAGAACAGTATGTAAAGTCTCATCTGAAGTTTTGGTTAGCCCCTAAATTTCAGGGTCCTGCTACCTCCATACTTACTATGCCTGGTAGATTTTTCATTTTAGCCTTCACACTATTGTACCTGATGCACAGGGCAATGATATAAATATGGATGCCAGTTCTCCTATTTCTATTTTTAATACTGAAAAATGTCTAAATCAATTAGTTTTTATATATAATAATTATTTCTTAAAAGAAACTGCTTATTTGATCTAATCTACATGGGAAGCAGAAAGTAGAAAAAGACAAGATCTCCTGAATAATTTGGGAGTATGGGGACCTTTGGGGAGGATTGAAAGGGGGAAGGGAGAGGCATGAAGGGGAGCAGAGAAAAATGTAGAGCTCAATAAATATCAATAAAAAATGTGTACATAAATTGAAAAAGGAAACTGCTCATTTATTTGAATGATACTATTAAATGCATTAATTTGTTTCTTATGAATTCATTTATCTTAGCTATTTTTGCTGTTACATTTGTGATATAGAATTTACTACAATATGTTCAATGAGTAATTTAGGTATATAGCTTATTTCACTATTGACTTATTTCCAAGAAACCATTTGGGCTCATAGTAAAACAAATACACATGACATTATAAACTGAAACACTGTACCAATAAATATATTGTTGAATTTTTATATTCCTCAGAAGCTCAAAGGAAATGTTAAATAATTTAGTGTTGTTTCCTAATTCTAAGTTTCATTTCTTTCTTTAACATTCGATTTGGAAATTTGGGGCAAATAAAATGGTTGCAAAGCCAATGATAACTTCAACTACAAAATGAAATTTTTGTCTGTTTAATTTAATGGCATTCTCTCCTGTGCACCATTATTTTTTATTTCACAAAGAAACAGTCTACAGAATAGCATAGTTGATAAGCACTGGAGTATACCTAAAGTTAATGTCAAATACTGTTTTTGAAGAAAAATGCCATCAAGCACCTCTAAAGACTCTTCCTAAAACTTTCATTTAAATTTCATACAGCCTTGTGGATGAACTTCTTATATCAATCCCTTGAGTTCTTATCTTGACAATTACAATCAAATCAGGGTCAAATTTCTCAGCCTCAATTAGCCATGAAGCTAGTGAAAGTAAAGGACAGAGTGTAAGATCCAGTTGTATTAGGGATCCAGTCGTAATACAAAATAAATAGGTACCAGGGCAAGCTTCTGTGAGTGAATTATTTGTATTGGATGGTTCGCTATGGTGATTAGCTTGTCAGAACTGTAAACTTTGCCTCACATCTTATAAACTGTCACTAGATACCATACAAGGGGGATTTATATTTTGTTCAAATAACACTTTGACTGAAACTTCAATAAAGTAGAAGACCCAAATCAACCACAATGAGTTATGCTGTAATCATAAATGCGCTTAGTTATAAAATCATTACTATAGTGTTCTTTATAGCATATTATACACACACACACACACACACACACACACACACACTTGCATTGTCCTTGACTTACAAGTTCTCTTTTCAGGGTTCATGCTAGAGTACCATGGAGTTGTCTGTTTTTTGACTAAATGCTATTGATCTACCCTTAAATGTTGATTAAACTTTATCATCTGCTTTATTTTTTGTGTTCAACAGTAATTCAAAATTAAGTTACTGTTGATTTTAGCCTCTTCTGACTTGCCTCTTCTGGTTTCCCTTCAGAGGGAAAGTAGTCCTGTGGGACTGCTCACAATCACTCAGAACAGGCACAAGTAGCCTTTTTTTTTATTATTATTTATCTGAGAACATAGATGAAATGTCTTTCTTCTGTAGGCCTACTTTTTAACCTATTGGCTAGCCACATAGCAGATTTATAGTTTCATAAATAATGTGTGAAGACCAACTGTTATTTTCGGGAGTTACAAAAGACCTAACCTTTCAAACAATAATCATTCTTTTGATTACCCAGCTCTTAATGTCTCATAGACACTAAGTAACTTCCCTAACTTAACTTTGTGATGATTAAATTATAATATTCTACCCCTAAAAGAAGATACTTTGACTTTGAATCCCTGTTGTTCTCCTTGATGTCCCATTTATATATTGTTTAATAGTTATATATTTGTAAAGCATAAAACAGCTGGTTTTAAAAGTAGACATGTTGAAATTGTCTCATTTTCATTGTTTTAATTATGAAGAAAACACTATCTTGATTGATTTCTCTCTTTACTAACTTATGAAAACTTCATTTTCTTAACTTTTACTTTGTAAATTCTATGCAAGAGTTTCCTGGTGCTCTAGTGTGCAGTACTCTGAGCTTGAAACTTGCATATTTTTGGGTCACATCATTGGATAAGTTTAGGAATTTGGAAGCTCCTATCATCTACCTAATATACATATATAGTTATGATTATACTTGCATACATGTGGTCACCTATATATGGGATACTGGTATTTGGATATATTAACCTGTTTTTATTTGGGGTGTGTGAGGGGGAGGAGAGAGAGATTTTACCATCATTCATTTTTAACTTAATGCTTATGATTAGAAGTTAATATTGGAGGAAGAGTGGGGATGTAGCTCAGTTAATAGAGTGCTTCCGTAACCTGTGCAGAGTGTAGGGTTTATTGCCCAATGTCACATAAACCTGATTAGATCATGCATACTTGCAGTCCCATTAACTCAGAATGTGGAGAAGGTAGATCAGAAGTTCAAGGCAATCCACAGTTATATAACAAGTCTGAGGCCAGCCTAGAATACTTGAAGTTTTGCCTCAAAATCAGAAACAAAATGTGAGCCAAAATGAATTTAATATTGTAACGTCATCACTAAAATAACGTATTACAGAGAACAGTTAATGGAGTCACTAAATAGATCAGTATTATGTAATTTTTAGACTATTATAACCAATTTATATGCTTAATAATTCTTAAAGAAAACACATGTCTAACTCTCTCTTTATGTATTTTGACATTATTTTAGGTGATATAATTTCTTGATGATGTAGGTAAAACTATTTTTCTTATAAAACAAACCAAACTTAAAAAGAACCAGGTGGTGGTGGTGCACGCCTTTAATCCCAGCACTCAGGAGGCAGAGGCAAGTGGATCTCTGTGAGTTCGAGGCCAGCCTAGTTTATAGAGTGATTTCCAAGACAGGCTCCAAAGCTACAGGAGAAACCTTGTGTCGCAAAAACAAAAACATCAACAAATAAACAAACAACAACAACAATAAAAAGAAACGAAAAACACCAGTGACAGGGTGAGAAGTCAGTAGAGCACTTGCCCTATAAGCATGGGGTCTTGGATTTGATTCCTGATTCTCTTGGCAAACCTTGGCTTGGTGGTGTCCACTGGTAATACCAGCACTGAGAGATGAGAGCAGAGGATTACTTCTGGCTCACTAAGCAGCTAGCCTTCCTCATTGGTGAGGCCACTAGCAAATGCAAGTCATGGTGCATGAGATTGTCCTCCATCCTACACACACTAACCCAAAGACCCTGAAAGAACGGCATTTTCTTTTTCTGGCCTGAGACCTGTTTGAAAGTCCCCTATGGTGACTACCCACACTATAATATTTTTAGCCATTTGCATTAGCTGTCCTGTTCTCTGTACAAGGAGGGAAAGCCAACTGTGTGAATGTGATTGAAATCTAGACCATATTGCAGATAAGAGTGGAAGATGTTCATACAAGGAATGAATTGGGTAATAACTTAGTAAAATATAATTAAAGAACGTATTTTTTCTTTTTTTATTTTTATTTTTTT
>NW_004949096.1:4257421-4258705 GCF_000317375.1 Microtus ochrogaster | reverse complement strand
GCCTTTTATGTTCATATGTAGATATGTTCTAATTTATTTTGGGTCCACAAATTTATTAGTGTAAGAAATATTTATTTGTAAGAAACACAGTCAAAGCCTTTAATCCCAGCCCTAGAAAGCTGAGACAGGAGTGATATGGCTGGGTGGAGAGAGGAGTGTAAGATGGGTCAGAGACAGGAGCTTGGATGCAGTCTGAAGATACAGTCTGAGGATTCCTAGAAACAGGATCTCCCCTTTGGTCTGAGAATTGGTGGAAGTAAGAACCCTCCAGTGGTTGACTGCTCTGCTCTTCTGATCCTCCAGCATTAACCCCTATATCTGATTCCGCGTTTTTATCTTTAAGACTAATGAGAATTTATGCTACATCTGGCGCCCAACTTTTGGGGGAAAGATTTACAAAAAAAAAAAAAAAAAAGCCATTTCCCTGTGGCTTTGCAGCCACCTGCATAAGCTGGACCTATTACCTGCAGCTGGAGTCTCTGTCCTGCTAGCTGGGTTTTCCTTTCTTCTCTCCAGGTAGGCTTTCCCTGAACCCCCTTCTCAGACTGCTGTCAAACTAGGTAGCTGCCTTGAAATCCAGTCTGGCTTCCTCTGATGTATGCAACAGCACTCAGCTTCACATCTTCATTGTCATCATCAGCAGATTTGGCGAGAAAATTGGGAATTCTTAAAGGGAGGAATTAGTTAAAAGAGAGTTTTTTCCCACATTAAAGATGGGAAACACAATTACAATAGAGAGACTTAGGTTTCTGTATAATTACACAATGAATGGTTTAAAAGTGGAAAAATTAATTGAAAGGATAATCAACTTAACTGGGACGGACATAATGTTAATTATCATCTTGATAATTCTTGGTTTTTTTTCCTCTAAAAAAGTTTATATATATATGAGTGCCAAGATACAGGTCTTAAAAAACTTTTTATTTATAATTTTTTTATATTTATTTTTTGAAAAGAAAAAATTTCCGCCTCCTCCCAGCCTCCTATTTCCCTCCCCCTCCTCCCTCTCCTCTCCCCCTCCCTCTCAAGTCTGAAGAGCAGTCAGGGTTCCCTGCCCTATGGAAAGTCCAAGGTCCTCCCCCCTCCGTCCATGTCTAGGAAAGTGAACATTCAAACTGGCTAGGCTCCCACAAAGCCAGAACATGAAGTAGGATCAAAACCCGTGCCATTGTCCTTGGCTTCTCATCAGCCCTCATTGTCCGCCATATTCAGAGAGTCCGGTTTTATCCCATGCTTTTTCAGTCACAGTCCAGCTGGCCTTGGTGAGCTCCCAATAGATCAGCC
>NW_004949096.1:4254410-4256741 GCF_000317375.1 Microtus ochrogaster | reverse complement strand
TTAATACAGTCTTTTCTCATTTTACATAGGTATCCCTATTCCCACTCCCTCCCCTCTTCCTGCTTCACCCTTCTCTCTTCTCCCTCTCCCATCCACTCCTCAGAAAGGGTAAGGCTACCCAAGGGGAGTCAACAAAGTTTGTCATTTCTCCCCTCCCCTTCTCCTTCTGCCCTCCCTTCTTACCCCTTTCCTAATTTTCTCACGAGGTTGGTCCCTTCCCCTTTCCCAGGGGATTCATGTATGTCTCTCTTTGGGTTCTCCTTATTACCTAGCTTCTTTGGGATCTTGGACTATAGACTGGTTATTATTTGCTTTATGTCTAATATCCACTTATGAGTGAGTACATACCATGGTAGTCTAGATGCCTCTCAACTGAAGAATGGATAATGAAAATGTGGTACATTGGAGTACTACTCAGCGGTTAAAAAAAAATGACATCTTGAAATTTGTATACAAATGGTTGGAACTAGAAAAGGCCGTCCTGAGTAAGGTAATCCAGACACAGGTAGCCAAACATGGCCTGTTTTTTTTTTTTTTTTTTTTTTAAAGCTTAAGAAAACAGATCATAGAGATATTCAAATTCAGACAGAGGAATTTAATGGAGAACCAATTTCACCATTGCATTATAAGATTAGAGAGGAACAGTCTAAGGTTTCAAACAACCAACCTTTATATATTCAGTAACTTTACAGGACTTACACTTTTAGGGTAGTACTGACTATGGGTTTGCCATATGTCGACTGTTATGTTGAGCCTGCAGTCCTGTTCTCTTGGATTTTTTTTTTTTTTTTTTTTTTACAAATGCTGCTGGATTTTGTCAGAAATTTCTTTTGCATCCATTGAGATGATCATGTGATTTTAAGTCCATTTGTATGGTTCATTATAATTAACTGATTCACATATGCTAAAACAATTCTGTATTTTTGGGATAAAGCTGGTTTGATCATGGTGGATGATCATCTTGATATGTGCCTGTGTTAGTCTCTGTTTACACTTATTATCGTGTCCTTACTTGTTTTGTGTAGTAAAATAAAACTGTCTTCCTAGAATGAGTTTGGTAATAATCCATTTTTATTTTTCTGAACAATTTGAGAAATATTAGGTTGTAGTTTTTCTCTGAAACTCCTAGGATATCATTCTGCTGTAAATCTATCTAGGCCTGTAGTGTTTTCAGTCAGAAGGTTTTTTAAATCCTGTATCAGTCTCATTTCTTATAGTTAGATTGTTTATGTTTTGATTTAGCTTACGAGAATTTTTCTTCCTATTTGGCCATTTTTTTCTAGATCCTCCATTTTAAGTTCTAATATTCTAATTTTTTGCTAATTCTACACTTGTGTAAGGCTTTTCTGCTTTTCTTTCTTTTTGTTTTGTTTTACTTTTTGAGGCAGGGTTTCTCTGTATAGCTTTGAAACCTGTACAGGAACTCTGTAGACTAAGCTGTTCTTGAATTCATAGAGATCTGCTTGTCCCTGTTTTCAGAGTGCTGGGATTAAAGGCATGCCTTACCATGGTCTGGCATCCTCAGATTTTTCAAATTGAGATATTTTGTTTTCCAATTCCATATTCTTTTCAGCTTGTGTTCTCTTCAGTGCTTTGACTTTATTGAATTCAGTTTTCAAATCTTGAGTTTTCTTCATCATTTCATTAATCCATGTTTTTGTATTTTCTTGAACATCCTTTCAAACATTTATTTGTTATCTTCTTGGGTTTCAGTGAATAAATCATATGGTTTTTCTTTTAAATTCTGTATTCTAGAGTTTATCCGGGTAGTTCTCAGTAGAGAATACATCTTTCTGTAGGAGTAGTGAGTGTGGGGAATGCATCCCAAGACTAAATTCTTAGCACAAAGGTCATTTATTTGCCCCAGAGGCACAGTGGGGGGATAAGAGGCAAAGGTGGGAGACAGGGGACTCTGGGAGAAGGGGAAGAGAACAAGGAAGAGGCAGCAAGGATATTTGTATGTGTTTGGGCATACAAAGGACTGCTTCTAGACAGAGAGGAGACAGACATGGCCGGCCCGTAGGCAAATGGCAGTTTACAAAGGAAAAAGGGGGAAACCTGTGTTAGGATGAGGTGTTTAGTTTTAATTGGGCATGCTAATTAGGTAAACCAAAAGGCTTTTGAATCCTGGACTTTAGAACTTTGGTAGCTGGAGTTGGTAGTCAGCTTTAGGAGGAGAATATGGCCAAATAAGTGAGTATTTGGTAGCTAGCTTTAGGAATGTAATCTAATGGTTTTTAGCAAGACAGAGGGAATAGGTGAAAAGAGAAGGCCTGGCAGAGTCACATTTGCCATCCTCAGGTTGGCTAGAGTCCCTTCAGTGAGTTTATT
>NW_004949096.1:4252410-4254310 GCF_000317375.1 Microtus ochrogaster | reverse complement strand
TTTTTTTTTTTTTTTGATTTGACATCAACATGTGAATTTCCTACCTCTTGGTTGTAACGCTATTCAAATGAACTGTTTATCTAGACCAGACAAATGTCTCCTAAAGCATGGGACTGGATATAGCCCTGTAAACACAAGGGATGGCGCGAGACTAGGGAAGGACGGGAGTGGAAAAGACGTCCTCACCAGTCTGAGGTGACTCTTGAACCAAGCAAGGCCTGTGGGATAGGGTGCTGGCGGAGGGAATGGGAAAGGGAAGAAAGAGCTTATCTTCGAAGTGGTCACATAACAAAGAGTTACCCCAAGCTCTAGGTGGGGAGCTAGGCTTATGCATTTGCCTTCTCTTTAGGATGTTGGCAGAAGGGAGGAAGAGAAGAAATGACTTACCAGGCAAAGGTGACTCAGTGTCATGGCAGCAGGTCTGGAACTAGTTCCACACATTACTTTTTATCAGAATGTCCGAATAACCTTGTTGGAAAGCTCATTTCTCTCCAATCATATTTCAGATTCTCCTCTATATTCCATGTTGCAAATGCATGCTTAGTCACCTTCAGGGCCTTAGTATTCCCTGAGGCTGCTTCGTAGTGTATTTGTAATCAAATAATTCGGCATTTTTTTTTTACATGCTTTGAGTTTTTTAGGATATGTTTTTAAGGTATAATTAGAATCTGATTTTTTTAAGTGTTGCTTGAAATCAATCTTCTTTGCTAATACTATGTGTTACTGAACTATTATAGCTGTAGATTTTAATTTTTTAGTATTTTCACAATCTTTCTCCAGAAGTGCCCCTCACTTCTGCTTCAAGTTTACAACATCAAAATAATTAGGATTACACAATTAAATTCATTTTGTAATATTTTTTCTTGTATTTCTTATTCAAATGCCAGTGAGAAGGGGCTTTCACTAAAGTTAAAGTATACACATAAAGTGACAGCTGTGGTCAATTCAAGACCGAAGCAATTATTCCTTATCCAGAGAACACTGTTGCATAACATTCAATGAGTGCTGGACATCTAACCGTGTAATAAGTAACTTCTGCAATCCTTCAGTACCCTGAGGCCATGCACCTCCCCGTGTATTAAGACTTGAAAATGCAACCCAGTACGATGAATAGGATCCCAAAAGTAAAAGAGTCAGAGACAGCCGCTGTTCCCACTGTTAAGGGTCCCATAGAAGACCAAACTACACACCTGTATCATATATGCAGAGTGCCTAAGTCACTCTCATGCAGGCTCCCTGATTGTTGGTTCAGTCGCTGCAGTTAGTTGATTCTGTGAGGTTTTTTGTCATGTTCTTGACTGCTCTGGCTCCTACACATCTTTCTACTCTGATGGAACTGGGAAAAATCATACTGAGTGAGGTACCCAGACAAATGAAGACACACATGGTACGTAATCACTTATAAGTGGATATTAGCTGTAAAAGAAAGTATAATAATGCTACAGTCTACAGACCCAGAGACTCGGTAGCCAGGAGAGTGCATACCGCACAGGCAGAGCTCCCCGGGAAGAGGAAATAGAAGAGGTTTCCTAAGTGGACTGAGGGCAAGTGGTGATGAGAACATGAGCAGTCAGGTTGCTAGGGCACCGAGTGGGAGAGTGCTGTGGGTACATTTCAGGGTTGGTGGAAGCCTGGCACGGGGAATCCCCCAGAATTCTATGGAAGGACCCCAGATTAGATGAACTGGCCATCTCCTGTGACCATATTGGTGCCTGGCCCCATTGTCATTAGAGCAGCACCAACCAGGAACTGATGGAGGCAGATGCAGAGACCTACCGCCAAATATTAGGTGGAGTTTGGGAATCCAGCACTTTATTTCTTAAAAATAAAATAAAAGTCAAAATTAAAAATTGCCAGGAAAAAAATTCTTAGGAGGATATCTTTTTTTTTGTTTTGTTTT
>NW_004949096.1:4241665-4252015 GCF_000317375.1 Microtus ochrogaster | reverse complement strand
CAAGAGTGGTATTGCTGGGTCCAGGTGTAGGTTGATCCCAAATTTCCTGAGAAGTTGCACAAGTTTGCATTTAGGAGGATATCTTAAAGTTAAGCCAGGCCATATTGTTTCCAAATTCAGTTGGTAACTTACTATTAAAAATCTTGCACAGATTGGAAATGACTAATCAACATTAGGAAAATGTAATTGGGAGATCTGCCCTCATGCTGTTCATGGCTAAAAATTTCTTCATGTCCAATTTTAGCAATGGTGTTCCAATGTGATTTTTTTAATGATTAGAACTGCTGTATTGAAAAGAAATCAATTTATACATTCCCTAGTCCCTGTTGATGATTTCAGATACACTAGTCTGTATCACTTTCCGTCTTCAGTGAGGAGCATTACCAAAGTCTTAGGGACTTCAAAACACAGGAAACAGTCAAATAAAAGGTGAAGTTTAGTCCAGAAAGACAAAAGTTTGTATGAGTAGGGAATTGCATTAAAATTATTTGTGATTATTAGCTTTATACACCCATGTCTTTTTTGGTTTTTATGTTTTATTTTAATTTTTGGTTACTCTTTTTAAATAAAAAAATCAACCTTAAAGCTATAACCTGTGAATACTGTCTTCATCAGAGTCTGTGACAATAACAAGCAATATTTATACCAGGCAACATTCAAAACACTTGTTTGTTTTTGGAATATGTTCAGCTGGCTTATCTTCATAAACACTCTGAACAAAATGAAATGGTGGACTAGTTGTTTTCCAGTATGATGGAGACATATGAAGCAAAGCTTGTACTTAGGGCCATGCCCATTAAAGGCAGGGGTGCACGCCTTTAATCCCAGGACTGGGGAGGCAGAGGTAGGTGGATCTCTGAGTTCTAGGCCAGCCTGGTCAACAGAGAGAGTTCCAGGACAGCCAGAACTGCACAGAGAAATCCTATTTACAAAAATAAAATAAAGTAAAATGAGAAAAAGAGAGAATATCATTTGTGTTTTAGTAATATATTTCTGACAGGAAAGTATTATGGGATGACAGGTTTGATATTAACATTGCCCTCAACCAGCTTCCTTCTGGTCCTCTTTCCTCATAGTTGAAGGATTAGAATATTTAGTTCTACCATTATTTTTCTGAAATTTTTTCCTGTCCTATGTCCAAATCAGATCTATAGCTGTGATTCAATTGTTAATTCACTTAGAAGGAAATAAGCAGAGCAGGATTCTTTGGTTTTTAGATGATTATAGAGATAAAATATCATTTAATTGTATTACATCAAAAACAGTTAACCTAAAGCCAGAAAGTGCTTATTTTTTTCATTTTAAATGTAAAGGTTGCTGACTGACAAAACATACTGTTAACAGAATTAAACATTACAGTGAATTATAAATTATTAATGTTCTCAAAGAGTTCTCCTTTTTAATGAAACAGTGTTATTGTTAAATAACAGTTTGAATCTCTGGAGCAGTTTAGAACTTTTGCTGTGCTCTTCCAGTACTGAGTCCTAAATTTGGCAGCTGTTTCTTGACTGATGCCCTCAGTATCCCCTGCTTTTATGTGGTGGCATTCGGACCCTTAGCTTCTTTGTTCACATCATATCAACAAGCACATCACTCACTTCATCCCCAGTGAATTTTCTGGACTCCTTTGCTCTGCTTGTACATACTCACCAAACAAAACGTGAACTCCTGGGAATCCATAACTTAGGGCTCTCCTTTTGAGTTGTCTTTCAGGAAACTGCTCTCGTTTTATACTAGTCAAGTCACAACTTGTGCATCTTTTCTCTTTCCTCTGTCCAACTTCAGAAAAATATCTCTTCTTAAATACAGTTTTTTTGCTGCTTAACCAGCATTTTCTATTTATTTTTACTAAAAGATGCTTCTTTGCAGTGAAATGGTTTTGATGGTTTCAAAAAGATAGGAATTATAAAACATATATTTTTTCCTGTGCTGAAAAAACTCACACGAAATATATATTCTAAAAACATCTGCCTAAAAAGAGAAGGAAGAGTGCAGGATATAATTAAGCACACCGCGGAACTCATCTGCCACAAGAAGTGGGATGGAAGGGAGGAGGAAGAAGAGTTAGAGACCGAGAGGTGGGGAGGGAACATGGATTAAAGACATCTTCCGTAGTACCTAATCAATCCCAGTGGGGTTGCCTCATCTACGGACAGTTAATCTTCCTTGTTTAACAGGCACAGTGCCCCTTCTGCTGGGATTCAGGTTAGGGAATTCATGTTTTTATTGGTTTTCTTCCCCTGTCATTCCTTCTTGTACTTTGTTTAGAAGGAATACTGGAGGAGTTGAAGCTATTCAAGCAGAGCTGGTCTCCTCTCAGTTCCTGTTATCATCATAAACTGTTATCTCTCATCTGAGTTTTTTCTTCTTCAAAAAGCCAAATATTTCTACTTGTCCATTCTTTTCCCCTGAGTTTTCCTTAGAGAAACAGGATAACTCTCATGCTTGATAAACTCTAAAATCACGTCAAACCCCTGGAGCTCAGAGAGTTAGAATGATGTGACCAGGGCCATGGAGATCATAAATGAATTATCCAGAACATAGTATCAATAGCAAGTTTGATTTTTTTAAATTAAATTGTAGCATGAGATTAGAATTGTGACATATTTATAGAGGTGGTTTATGGAAAAGGTCATTTGAAACATTCATGTTGATTTGTTTTGTAAATTTCTAAGGAAAGGGTACATCCATAATAAAATTTCCTTGTTTATTATCAACTTGTGAAAATGAAAAATGTGGCCTATTGCTATATTAATTATCCATGAGAATAAAAAATTAACGCCTATTATAATTTTAGAAGTGCAAAGTGATGGCTTGGTCACCCATTCACCCAAAACGTGGTAGGGTTCACTTCTTATTTCATAAATCCCATTTATCTTTTACTTTATGCTTGCTGTGTTACATTTGGCTAGTAATAAATGATTTTTCTTCACCTGCAGAAACCTTCTTTATTGGTAGTACATCTCTAAGAATATAATCATGATATATTAAAAAATAATCATGTAAATTGTGATCATTTTACATATTTCAGAATATCTTTGAATAAGGAGACTATACCATTTCAAAAAACTGGTTCGGATGCATTTTACTTGGGAAAAGTTAACACATGTGAAAATTGTTTATTTAAATCCAGTGTTCTAACAGGTTTTTGATGTTGATACATATGAGCTTTGTTTGGGGAAAGTTCTTTAATTAAATTAGGCTGAAATCATGACTTTAAAACAGGTAAGGATGGATAAGAGATTTGTAATTTAGAGGATCCTGTTTTGCCTATTCACTATGTGCCTGAAGGTCTGCTTTGGGAAATGCCATCATTTGATCATGAGATTTGTGTGTGTTTTTCTTCTTTACATTATTTATTTGCTTATATTTCATGTGCATGTGTGCTTTGTTGGCATGTATGTCTGAGCACAGTACACATTCTTGATGCTTGGAGAAGGCAGAAGAAAGCTTTGGATTCTCTCTAACTCCAGTTACAGATGGTTGTGAGCTTCCAGGTGGGTGCTGGGAACTGAAACAGGGGCCACTTGAAGAGCAACCAATGCTCTTTACTGCTGAGCTATTTACAGCTCCTCTAACTATGAATCTCTTAAAATGTAAAATTGCTATTTAAAGTGGTATATAATATATAGCCATGCTTTTGTGCCAATGCTGATAGAAGTATAATGTTAAATTCTGAAAATGTTTTATATCGGTCTTGAGAAATGGCTAAATGTAAAAACAACTTTCCATATGTGTGTGAAATACTTATTTCGAAGCCGCAGGACTTACATAAAGCCAGGCAAATGTATCCACCCCCACACACCCACACATCCATATACATGCATACAGACATGTCATACAGAAACATAAATGATGATATATATATCATGAAATGCTGCATGAAATACATAAATTAAAAAATTGTCAGTGCTGCTTGTACACTTTTTCCCCCATGTTTAGTTCACATTCTGTTTTATGGTCATGTTCTTTCTATTTTAGTGAGAAGATTTATTCCAGATTAAGTAGGTTTTAATGTTAAAATAACAGACACAGGGACTTCCCTTCTTGTGAAGTTTGTATATACAGTTTTTAACATGTGTACTTAAATATATTTTAACTCTGGTTCATAATCTTAGGTTATCATTGTATCCAACATTACTACATTGAATATTATTTCTCATCCAAACCATGACTCTTTGGAGAGTGAAAGATTTGCAATAATTCTACCAGAACACTAGAATATAGTTAGATACATTTCTTTAAAAGTGTGGATCTTTTTAGACAAACATTGTAAGAACTAGATCTCAGTCTTCTTAGTTATCTTGTTTGCCCACATTTTAAAGGGAATTGTAAAATTACAGTTGAGCAGTACACCAGATCTGGACCATAAGAAACACTGTACAAATTTGTAGGTTAGGACTGGTTTGGAAGTTAGGGAAGTCTTTGAACACCCTCCCAACGTCATACATTTAGTTTTGTGGGCTATTTCAATAAGGTCACTGGTAATATAAAATAAAAACAGTGTACATATTTATTACATAATATAACATGCTCAGACTGTTTCTTTGATGTCTTTTATTATTCTTGCTCCTAAGCGCTGGAGACGTTTAAAGGTATTAGAATTGTGTTACTTTGGTGGTTTTTTTCCAAAGATATGTACCTAATTTAATTACAAGCTTAGAATTTGTCTCAAGTGTTAGACATAAGAAGCCTTCGACTCTTTTGTCTTGTATTTGCTATTTTTTTATTTTTCAGATTTTATTATATTTGTTCCATGGCTGTTTTTAGAAATATCTAGTCTCATTCCCACCTTCATGAATATATCTAGATTTCCTTTAAGTATTTAATAAAATCATTATGCTATGAACCACACCAATTTTACGCTATCTCCAATAATGAGAAGTTATTAGAAATATTGCTAGTTTTCAGCTAGCTATAAAGTACTAAAGCTAGCATCACAGCACTCTGGCCAATTTGACCTCGTGGTGAAATATTAATGTGTCTTGGTTTTCCAGTGAATCTTACTTCTGTTCTGATGAAACACTTAGTGCTCAAAATAAAGCCAAGTCTTAATTCTGAAAATTTGAATTTAGGGCAAACAATACTATTTTTATATTTGTTCCTATCTTTAAAGCTGTCTACTTCTGCAAAATAAAGTAGTTGAAAACAATGTTATGTTCATTGCTAAAGAGTAATTGTTTTCTATTTTGGTAAGGTCTTTCTAGATATGACATTTGGTGCAGGAGGACACACAAAAGCTATTCTGCAGAAGGAACCAGATATTACTGTCTATGCTTTAGACCGAGACCCAACAGCTTATGCAATAGCCAAGCAGCTTTCGCAAGTGTATCCGTAAGTAACTCTCTATTTAACTTTGGTGCTAAGTTCTACCAAGTTTGGTTTATCTTCCTGGAATTTGCTTGACCTTGACTGTTGGTCTATTTTTTCATTACTGGCTATTTCACTGTTCACATCCGTCACTACAAAAGAAAGAATTAATGTAAATGTGTTTATAGTGCACATAAAGCAATGCCATTAATGCACACATACTTTCTAAATTTGTGGGAATAAAATATAAAGAAGGACTCCAGTATATAAGATTAAATATATGTTGAAATTTCCACAAAAAATAATTTGACAATGAAAATATTGTCAGGAAATCACTCTTGTTAGCTGTATTTAGTGACGTTTGCCTCAAGTATGTACTGCTCATTAAGCAGAGACATGCTGATCTAAATCTTCAGCCTGGGAAGGATATCAAGACATCTTCTCAAAATATTACACAATATAATACAATGCAAAAATTACTTGCTACAAGTTTAGCTGAATAACATATATGACATCTCACAGATATCTGTATCTCACAATATTGTACCTGCTTTCTCTGAATTTTCTCCAATTCATATGTAGTGATTTATCCTTTTGTCAGAACTAGTGGACTCTCACTCTGCCACCTTTAAAACAAATAGGGTCAGAGTTGGTTCAGCAGGCAAGTGTGCATGCCTCCAAGCCTGACTACCTGAGTTCAGTCAATCACTCTCACTTGCTGAAAGGACAGAGCTAACTGCTAGTCTTGCACTGATCTCTTGTCTTCTCATACATGCCTTGGCATGCACACTCACATGGACCCTTATATGTGGACACACACAGCACATCCTCAATATTGTCTTAATGAGCAATCATTAAAGAATACAGTGGCTTACATAGTAAAATCTGTATCGTATGGTATTTGTAATACTTTATTCTAGAAGAGACAGTGTCTTGGGTGACTGTTTCCAAGTATAAGAACTATTTTCAGCCAACGAGAATGTTATTCTCTCACACTCCACACCTGGAATCAGGAAAAGTTGAATGGAAGTTTGACTATTGCTTACCACTATCAGCAATGGGGTGGCATGGCTGGTGAAACAGCACAGCGTGGCCACGGGCAGGTTTATCCAGAGTTTGAGAGGACAGTATTCTGCACTCGGTGGAGGAGGGGCGCGTTTTCCACTCTCTCAGCAGATTTTGCAGATCTAAAGAGGAAGATTCACACTTTCAATGAATTTTTCAGTAATGTACATTCTTCTGAAAGTCTCTTGGCTTGATCCCATTTTCTTTCTTCTTCTGCAATGTAACATACATAGAAGTACTTATTTTTAAGTGGATTTTATTTTACCAAGCATAGTATTTTTCACTTTGTAGACATGGAAGCTATTAATGTTAGACATATAAATGTTTAAAAGAAATAATAATCATCTAGCTGTTTTTATTAAAAATATTCCAGTTAAACAAATGAATATCAGCAAAATAATTTTGATTTACATTTACTTGATTATTACTTTTACATGTTGTATCACATTTAGAAGTCAGTTCACTCTACAGTGTGAGTCCATAGGCTCAAACTTAGGGATTGTTGTTCAACAGCAATGAGCCATCTTGCTGGCATAAGAAAACAATCAAAATATAAAATACTGTCTAAGAAATGGGCTAATGACAATTAATTTCTGTAAAAGTAAATATTCCTTTAAGCAGTTTACATAATTTCTGCTGTTATATTTATAATTTTAAAATGCCTTACAAAAGTAAATAAGAAACTTTAAAAATATTCACTCATGTTTTCTTTTATAGTTATTTGACCTATAGTTAAGATCTCCCAAAACAGGCCAAATATGGCTTATCAGTGAAAAGCAAAGGATCCCTTTTCAGTTCCCAGAACCCATGTAGGGCAGCTCATAACCACCTGTAACACGACCCCAGAAAATCCAATTTTCTGTATTCTGCCAACAGCTACACTCACACATGTACCTGACTCCCGCCCAGCACACATTCACATACACATACACGTATGCATAATTAACAATAAAAAACTACATATGATATGATGAAATAGCTATAAACTTAGAAATCCATGTAAATTTAAATACCTAATACAGGAAAGGGTATAAAAACTCCATTCATAAGAATCCCTAAAAGTAAATAAAATTGTTAATAACAAGTTTATCAATGTTTTATTTAAAGTGTAACTTTATTAACTGCAGTACAAGATCTGAACAAACAGAAACGTATTTGTTTGGGGGTGGAAGTACTATTTTTGAATCCCCCTATTTTTCTGAAAAACATTTATCCATTAAGCATCTTAATTTCATCTTAACTGATATTTGCTTTTTATTTGAATGATGTGATATTCATTTATAGTAGATAGGAAGGGCACCTCTTTGAATAACAAGCAGAGGAGACGTTTACTGCAGGCGTCAGGTGATGCTGTGAAGACTAATGGGTTAGGAGGGCATTGTCATGAGAAGTCCCAGGGAGTGTTAGAGAGGCTGGAGGCAGATTCCAATAAGTAAAACCAGCTTAAAGAAAGACAGAGATGTGTATGCTTATTGATAAGATAGCACATTATTAATATAGGACTGATCTGCCTTTCAGCTTTACAGAAAAACAATGACCCTTTGTTTTTCTATTACATTAAGAAGTGCTTCCATTATCACATGTACTCATGCATACGTGGTTTTAAACATAAAGCAAAGAAAAGCAGCCCACAGGCCACAATCCCAGAGAACCTAGACAACAATGAGGACCCTGAGAGAAACATACATGGATCTAATCTACATGGGAAGTAGAAAAAGACAAGATCTCCTGAGTAAATTGGGAACATGGGGACCTTGGGAGAGGCTTGAAGGGGAGGGGAGATACAGGGAGGGGAGCAGAGAAAAATGTAGAGCTCAACAAAAAACAAAAAAAAAAAAAAAAAAAAAAACAGTGACTTCCAACAGAGGGAAAATGTATGAAAAATGTGGCAATAAAGTTCCTAAAAGTAAACTGAAGGAACAACATAAGTTTGAGAAATTAGCCTAATTACAGTCACAGATCTATGAATCATAATTTAGAAAAAAATATTCTATAAAATGAAAAGACCTGGCTATAAAGTAACACACTAATTTTTCAATAGAAAATTTTAAAATGGAATATGAAAGGATTAATATGTTAATATAGAATGAATTTTTAAAACTTGATAAGAAGACCACAAAATCCAATTGTCAAAATGGACATAAAAATTCTTGTTAGATTTCTTCACAGAAGATTTGAAAAAATGTCCCAACTTAGTTTAGTATTGGTAATGGAGGTAATGAAATTATAGTTATACACTATGGGAAATGAAATTATAGTGGTACTCGGTGGAAAAGTACATTTTTGTTTATGAGGATATAGGGAACATACACATATTCATTTTAAAGGATATTTCTAATATTAATATAAAGATATGCTTTTTTAAAAAATGAAAGTTGCCTAATAAAAGAGGAAGTGCCTAACAAGACCCTTCTTTAGGCTTCAACAGTGTATGTATATATATACATATTGTATGTATAGTTGACAGGAAGCTTAGAGAAGGGAACAACATTTAAAAGAAGCTATATTTATATGATCGCATCTTTGCATATTCATGTAAATTATAATATACGATGTATTGTACAGTGTGTACATGCATACATGAATACCTTATTGTATCAATAGTATAAAATTTATACAATGAAAAATTTGAATGGAAGTTATTCCTGGGAATACTGGATGTTTATTGGAATATTATCTTCTTGAAGGAAGTAACCACAATTTATTTTAGAGAATATAGTGAAATAAGTAATTTGTTATTTTAGTATGAATATCTTTTGAGAAAGTAAAGGTAATTACTTCTTTTCATGTATTTATGTTGCTGTCATTTTAAAACATTTTACACTTCTGAAATTTTTCATATTATTTACTCTATCATATTATTATCCCATTAATAAACCCAGCATTTTCTCTGAAAACTGAACAAGAGGCAAATGCTGACTCTTCTGTTAACCAAGTTTAGCTCTTTCAGAAGAGATGACATGTTAGATTACCTGCTGTTTGGAAACTGGACCTTTCCCCAGTGCCTCCGAAGACTGCGCTGAGGAAACACATTTAAACTGGAGCGGTGGGGCACTGGAAGATGGATGTTGTTAAACACATTTAAACTGGAGCGGTGGGGCACTGAAAGATGGATGTTGAAGGCAATTTAACCACATGTAGGCTTTTTTCTAATTTCTGGAGGAACAAGATGCGTTCAATATATTAAATACAGAAAAGATAGAAAAATGTTTGAAGAGTGAAATATAAATCATGCTGATTTCATTATTGTATTTTTAAGACAGATTTTTAAAAGCCTAGCTTTATTTCAAAAGTTTCCTGTATAGCGATATAATTAGAGAATTTATCTGTATAAGTATGTGTTTATCATCTTTACACTAGATATTTGACATTTGCCTCCTCTTGTTACACTGCTATTTCTCAATTTTTGTCATATTTGCATTTGAAGTCAAAAAGGGACAAGTCTTTAATTCATGGCTTCAGGTTATTTTTTATGCATTCTCAACCAAAGGACAGTGACTGGACATAATTTAGTTATATTCTCAGTCAAAGCCAAAGCAGGTGAGTCTGGTTTTCAGAGCAGCTTACTCAGGTCATAGTCTTCAGGAAGCAGAAAAAGAGAATCCCTACGCTATCTAAAAGACATCCTTTTCTTGTTTATTCCTTCTGGCCCTCGGCTATAAGATGGTACTCACTACATTCAGGGCACACGTGCTCCCCCATTAATTAATACACTGTACCTAGAGACGAGCTTCACTAATTTACATGATTCTCTGTACCATTAGTTTGGTAAGATTAGCTATCTCACATGAGAATGTTTGCGAGACAATGGTAATCCCTAGTCTCCAACTCTTCTGAATCCTTTGCAAGGTTTTCTCCATTAAATTTATACAGCATTCACAGTTTTGATAAAATGTAAATATAATTTTTTTTTTTTTTGGTTTTTTTCGAGACAGGGTTTCTCTGTGGCTTTGGAGCCTGTCCTGGAACTAGCTC
>NW_004949096.1:4231980-4241565 GCF_000317375.1 Microtus ochrogaster | reverse complement strand
CTCGAACTCACAGAGATCCGCCTGCCTCTGCCTCCCGAGTGCTGGGATTAAAGGCGTGCGCCACCGTCGCCCGGCTGTAAATATAATTAAAATAGTTCCATAGTTTAAATAGCTTGTGCTTTTCCATTGCTCTTAAGTACAAAATCTTTAACAAGGTTATGCATGATCAGCCGTAGTTTACCTCTTTAGCATCTCTCTCTTTTGTCTGCTCTGATGACTTGTTTTATGCTTCCTTTCCATGTGCTATTCTTTTTACTGTGAAAGAACTTTGAATATTCTGTTCTCACTACTTATAAACATTCTGTCCTGTTCTAACATTCCTGCTTCCTTTATCAAGATAGCATTCATCTGGTCATGGCTGAAATTCATTTCCTCTGGAACTCATCACAGATGTTCTAGACTAGAATAATACTGATATCATGTTACCTTTGAACATACTGTACTTATTAACTGTCATGATCATGACCATAATTAAGTGTTTATGAAATTATATTGTTCCTATCTATTTTGCCTTACACGGTAAGCTTAGTGATGATATAAGCTACAGGTTTTAATTTCTTTATAGCTCTCAGGACTTGGAAACTTCATGAAAACTAGTTAGTACAATGCATGCTTATGAAATAGACATAGTCATCAAGTCTTTAGATTTTTAAACCAGAGTTCAGTGGTTTTACTTACACAAAAAATAACTTATGCTATAATGTTGAGATCCCATGGGCAAAGGTTATTTTTACAACATCCTGTTTTAGACATCTTTGTGTTATCATAAAGATATTAAAAGGTAATAGACCACAATCTGCAATTCAATTATATCATGTCATATAATTGGATGGGCAGGATCATGGGGAGGCTCTGGGAGGGGAAACGTGATCAAAATACATTGTGTGAAAATTTTTAGATTAAATATATTTCTAAAACAAAAATGTACATTTGAACAGATAAATAGAATATGGCAAAATATTTTAACAAAATTGCTTCATTAGAAGTAATCTTAATTTAACTTTATATAATACTTAATATTCTTATTTCTTCCATTCCATTCCATAAAATGCTGATTAAGATGCCCAAATCAGTTTCATGACTTATTAAAAACACATATTAAGTAGGTTGCTAAACCTGATTATCTCAGGATTTATAGCTGTAAGGTATTGTATTAGTTTCTTTTGTTTCACTGTGACCAAATACATGACAGAAACCACAAGAGGATAGATTAGATTAGTTTTGACTTGTGATTTTGACTCATTTAGTTCATGGTGTAGTGGCTAAGTTCTTGCTATGAGAAATTAGGCCCAGTAACGCACAAGGAATCAGAGAGCCAGAACTTCAAAAGCTTGCTCATGGATATCTCCTTTTGCCAGTTTGATCCTACCTACTGAAGGAGATAAGCTTCCCAATACAGCACAGCTAGATGAAGTAAGTATTCAACCAATGAGCTTGGAAGGGATGTTTCCTTCCAAGACTATAGTAGGTGCGTTGTTATCTTTATTTTAAGACGAGAAAACTTCGGAACCGAAAGGTTGAGTAAGTAACTTATTTTTTCTGACTGGTAAATGATAGAGTTAGGAATATGAGGAAGCTGCATTCTGGCCCCAGAGTTCTACCTGAAGAAGGAAACAAGGTAGATGTTACATTGGAAGATATGTGACAATTTTATTGCTACACACAGAGGATGAACAGTGAGTAAAAAACATATGAACTGTTTGGGCTCATAAACCAGTGATCAAATGTATGTTTCCAAGATGAAGTCATTTACCCACAAGGTAGACCATGAAGTGGAAGATTATGGGTAGAATTACTGATCTTGTGTTTGCCTTTCAATACTATAGGTTTTCAATTAGAAACTAATAAACTGTTCTATATGACTTGGTGATATAGGGGGTTAGACTACTTTCTTTATACTTGCCAAGTCATATGACTAAGAATTCTTGAGGGATCAGACCCAATTGTATTATAATATTAAGTTCTGTCCCACGCCTTCTCTAGCTTTTGACAGTATGACATGATGTCCTTATTGACAAGTTCATACTAAGAACCACAGTCTAGTTACCAAAAAGGAAAAAAATTACAAGTCTCATTGTTTTTTAATTAATTTTATGATTTTCAATAATGATTCATTGATATCTACTTTGATATAAATTTGTCAGAACTTTTAGAATTCCATTAAAAATGTGAAGCTAGAGACTGTTAACAGGAAGTAGAACTTCTTTTTTTGTTACTTTAGCAGTTTTTTGTTTGTGTGTGTGTTTGATTGATTTGGGGTGTTTATTTTTTGAGACAAGATTTCTTTGTGTAGCCTTTGCTGTCCCTGAACTAGTTCTGTAGACTAGACTGGACTCAAGTTTATAGATATCCAACTGCCTCTGCCTCCCTAGTGCTGGATTAAAGGCATGTGCTTCCACCGCCCAGAGAAAGTAGAAGTTCTAATAGGTGACTGAGAAATGAAAATATTTTCAGTCTATTGTTAGTTACCTTTCTGTCTATGACCAAAATACCCAAACAGAATAATTTAAAGGACAAGAATAACAAAATAAAAAGCCTATAAAAGTCAAAAACAAAAACAAAATCATGGCATTCATTTTGTGTTGGCCAACTACTCATAGTCATGGAACCTACCCTGGAGTGTGGTTGCTATAATACACTGGAAAAAACTGATGTTCCCTTTGCCAGGAGGTATACATAACATTTGGTTGGGGGTGGAAGAGATAACCTAGACCAAAAAGACAAATATATGTTTTCTCCTCTGTGGATATTGGCTTTATATTTATTTTTATTTTATGTGCATAGGTATTTTGCTTTCACACACCTATCTGTGAGAAAGTGTCAGAACTTCTGGAGTTGGAGTTACAGACAGTTGTGAACTGCCATATTGGTGCTGGGAATTGAACCCAAGTTCTCTGGAAGAGCAACCAGTGCTCTTAACTGGTGAACCATTTCTCCAGTCCCTGGATGTTAACTTTTAAGCTTTCAGTTATCTGTGCTACGATCCAAATATCCACTGAGGTTATTTACCTAGTAAGGAACTGGGATGGGGGCAGGGTGGAGAGGATCTGTAAAGGAAGAAAAAATAGATGGTAGTGTTGTAAAGAGATAAAGGGGAAATTAGACCAGAAGGATTGAATAGGAAGAGTGATGGAAGAGAGGATTAAATAGGAGGGACTATAACTAACAGACACTGAAGCCCATTTGAAAACCTATATTGTATCTTTTTTGAAGTAATTGCAGCATGATAGC
This sequence comes from Microtus ochrogaster, assembly GCF_000317375.1. Classification (NCBI taxonomy): domain Eukaryota; kingdom Metazoa; phylum Chordata; class Mammalia; order Rodentia; family Cricetidae; genus Microtus; species Microtus ochrogaster. Next base: position 4,238,334 of record NW_004949096.1, on the reverse strand, counting down.
AGAGTCCCTGGAATGAGCTTAGTGGCCTTTATAAAAGTTGAAGGAAAGTACCTGTCCATCTTCTTTAAGGCCACAACCTTCATTTTTGCTTCTTATACTCGGTAGGACACAGTAAGATGTCCACTTTTGAGGATAAGACATGCCCTTAGGAGAAAGTGAACTGAGGATAACTTCAGCTTAGACTTTCTTCCCTTCAGTATGGAACACATCCCTGTAGTCGTAGCTTATTCAAGTCTGTGGCTCCTTAGAGCACCATGAACAGGCTGAGAGAACCGTTCACAACTCCAAGTATGTCTCCACTAAATTATATCAGTTTTCCCCTCTCTGATTTACGTTTTAAAATTAATTTTTAAAATTGACATGTAAAATAATGGTTTTGATTTTAGCATTTGCACATATATTGCAGATATGTTGTAGCCTTATCATCCTGAAATCAAAGCAGTGGTTATTACCCACAAGCGGTCCCGCAAGATCAAGCCTATTGGCACACCCTCTAAGAACTGGGCAGACACTTGCTCCCATTTGCCCCACCCACAAGGACTCAGGAATCCTGCCTGCCCTGTGTAGTCTTAGGAGATACTATGGTAAATAGAAGAGAGAAGTGTAACTCTTGTGGAGGGCTCCATTTATGCTGCTCTTAGCAATTGTCACCTAAGTTAGCGCGGGAATTCGGACTTTTGAGATTACCCATTCTCCTCAAAAGAGCTCCTCACATTCCTGTAAGTGAGGAGTTCCCTAACAATATCACATGATTTCCCATCAGGACTTGTGTGGGATCAGTTCCTAGGTCTGTCTTTGCTGGTTATCTAGCTTATTGGCATTTGTTTACATCTTCCTTTGGAAAGTAGAGCACCACTGTCCCCTGCTATGTTGTCCCTTGCTCACGTTCCTGCCACCTGACTCTCAGTATCCCTTTTCACTCTGCCTATGGTGGTGGGGGTTTTGTGAATAGCAGGTGGCTGATTCAGCCCCAGGCCACTGGACTGTGGGACTGTTTTAGCTTAACTTTGCTGTCCTTACTACTGTGGCTTTGTAGTATGAGATTGGGTATTGTGGCACCTTCACTAACTCTCTTCCCTCCTGAGATTGCCTTGACTAACAAGATCCCTTTGTACTTCTATAGGAAATTTAAGAGTATTCTTCTCTGTTTCTGGACAATTTTTTGTTATTGTTTCTCCATTATTCTTGCCTTGTGTCCTGAGCAGCTCATATTTTATGAGATTCTTTTCTATGCATAAAGCAAAAAGGACAACTGAATGGGGCAGAAAGAGGGAATCAGGGATTTGGAGTATGATGAGGGATGGGATAGAATGAGTTATGCATAAAAATGCCATCATAATCTTCATTGTTTTAATGCTAACTTAAAAACTAATATATAAAAAAGAAAATTTCACAGCAAGAAAAAGGCAAACATGAATTAATTCCCATGAGTCTTCTGTTCTTTGAATCCTTCCTTCTATATGAACATCATGCTGACTTGTTAAAATATATTATTTTCTTCATTGAAGAAAGTTTAAGATTTTCTGGGTTTTGCTTTTAGCTTTTGGTTCTGAAGCTTAAATTTTCTGTAAGCCTAATTATACAAATTACATCAATTGTTATTTAGGGCATTACTAATATAAAGGACATGCTTTACTTATTACAAATAAATTTTGGCTTTTATTTCCTAACAAATGTAAGTTTCATTGCAGACCTATATTTTAATACATCTATACTGGCTCCCAATTAGTGTTAAAGATTTATTCATAGAATATTTGGCTTAAAAATTTAGAAAACTGATTCATGGAATTTAACATGCATATTTGAAATGCAAATTATATTTATATTATGATAACTATGAGAAAATGAATTACCCTCACCAAATTGAGATAATCCATTTTCATTGCCTACGTCATTTGAACATACCCATATGGTAGAAGATTAGAATAGCAGCAGCTTGCTCGTTATAACACTTGCTATACCTAGAAAGACTTCATTTTATCTTGGGTAAACAGTATATATTTAGAGGCATATTTTATTACATATGAGAAAAATTTTAGTAGAAGTCTTTATGTTTTCACTTCTAAGCTATTAAAAGAATGAAAACAATAGTTATATTTTCTCAGACATCATAGAGTAATTAAATTAAAATGAGTACACTCTAATTACATGTGTAATCCTCCTTTTCTTTCTACTCCCTTTTTTTCTCCCTGATATTTAAAGTAAAACTGAAACCAACAGCTGCTGGATTAGATTATCTAGTTTCATATTGTGACATTCTTTCCCCCCTGGGAGAGCAGAATATATGTTTAGTGTACAATTCAGCAGCCATTTTACTGCCTCCTGGCTATGAGGCCATTGGCTTGGCCTGGGGAATGTTGACAAGCCCACGATCAGCTCTTCATAGTACAAGGAGAGCGTATTATCTAATAGGTGAATAAACTTCTGGGAGGCTCAGCATGTAAATCTATGGGTGGGAAGGCCCAAGTACATTCTGAAGCTAAATTTAAATTATGTTTGGAATGTGTACTTTCATCTTCTCCAGTACTTATTTAATTCAGTTCATGCAACTGTATTTTGGGATACATATTAAACCATCTTTTGGGCTTTCACCTAGCTAAAAAGATCCACATAATCCCTTCATATTCTATCAGGAAATACAGATATTGAATAGGTGTTTACAAGAGAATAACAAGCTTTAGGGCTCTTTCTTAGGTGTTAAGGAAATGTACTGAGTAATTTTATAAAGGTGGCTGAACATTAAATGAAGTAATAGTACCATTTGTAACTAATGTTTATGAAAATGAGCCTTTAATACATGGCCTGTTGTGAAGATTTCATTGTACAAGAAAAATATTCAGTAACAAGTTACCATTGGCCAATTAAATGTGTTACTGATTGCTTTAAATTACTGTTGAAATAATCCTCTATACAACTTACTTACTCCATCTTTCAAAAGCAAAGCTGTATTTTCCGTAAAATCATTAAGAAAATTCTAATTTGATTTAAATGTGCCTCCCTTATTCTGTATCACAAATTCTGCAACATTTATTCGAGATCTTACCATATTCTGTTTGTTTAATTACATATGTCATATGATCTTTAAAGTATGGCTGTGTCTTGTACAATCAATGGCATATAGTAGATACTCGCTTGTTATCAAATGTGTATCTATCTGGTTGGAAAAGTAAGTGATGATTTCCATTTTTGGTATCTAGTTTATACAAGAAGACTAATATGTACTAATTTTACCTTGTCTTCCATTTAACAATGTAAGTAGAACTCTCCTAAATCTTCAAACCGTAGTTAACATTTTAAATATATCTAGATTCTAGAAAGAACAAGGGGCAAACATCAGATAAAATTTCTCATTAAATATTCATTCAGGAATATTATGTGACACATCTTGTTAATATAGCCTGCCTTCCAAAGATCCCAAACTCCAGTCCATAGTAACAACATGTACTTTGCAGAAACTGGTTATCACTGCTCTTTTGCTCTGAGCTTTTTTTTTTTAATGGAGACTTTTGTCTATGCCTGTCTTTCTGTATGCATGTTTGTATAGTCATTAAAAAATGTTTTAGATCATATTATAAAGAAATTTTACTTTAGTCCCCAGTAATGCTAATCTCCTATATTTTAACAGAGTTCAAAAACGTTAAAATTTAGCATTTCAAACTCTGATATATAAAAATCATTTATTTGAAATAGAAAGAAAGTCAGTATTATATGGTACTTTATTATCACTTAATAATTAAATATGACAGGATTAATAAAGTAAATTACAAAGCACATTTTATATTAACACAGTTAATATCTTCAAACATAATTTCAACAGTTGTATTCACAGAATTATATTATGTTCAATGTGTAGGCTCAGCATTGGATTTTTTGCATTAAAACTTTGCAATCCTATTGGTTATTGGAACACTTTTGGATGCTTTCTAACCTTCCTTTTATCAGGTGTGAAAGGGTTTATTTGTTAGAGATAGAGCTACTGAGAGAATTTTTATCTTTTTCTGCTGGAGTCTCCACAGCAATTCCCATGTTAGAGGCATCCCCATAAAGTTTGTCAAAGGATTTCCACCCACACTGTGAATACCTAACAGGGCTTGACCTATTTTTTTCCCTTATTAGTGTAGCAGATCTACATCATTGGGGAAAAATAGAATAATAGCTATCCTGAGCTTGAAGTTTGAAGTTTATCTTGTGTGTCCAAGGAATTGGAGTGCAAACCAAAACTTTTCTTTATTTCGAAGTAAACCATCTAACTGTAACACACCACACACTCACATCTGGCTTAATCAGTGTGGTGATGCCAGGCTTAGTCCATTCCCTTACTTCAGTGCCTTGTGACACAGTGGACCATGTTTTCCTTCCTTTATGCCTGGATTATTTGATTTTCTTTCTGCCTGGACCACATTTCTAAGCTCCTTATTGGTCACTTTTTTCTCTTCTTCTAATATTTGTTCTTTGGAGCTGGTCATACAGATCTCTTTCCTTCAGTAATCCTTTCCAAGCCTCAGAATTAAAATATACCTAAACATTGATAATTATTACCCCCACCCTCTCACTGCCCAAAATAAATCTCTCTGCATTCTTTCGTCTGCTAGTTATGTTCAGTTGCTGTGTTCTTGTGCTTGATGCTGTCTCTATTGTAGAGTATGAGCTCCTTAAACACAAGACGAACATTGAACTCTAGTTTGTGTTCAACTTCTGCTTCTTTGATGGAGGAGTTAATTTCATTGGTTAATAAAGAAACTGTCTTGGCCCATTTGATAGGCCAGCCCTTAGGTGGATGGAGTAAACAGAACAGAATGCTGGGAGGAAGTGAGGCAATTCCCTTGCCTCTCCTCTCTGGGTCAGACGCAATGAAGCTCCAGCCCAAGATGGATGCAGGTCAGACATGCTGAATCTTTCTGGGTAAGACAATACCTCTGGTGCTACACAGATTACTAAATATGGGTTAAACAAGATATGAGAGTTAGCCAAGAAGAGGCTAGATATAATGGGCCAGGCAGTGTTTAAATGAATATAGTTTTTGTGTTGTTATTTCTGGGGCTAAGCTAGCCGAGCGGGAGCCGGGTGGGACCAAAAGCCGGCCTGCCCTCAGCTCCTTCTGCACTTCTTGAATTCAATTAGAATAGTCTTAATACTCTGCACAAACATCATAGAAACAATAAATCAAAGAATGGGCTTCAAATAGCAAACTCTAATTCTAATTCTAATGTAGAGGGTATCATTCCTAGAATGTAAAAGAACCCCTTTCTTTAAAAGCAGATTACTGCTCCATGTGGTAATTTCCTTTATTCTAAGTTAACTTATTTGTCATTGCTTTAACATTTATCAGTGACTTCCCATTGCTTAAACTTACAAAACTCCAGTTTTTTATATAGATTTTTGTATCTTTTGATCTTAAATAACAGCATAAATATTGGCATTTTGTTGATTTTTTTTAATGGCAGAACAAATATTAGCATGTTGAGGAACTGTAGAGAAGGAATGTAGTATTGATCTGCTCCATGCTTTTGTCAAGGGTTCAGCCAGGGATCTTACAGGGTTAGTGTGCTGCTCCCAGGGAGGCCCCCCAAGCAGTTTCAGAATATAATCCCAGGAATCAGCCCACCCTTTGCAAGACATGGTTGGCTGAACCACCTCAGTTCTTTCTATTGTTTTCCAGGTATCTTATCACTGCCATAATTTCTGTATTACAATTCTCTGTTATTAAATGAATCCTTTATGTTTTGAAAGATAATTATATTAGTTAAACTTTATGACCCAATTGACACTTTCATCTCATTAATAAATTTAAAGGCAGAAAGCCCAGATGTCCATACAAGTTTCAGGTGATTAGAGTCAGCTCCATGATTTTTCTTGCTTGGACATCTTCTCTTAGCAACAAAAGAGACATCTGTTACTGTTAAAATCATCAAAGTTGAAAAACACCTCAAAATCAGATGTTTTGTTTTACCTGTATTTATATCATTTAAGCTCTTTATATGTTTGTTTATACCTGATTTGATCACATGGTATTATGTAATAAATTTTATTATTTTGGGGGGACTGAAGGGATGGCTCAGTAGTTAAGAGTAATTGTTGATCTTACATAGGACCCAGATTAGGTTCCTAGCACACAATACTGGTTCACAACTATCTGTAACTCCAGTTACATGTTATCCAGTGTCCTTTTCTGACCTCTGAGGGCACCAGACATTCATATGTCATACATACACATATAGAGACAAAACAGTTATAGACATACTCCAAATTTTTAATTATATTATTGGAAAGGAAACCATTTTGTTCTATTTTCCTTTTTCTTCTCTTTTGCTAGTATTAACATTCCAGTTCCTACACTAAAATATTAATATAAAA
>NW_004949096.1:4228047-4231799 GCF_000317375.1 Microtus ochrogaster | reverse complement strand
GGCGCACGCCTGTAATGCAAGCACTCAGGAGAGAGAGGTAGGCAGATCTCTGTGAGATCATGAGATCGAGGCCAGCCTGGTCTACAAGAACTAGTTCGAGGTCAGGCTCCAAAGCTACAGAGAAACCCTGTCTCAAAAAACCAAAACCAAATAAATAAATAAATTGTGGAATCTATGCTTACCTTTGAAAGCCTATCTCGACTATTCAGTGTACCTTTGTATGTGTGCAGATTATGATGACCATGGAACCTGGAGGTTGCCATTGGCTTTTGTCTTCCTTGTTCTCTCTTTATATTTTAAGATTTTGAGACAGAGACCTCTTAAACGTGAAGCTGATGAATTTGGCTAAACTTGCTGACCAATGAATTCTAGAAATCATCCTGTCATCTTGAAGTTTGTAGGCAAATTGGATGGATCTAAAAAGCATCATATTGAGTGATGTAACCCGGACCCAGAAAGACAAATATTATATGTGCTCACTCATAAATGGCTTTTAATCATAAGGCAAAGAAAAAGCAGCCTACAGTTCACAACCCCAGAAACCTTAGACAATAAAGAGGACCCTAAGAGGGACATACATGGATCTAATCTACATGGGAAGTAGAAAAGACAAAACTCCTGAGTAAATTGGGAGCATGGGGGCTATTGGAGAAAATAGAAAGGGAGGGGAGAGGAAGGAAGGGCAGCAGAGAAAAATATATAGTGCAATAAAGACAATTTTTAAAACGATAAAGTAGCCAGGTGGTGGTGGCGCACGCCTTTAATCCCAGCACTTGGGAGGAAGAGGCAGGCGGATCTCTGTGAGTTCAAGACCAGCCTGGTGTACAAGAGCTAGTTCCAGGAAAGGCTCCAAAACCACAGAGAAACCCTGTCTTGAAAAAACAAAAATAAAATAAAAAGATAAAGTAATGATGATAATGATTTCTGGTTCTTACTTATGCCTTCAGATACGTAGGTGTTTACAATATCATAATATGTAAATATATCATTCCTTAGATAGTATTTACTTTCCTATAATTGGAAAGTTTATGCTTCTTATCCAGTTGTTTCCTTGTTGCTTATATCTTGCTGGTGACTTGTTTGTTTTTCATAATGGTGAAGTGATTTCTTTAAGTCATTAAGTCAATAATAGTCATCATTATGAACATTATATTAAGTAATTTTGCTTTCTTGCACACATACACCATACACAGATAATGTTGTATCTGATGTTGACTAATTTAGAAATTTTAGGAGTGATGTGCTTTAATAACTGATATTTTCCCTGCATTATTTTTCTCATGCATTTCTTTTTCTGAAAAGTAAGGCCAAAGTTGCTTAATTTTATACCTTTCTATACTGCATTCATAACAGAGTTAGCAAAGTTATTGATTGAAAGACCAAAGCAACCTTCTGTTAGTTGATTTTGCATCTTCAAAAGTCATCTTCAGCTGTTTTTCAGCTGCCAGAAAGAACGTCTTTTCCCTTGTTACCAGTGACCTTTGACTTGTCAGTAACATTCTAAACATTGTTATCTCTGCATTACTAATAAAATACATCAGGTCAGCCACCTTGTCAGTTTCTGCTTTTGCCTTCTAGCACACTTGCATTATTTGTAGTTGGAGGTTTATGGGAGAGTTTCAGAAATTTCTGCAGATATTTTGGGAAAACAATAATTTTAGAATCAATGCCATCATGTATTTTTTCTTTCTTTTAACAGGGTGTTTCCCTAGTCGCCTCATAATATATACCTTATTTTTGAGGTCTGACTATCAACCTCCCATTTGCTTGTCAATAATGCATATATATTTTATTCTTGGAAATAATTATTGCTTTTCCCATTGGCATCATACTTTTGCCACATCAGATAACATTTACCTATTGCTGAATGTGAAATTCCCAGTTTTTGATGGAATTCTGTTTAACTCTTCACAAATAGCCCTCTTAGCAATAAATGTTTTAATTAACAAAGTTTCTGGCCTTGGGTTAGCCAGGATTTTAACAAACTTCAAATTTACAAACTCTCTATTAAATGTCTGGGACAATGAGTTGACTTGGTATGTAAAGGCTCTTGCCCCCAAACCTGATGGCTTCAGTTCTGTCACTCAGACCCTAATGATGATAGGAGATAATCACCACCAGCAGATTGCCCTCTGATTTCACATGGGTTATGGTATGCCTTCAACTCCTCTGAAAAGACTGAACATAAGTAAACAAGCAATATAAATATACAAATAGTTACACGTCAATTTTACTTTCAGCAAAGCCATTAGTTTTCTAATATAAGCGAGCCTTTACTATAGGTGTCTGAGATTACCAATGGATTATATTAAGTGAGGTGGGACTATCTGCTCACTCTGAGTGTACCATTCATGCCTGGGCTCCTGAATTATCTAAGTGGAGAAAGGGAATGGAGCAATAGCAGACATTCTCTGCTCTTGGTTTCTTTTATTGTTGTTTTTGTTGCTTGTTTGTTTTGTTGTTTAATTTATTTCTGTGTTTTATTGTGGATATGATGTGACCAATTGCTTCAAGCTTATGCTGACTTAATTTCTCCACCACAATGAGCTGTACCTTAAATTCAGAGGCAAAATAAACTTTTACTTCCATAAATCAGAGTAATTTGTCACAGCACATGAAAAGAAAAGGTGACTCTGTGCCATCCATATTCTGTGTGTGTGTGCGTGTGTGGTATGCATGCGCATGTGTGTACATTCTTTTTTTAAATATATTTATTTATTTATTATGTGTACAATATTCTGTCTGTGTATATGCCTGCAGGCCAGAAGAGGGCACTAGACCTCATTACAGACGGTTGTGAGCTACCATGTGGTTGCTGGGAATTGAACTCAGGACCTTTGGAAGAGCAGGCAATGCTCTTAACCACTGAGCCATCTCTCTATCCCAATGTGTGTACATTCTTGTCAAACTTTCCTCCTGGCATCTCTCCCAGTCCTAGATGTTTGGAATATATTGAGTACAAGGTACTCCACAAAGCAGTATTGGTGTTACCTCACTAACAGGTCCTCATATTCTACTTCTATTCAGAATCTGCTTTCTTGGTGGCTGGTTTCCATTAAATGACTGTTGTTACTATTGTAATCATCCATTCACTTACACAGAAATACCCAGAGAGTAAAATTCTAGTTTCAAACTTTTCTTCCTTATATTCTCTTCCTGTTCTTGTAGATTTACCAAAATATTTGTGAAGGTCCTAGAGACCATCCAACACCTGTTGACTGTTCACTTCCTACAGTATTTTTTCCTTGTCCATCACTTCCCTTTTAAGTCTTTGCTTACCTTTTAACATTAATGCATTCTGTTTGCTAAGATGAGTGAATTAGGCAAGTAAAACATGTAAATGAATAAGTCTAAAGTATGTGTTACTAGGGAGTATTTGTGGGAGGCCGCTAATTAGTTCCTGGCTACTTAACCTTGAAATAATCACACAGACACTGTATTATTTAAATCACTGCTTGGCCCATTAACCATAGCTTCTTATTTGCTAACTCTTATGTCTTAATTTATCCCATCTCCATTAATGTGTGTATTACCATGAGTTTGTATCCCACCAGAAATATTTCAGCATGTCTGTCTCCGTCAGCAACTCCATGGCTTCTCTCTTACTCTGCCCTTCTTTCTTCCAGCATTCAGTTTAGTTTTCCCTGCCTATTTCTGTCAGATTAGTGCCAACATGACCAACTAAAATCCACTTAAAACCTGAGAGAGTTTGGGAAGGAATTCTAGGCACAAAAAACAAGAGTGAAAAGGGG
>NW_004949096.1:4226361-4226877 GCF_000317375.1 Microtus ochrogaster | reverse complement strand
AAAAAAAAAAAAAAAAAAAAAAAAAAAGAAGAAGAAGAAGTGCTTCTGGTCAGCAAGTAATTACAGATATGCAACAAAGACAAATCCAAATTAAAAAAAAAAAAGACCTCTAAATGGGACACAGTGTTTGATGAATGCATGTAGGCTTGAGATAGAAAAAAAAAAAAAAAAAAAAAATAAGAAGAAGAAGACGTGCTTCTGGTCAGCAAGTAATTACAGATATGCAACAAAGACAAATCCAAATTAAAAAAAAAAAGACCTCTAAATGGGACACAGTGTTTGATGAATGCATGTAGGCTTGAGATAGAGAAGAAAAAGAATATAGAGAATTATTAAAAGAAGTAAATGGTTTATAAAAAATAAAACAAAGTCTTTAAAGAGACAGAGTACAGACAGTCATAGATTAAAAGGAGTGAAGAAAAATAATCCATGTAAAGATGGAAAATTCACAGTCTGGATTATGTATATTACTGTGGGGTTTTTTTTGAGTTTTTTGACTGTGAAGGAGCTAAGTAA
>NW_004949096.1:4219038-4224956 GCF_000317375.1 Microtus ochrogaster | reverse complement strand
ATGTGGGGAGAAAGAATGGCAGAGTCAGAGAGAAGGCATGTAGCCTGGCAGAGACAGACACTGGGAACTTTACCTGGTAAGCCACCGCCATGTTGCAATATACAGATTAATGGAAATGGGCTGAATTTATATGTAAGAGTTAGTCAATAAGAAGATAGGGCTAATGGACCAGGCAGTGATTTAATTAATATAGTTTCTGTGTGATTATTTTGCGGCTAAGATGCTGGGAACTAACTGGTGGCCTACCCACAATAAGGAAGTGCCTAGTAGAGTATGGAGTAAGAAAAGGGAATGGGAAGTACTACCTCTGGAGGGCAAGGGTCTGATATTGTAACCTACAAGGAATGCATCTCTAGTTTGAAATGTGTTTTTATTATAATCAGTACTATTCCTAGTCCATTCACCTAGACAGGTATTTCCTTCTATATTTTAATTAAGTTGCTAAATTTGCTTTTCTTTTCCATCTCAAAAAAAAAAATCTTTTCAACCTACTTCCTTCACAGAGTGTTGAGATGGAACAAAATATGAATTTTCCTATTGCCATTCATATTATATTCACTACCCACCCCTCCCCATGCCTCTGCCATGTTCTCCCTCTGCCTGTTCTCTAGGCTACTGGCCTTAGAGTCATCACCCCCTCATTAATGATACTTCCCAGTTTCTTCTATTGTGCTACTGGTTATGATGTGTCTGTAGCCTTTGCCCTTGACCTTTTATTCCATAAATTCTTTTTCAAAATTTGATACATTGGTGGTTGAGGCTATTGCTTTATTGGTCACTCTAGAATTTATATACTCAGACCTAACCTTTTCTCTAAGCTCATATCAAATTTAGTTTAATTAGCTGCTTAAAAATTGGTATTTAACATGTTCCAAACCGAAAGATGCTTTATTCCTCAGCAAGTTATCCTTTCTTTCCTATCTCACTAATAGGCACCTTGTTGCTGCTGTCATCTTGTCCTCTGCCCACTTCTTGACTACTCTACCACCCAGCTTCTGATACTCTGCATTCTGTAAGCTTGGTATGGCTACTGCTGTTGCCAGCTTTGTTTTACTGCAGAAGTCTCCTGATTTTGTATTTTTTGTGAGCTTGTTTTATCTACTCAACCTCATCTTTCTTGTCCACATCAAGTACTTGTGTCTTATTCCTACTTCTTAGAACATTTCTCTGCATGCCTCCTCTTTTTCATTTGCAATTAAACATTTACTATTTTAAGTAAAAAGCTATTTTTGTATGTTACCGCTGAAAAAGCCACTTTCCTCTTTTTCCCTCTCTCTTGTTGTCATCCATTTATTCTTTTTTTCCCACCAAACAGGTTTCTCTATGTAGCCTTGACTATCCTGGTACTCTCTCTGTAAACCAGACTGGGCTTGAACTCACCATCCACCTGTCTCTGCCTCCTAAGTGCTGTCATTAAGGACTTGTGCCACCATGCCCTTCTTCTTCATGATTTTTTTAAATTTAAATAATTTTGAGAATTCATGCGTGAGTGATGTATTTACATAATTTTCAATGCTTTTTTTTGCCCCTTCAACTCCTCCCATAACCCCCAAATTCTTGGTTTCTTCCATAGTTATTGTTTTTAAACACACATACACAAACAAGAGTGAGTTTATTTAGTGGGTCTCATAGGTACAACAGTTAGAAATGACCACTTGGATTGGGATGACCTATGGGATCTCAGAGAAAATTGATTCTCCATCCCTTGTGCAGCCATTGATTACCTATAACTTTTTATCTGCCACATATTCTTTATCCACCTATGCTTGATCCCTCAATTTGTTTCTTAATTCTGTTTTTGTTAATAGTACAACCTATATTGTATATGTTGTTTAACAGTTTCCTTTGGGATGGAAACTTCCCATTCTGCAGGGACTCTTATTAAAGCAAGAAGTAAACAATTCAGAATAGCTTCATGTAGACCCTAAACCTGATAAGATTGGTTAGACACTTTCCTTCCCAAGAGTATGTGAACAATAAAGACTCCCTAGAGTCACTTTCAGACCCAGCAACCTGGAAGAAACAGAAATCTACTAAGCAGTGACACATCAGAAAATTTGAAAGAAGCTTGAACTTCCTAAAGGAAAGAGACTGCTTCCTAAGTCCTTAGAAGAGGCTGAGACCAATTAGCCACCAGAAGAGGATAACCACCAAGCCACTGAGCTAACTGCAGGCTATCCAGTGTGCTTCAGATTTCCAGCTATGATGAGCTGTTACCTATATTGGAGAGAGCACTGGTGATGCAGCTGTTGGTTTTCACTTATTTTATTAATTATAATTTAATATAATTGTGGCATTTCTCCTCTTGTTTTCTTCTTCCTTTCATTGCCTTGCTCCCCCATAAGTTCACAGTCTTCTTTTTTGTGTTCCTTTTTTTTAATTTTGTTTTAAAAAGAAAGCTTTTTTTATTTTACATACTGATCCAAATTCTCACTTCCTCCCCTGTCCTGTTCTCTCCACACACACCCCAACTCCATCCCCACCCACTCCACAGAGAGATAAGGCACATTTCTTTGAGGAAGGACCAAGGCCCTTCATACCATATCTAGGCTGAGCAAGGTATGCATCCAAAGAGAATGGGTTCCAGAAAGCCAGTAAAAGCAGAAGGGGTAGGTAAATCCTGGTCCCACTGCCAGTGGTCCCACAGTCTGCCCCAGCCATAGGACTGTTACACAAACTCTAAGGGCCTAGTTTGATCTTATGCTTGTTCCTTCCCTGTCCAGGCAACAATTGGTGTGCTCCCATTAGGTCAGGTAAGTTGTTTCAGTGGGTGTCCCCATCATGATCTTGACTTTTGCTCATTTTCTCACTCCTCCCACTCTTTAACTGGACTTAGTTAGCTCAGCCCACCCAGGGCTCTGCTGTGGCTCTCTGCCTCTGCTTCATCAGTTGCTGGATGAAGGTTCTGTGATTACATTTAAGATAGTCATTAATCTGACTACAGGGCAAGGCCAGTTCAGATACCCTCTCCACTATTGCTTAGAGTCTTATTGGAATCATCCTTGTGGATTCCTAAGACATTCTCTGGTACCAGGTTTCTTGCTAGCCCCCAAATGGCTCCCTTAATAAAGACATCTCTTTCCTTGTTCTTAATCTCTGTCCTTCCCCCAACTCAACTATCCTCTTCTCTCAAGTTCTCCCCTTTCCCCTTCTCTTCTCCTCCTCCCCTTCTGCCCTCCCTTCTCCCCCATCCCCATGCTCCCAATTTTCTCAGGAGATCTTGTCTATTTCCCCTTCCTATGGGGATCTATGTATGTTTCCCTTATGGTCCTACTTGTTACTTAACTTCTCTGGGATTGTGGGCTCGTAATCCTTTGCTTTACAGCTAGTATCCACTTATGAGTGAATACATACCATATTTACCTTACTGAGTCTGCGTGAACTCATTCAGGATGCTTTCTTCTAGTTCCATCCGTTTGCATGTGAATTTCAAGATGTCATTGTGTTTTTTACTGCTGAGTAGTATTACATTGTGTAAATGAACCACATTTTTTTTAGTCATTCTTAGGTTGAGGGGCATCTGGGTTGTTTCCAGCTTCTAGCTAACAAATATCCCTGTAGTATGATTGAGCATACTTTGGGTATATGCCCAAGAGTGGTATTGCTGGGTCCTGAAGTAGGTTGATTCTCAATTTTCTAAGAAACAACCATACTGATTTCCAGAGGGATTGTACAAATTTTCACTCTCACTATCAATGGAGGAGTGTTCCCCTTACTCCACATCCTCTTCAATAAAAGCTCTCATTGGTATTTTTGATCGTAACCATTCTGATTGGTGCAAGATGGAATTCCAGGGTTGTTTTGGCTTGCATTTCCCTGATTGTAGTAATAAGAGTTGTGGGCTGCTTCCCGCCACCCAGCTAGCTTTACCCGAAATAATTACACGGACACTGTATTCTTTTAAACACTGCTTGGCCCTTTAGCTCTAGCCCTTACTGGCTAATTCTGATATCCTGACCAACCCATCTCTAATAATCTGTGAGCACCGGTCTTACTGGGAAGATTCTAGCCTACGTCCATCCTGGGTGGAGCTTCATCGTGTGTGCCTCAGAGAGCAGAGCTATCCCCGCATCCGCCCAGGAGCCGGGAGCATGATGTCTCTGCTCCAGAGCGCAGAGCTGTCGAATCTCTGAGCTCACTTCCTCTTCCTCCCAGCATTCTATTCTGTTTACTCCTCCCACCTATGTTTTAAGCTATGAGGCCAAGCAGTTTCTTTTTATTGCTTAACCAATGAAATCAACATATTGATATATGACACTCCCACATCACCTGATGGCTAAGGATGTTGAACATTTCCTTAAGTGTCTTTCAGCTATTTGAGATTCTTTTGTTGAGAATTTTCTGTTTAGATCTGTACCCTATTTTTAAATTGGATTATTTGGTATTTTGATGCCTAATTTCTTTATATACTTTGGTGATCAGTCATTTGTCTGATGTGGGGTTGGTAAAGATCTTTTTCCCATTCAGCCCTTTGCTTTACAGAAGCTTCTCAGTTTCATGAGGTCCTATTTATTTATTTATTTATTTATTTATTTATTTATCATTGCTCTCAATGTCTATGCTACTGGTGTTATATTTAGAAAGTGGACTCATGTGTCCATGCGTTAAAGTCTACTTCCCACTTTCTCTTTTATCAGGTTCACTGTGTTCAGATTTATATTGAGGTGTTCAATCCATTTGGACTTGAGTTTTGTGCATGGGGATAGATAAAAATCTATTTTCATTCTTCTACAAGTTGTCATCCAGTTATGCTAGCAAAATTTGTTAAAGATGCTTTCTATTTTCCATTGTATAATTTTACCTTCTTTGTCAAAAATCAGGTGTTCATAGGTGTGTGGATTAATATCTGGGTCTTCAATTTGATTCTATTGGTCTACCTGTCTGTTTTTATGGTAGTACCAGGCTATTTTCATTACTGTAGCTCTATAATAGAGCTTGATGTCAGGGATACTACTTATTCAAAAACTTGCAACATCTTTCCATTTTCTGGTATCTTTTTCAATTTCTTTCTTCAAAGACTTAAAGTTCATGTCGAAAAGGTCTTTAGTTTCTTTGGTTAGTGTTACTCCAAGATATTTTATGTTATTTGTGGCTTTTGTGAAGGGTGATGTTTCTCAGATTTCTTTCTCAGCTTCTTTATCATTTGTATATAGGAGGGCTACTCTTTTTTTTTTAGCTTTTTTTTTAGTTGTTTTTCTATCATGCCACATCACTGAAGGTATTTATCAACTGTAGGAGTTCCTTGGTAGAGTTTTTGGGGTTACTTATATATGCTATCATATCATCTGTAAATAGTGAAAGTTTGACTTTTTTCTTTCAATTTGTATCCCCCTTGATATCCATTTGTTACCATATTGTTCTAGCTAGAACTTCAAGAACTATATTGAATAGATATGTAGAGAGTTGACAGCCTTGTCTTCTCTTAATTTTAGTGGAATCACTTTGAGTTTCTCTCCATTTAGTTTGATGTTGGCTGTCGGCTTGCTTCATATTGCTTTTATTTTGTTTTGATATGTTCCTTGTATCCCTGATCTCTCTAAGACCTTTATCATGAAGGGGTACTGAATTTTGTCAAATACTTTTGCAGCATCTGATTAGTTGATAATATTTTTTTCTTTCAGTTTATTTATATGGTGGATTACTTTGATAAATTTTCATATGTTGAACCATCCCTGTATCTCTGGGATGAAGCTAACTTGATCATGGTGTATGATTTTTTTATGTGTTCTTGGATTCGTTTTCCGGTATTTTGTTGAGTATTTTTGCATCAATGTTCATAAATGAGATTGGTCTGTAATTCTGTTTCTTGGTTGAGTCTTTGTGTGGTTTCTGTTTCAGGGTAACTGTAGCCTCATAAAAAATAGTTTGGCAATGTTCATTCAAAACAAATAAATTTGTATATTCAATGAATTGATACT
>NW_004949096.1:4216190-4218512 GCF_000317375.1 Microtus ochrogaster | reverse complement strand
TCCTTTCAGATGACTCTTGGATGTATCAACTTAGTAGTTAAATCCAATCAGGACACTCTACCTCTTGTCAATTTGACACACAAACACACCACTTTAAAACCACAAACTTTCATCCCTTGTCTTTCCAATCTCATGTTAATATCATACTATAATATTAACATCATAATCCATTTTTAAAGTAACTTTATAAAATCAAAATTTGTAATATACTTTCAATATATAAGAAGTAATAAAGACAAAATATTTTAAATAGAAGAACTGAAGGACAGATATAATGACATCAAAGTAAAGACAAACTACATTACTGTAAGTTCAAATTATATAACCCAATGTCTGCTGTCTGCTACTTACTTATGCAGTCTGCTGGTTCCAAAAAGAATAGGATGTCATACTTCCCCAACTATACCTTCCGTAGAACAAACAGCTTTACTCTTAGACTTAGGACAGGTCCAGCCCACACATTTATTGCAAGTCCATGGTCTTGCCATCTCCAATATTTTAGGGTCTCTATTATAACCTTCACCAATGGCATTTCTTGACCTCTACAGGAACTTCATCCTAGACACACAGTTCTAAACTTCAGTTGCTCTTCATGCCCCCTTTGGTCTTGTATCGTCTGTGCCTTCAAAACCAATACTATATGGATGATGCTTACACATTGCCACCTTTGACTTCCAGTGTAATATATAGCCTGGTCCTTTGGGTCAGTTTTTTGTGCCATGAGGAAATACTCCCCATATTGTACAAATATAACAATGACCATGCACCTCAATGGTGATGATCTCTTATTGATTACATCTGATTATTCAGCCCTAGCTAGATCAGCATCCTAATGTTCTGATGAAGTACAAGAGGTTTCCTTTCCATGATGATGATCTCTTTGACATGAAGAGCTACTTCTTCAATCCTTTTGAGGGAGTCAAGTACAGAACTTCCCTTGTTTTTCTGCAGAGTACTCATCTGCATAGAACATTGCATAGGAGTGACTGACAATTGTGCCAGTCATGCCATATTTAGCTTAAAGTATCACAATTCCAAAAGTCCCCTCTGGTGATATAGACTCTTCACACTGTTTAGTTTCTTTGTGGCTGCAGACAATTCTTCCACATCTGGTACCTTGGAAAAATAGGCTCCACACTTCTATTTGCCATTGTATTCCAACCTTTGTTACACAGGTGTTAAGTTATCTCTGCATTATTAAAATAGGGCTTTCAAGCATTGTTGGAGAGTCTCTGGAACCAAAGGACATGCTCCAGGCCAGGAAGGTAGCTTGCTGCTACCCTCCTTTCTCTGTGTCCTCTCTCTCACCAAGCCACCAACCTACAAGCCTGGCCCAGGTCTCTGGAACTCAAGAAGTCTGGTGGGTAGCCCCTTCATAGCCGTTTTTCTTTCTTCTTTGGAGAACTCTCTAATCAGATCCATACTCTATTTTTAAATCATGTTGCTTGTTTACTTTTTTCTTTGTATTTTGAGTTTTTTTTAAATATTCTTAATATTAATCCTTTTTTGGATGTAGCTAGCAACTATTTTCTCCCACTCCATGGGCTTTTTTCGCATGTGATTGTGTTCTTTGCTGTACAAAAGCTTTTTATTCATGAGTTATCACTTGTCAATTGTTGGTACTAATTCCTGAACAAATGGAGTCCTTCCTTGCTCCTATACCTTATTAGGTAGGTTACTACCTATATTTTATTCTAGAAGTTTTAAGGTTCCAGTTCGATGTTGACATCTCTGATCCTTTTGGAGCTGATTTTTATACAAAGTGGTAGATACATGTCTAATTTAATTCTGTTAATGATAGCTGTCTACTTATCTACACCATTCATTGTAGATACTGTCTTTTCTCCACTGTGTGATTCAGGCATTTTTGTCAATTATCAGATGATTATGGTTACATGAACTCATAGTTCAGTTTCTATGCTGTTACATTGATCTACATGTCTGTTTTTGTGTCAGTATCATGTTTTATTACTGTGAATCTGTAATGTAATTTTATGAAAATCTATTTGTTTTATTCACACTTGCTGTAGCTATTTGGTATCTTATACTTCCACATGGAATTTAGGGTGTGTTTGTGTTTTTCTATTTCTGTGAAGGATGTCATGGGATTTCATATTTTAAATAAACACTGATTGGCCAGGTAGAAAGTATAGGCTGGTCAACCAGGCAAGAAGTAGAGGCAGGGCGAGGAGAACAGGAGTATTTTGGGAAGCAGGAAGCTCCCTTTGGATTCTAGCCCAGACCACCAAGAAGCAAGATGTAACCTGCCCAGCTGAAAGGTACCGAGCCATGTGGCTAAAATAGATAAGAATAATGGGTTAA
>NW_004949096.1:4195874-4215865 GCF_000317375.1 Microtus ochrogaster | reverse complement strand
CTAAGTAAGAAGGTGAACCCAAAGAAAAACATATAGTTATCCTTTTGGCTATGAACCTTCGCCTGGTGATGGATGGAGATGGAGACAGAGACCCACACTGGAGCACTGGACTGAGCTCTCAAGGTATTTCATATTTTAAATAAACACTGACTGGCCAGGTAGAAAGTATAGGCTGGTCAACCAGACAAGAAGTAGAGGCAGGGCGAGGAGAACAGGAGTATTTGGGGAAGCAGGAAGCTCCCTTCGGATTCTAGCCCAGACCACCAAGAAGCAAGATGTAACCTGCCCAGCTGAAAGGTACCGAGCCATGTGGCTAAAATAGATAAGAATAATGGGTTAATATAAGCTACAAGAGCTAATAAGAAGACTGAGCTAATGCGCCAATCAGTTTATAACCTAATGTAGACTCTGTAATTTTCTTTGGGACTTGCCAGCTGTGGGGTACCAGGCAGGAAAGAAACACTAACAAGCCGGCCCTAATGTTACATATGGGAAGTCTTCAATCTTCCTCAATTTCTTCAGAGATGTAAAACTTTCATTGTAGATGTCTTTAACCTCTTGTTTGATGGATTCCTGGATATTTACTTATTTACTTACTTGGTCTACTGTGATAGGGGGTGTGTCTGTGATCTCTTTTTAACCATGTTTAATATTAGTATATAGAAAGGCTATAGAAAAAACATTTTAAAATTAAAGTATAAAAGCAGTAATACTCAACACATACACTGTCTTAGTTAGAGCCACTATTACTACAATGAAATACCAGGACCAAAATACAAGTTGGAGAGGAAAGGGTTTATTAGGCTTACACTTCATCATTGCTGTTCATCACTGAAGGAAATCAGGACAGGAAATAAAGCAGGGCAGGGTCCTAGAGACAGAAACTGATGCAGAGGCCATGGAGGGAACTTCCCATGACTTGTTTGACCCACCCTCTTATAGAACCCAGGACCACTAGCCTAGTGATGGTACCATCCCTGCAGCCCCACCACCCCTGTGATTGATCACTAGTCAAGAAAATGACTTACAGCTGGATCTCATGGAGGCATTTCTTCAATTTAGGCTCCTTCCTCTCTGATGACTCTACCTTGTGTCAAGTTGACACAGAAAACCAGCCAGTACATACAGTGAAAACAAAAAATCAAACAATTTCTCCCAAAAAGAAAACAGAAATGAAACACTATTCCATTTACTTCTTTCTTGGTCATATAATATAAGCATATACAGAGTGAGCAGGTTTTTCATTTGAAATTGTGCTATTTTGCTTTTTCTTCTGTTTGAACTGGTAGTGTTCCCAGTTGTTTCAAGGTCAAGGTCTGGCAGAGTTACCCTTACTCTAGGTCCTGTAGGCATGTCCAGCCTAACGCATGTGGGTTGTATATAGCCCAGGTATCTATGAATTCTGTTCAAAACAAAATTTTAAACTTGTGGGAGTTTAGGTTTTGTTTTTGTCTTTTTTGTTTGTTTTGTCACTGGATTGTGCTATTCATAGTTGTGAACTTTAGAGATGACAACACAGTGTCACAATAGCAAAAGTTCGAACACTTCTGCTATGATTCTACATTCATAGCATATTGGCAACTTTGCCTAGCTAAGATTATCTTTACAGACTTTTAGCCAAACAGAGTCTTTTATGCTTCAAAGATGCCCTAGTTGTGTCCTCTGGAGACGCTAATGTCCAAGAGAAAGTTTGGCAGCATTGGAGCACTGAGGTCTTTGGTGGAGTTCCTCTCTGTGCTTTTGGGTTTCACTCGCATCAAGTGCTGTTATGTAACATGAGGAGCGGGCTTGTTGGGGTTTCTGTCCTGCCCATTTCCCACAGCCGGTAAGCCCCAAAGAAAATCACGTAGAGATCTCCATAAGTTATAATCTGATTGTCCCATTAGCTCAGGCTTCTTTGTTAACTCTTATAACTTATATCAACCCATTATTCTTATCTATGTTAGCCACATGGCTCGGTACCTTTTTTAGCGAGGTAGGTCACATCCCCATGGTCTGGGCAGGACTGGGAAGGAATGGGCTTCCTCCTTCCCAGCACTCTCCTGTTCTCATTGCCCTACCTTTACTTCCTGTCTGATTGACCCACCTATAATTCCTGCCTGGCCAGTCATCATTTATTTAAAACATGATTGACAGAATACAGACAATTCTCCTGCACCACTATTAGAGTAAGTATGCAGTAGCCTTGCTTCAGAGTTAATGCCAGTAGCATTGAACCACATGACAGTTTGGTCACTTTACAGGTCCAGCCACCCTCTGACCTCAGTCAGGCTTGGGGCTATGATTAATTACCAGCACTTATGCTTCAGTGGTGAGCTCTGCCCCATGCTATACAGGGCAGGGTTACTAAGCATTGTGCTCCTTGTGATTCTCCCACTGCCTGAGTTCAGCATGTCAGCTTCCAGGTCACCTCCTCTATTCAGTTTCCTCACATGGCATCCAAAGTAACTTAGTCTCAAACATGAAGCTTCCTCTGAAATACCAGGCCACCGCTCTCCATGACTTTGGCAATAACAATAACCGTTTCCAATGCTGTTACCAGATTCTCCCACATGACCCAATGCTTGAGAAAACTATGGGCTAATCCTGTGGCGGTTGAATTTTTGAATGAGGCTTCTGTTCTTCCTCCCATTCCAGAAATCTGCAGCTGATTGTATGGTGCCTTCTGCTCTCCTGCCATTTCCCAGCTGTCAGCTGCCATGTCACCTTCTTTTCACAGCTGAAGAAACTCTTCCAATCTTTGTGTACTTGTAATACTATATACCTTGTTATTCTGATTCTTTTCATTCACTGTGTCAGAGAGTAACAGCTTCTAATCCATCTTACCTGAGCAGCCAGTATTGTTCTTCTGCAGCAATCTCTACCTAGTCTTCCTGACTCCTAATCAATTCTGAAAATGACAGCCACTAAATGATCCTTCTAGGCTATGTTAGATGATACCACTTGCTTGCTCAAAACTCTGTTATGGTTACTGTCTTATAGAAAATGAAATGTTTCCTGTGGCTCTCAAGTCCCTACCATGTACAGCTTCATTTTTTTTCTCTGCACCTTGATCACGTTGCTGTGGTTAATGGCTTTCTTGTTGCTCCTGGCATGAGAGTACAAAGGGGACTGTGTAATGAGCAGACCTAAAGGGATGCAGAATAAGGGAATAGGGTAATTAAATCCACATGACAATAAAGCTGAGAGGAGGATAAATAAGGGAAGGAAATGAGACTAACAAGGATGGCGAGGATGATGGAGGAGGGTGGGAGTGAACAGGAAGGCGTAAGAGTAAAGTACAATGGTGCATATGGGTGCGTGTGCCGTGATGAAGCCTTTTAGTATGCTTGCTCATTTTGAAAGCTAACAAGAAACTCAGGAACATAAAACAAGATGTGTGTGCCGCTGGGCATACCTTAAATTAAGGCTGTGCATTACTTGCTTTTTCTGTCTGGAGCGTTCTTTCCTCACCTGCTTATGGAGTCTTGCTATGTTGCTAAAACTTGTGGATTGCAGGGAGCTCTCTCCAAGTAGTCAGGACTATGGGCAAAAGCCATCATGCCCAGCACCTTCTCAAAATCTGTTTGCCCACCACACACTGAATTATCTGACTGCCCATGCTGTTAAAATAACAGCTTTCATTTTGGTCTATCTACTTTATATTACTCTTCACTTCAGTTGTTATATGCCAAGCATTGAACAACATAATTTAAGTAATTTATAATGCATACCTATCCTCATCCCTACTAACATTCCAGTTCCACAGTGGCAATCGTCTTTATTTCCTAATAACTCTCAGTAACTTTGCATTGTACATGGAAAGTTGCATGCAGTTAGCAGTGTTCTAGAAACTCTACCCATATATTTCGTTTCACTTATGTCTCTGAATGTTCACTGAAGAGCTGGGAGTGATCTAACTAGGCTGGAGAGGTGAAAAAATAGGATCTGTAGGGTGAAACTTAGCTCTTGCCCTTGCCCTCCTTGAAACAAGAGTGTGAAGTCATGAAGGAAGAGAGCAGCGCCTGTGTATGTTGGGATCTATGTTTTATGGTTCACATACACATACACATGAATAATATTTTTGTAGAAACATTTGTGTAGAAATGTTAACTAAATAATACTGTGATTTATTTTCTTACATAAAAAGTTTTATCAATGATTTCATTACCTATTGAAATTAGTTAAATAAATACTGTTGCTGAGAAAATTATTTTTATTTTCTCTTCTCTCCTATATGAACATATATTCTATCCAGTTCACATCATGAACTGTTGTAGAGAGTTAACTGTCTTGATAGTGCAGTGTTTATTTAGCAGGAGGATGAATTCTTAAAAGATTGCATTGCATCCCTTTTGTCATGAAACAGATTATATGTCATGATTTTTTTCAGTATAAATTAAAATTTGTAAATGGGATAGATTTTTCAAGGCTTTTCAACTAATAGTTTCAAATTTAGTTCTAAGCACAATTATTATTTAAATGGAAAATTACCATATATACTTAAGCAACAATGATTTTGAAAAACAACTGATACCCTTACAGGTATTGCAACCTATCTTTTGAATTTTGTACACATTTCACTCCCTACTAACTCCATGTCCCAAATTAGAATATTATCAAAGCAATCTAGGCATATTTAGCAAGGTAAAATTGCTTCATCTTTGAGTTATGTGAATATTTTTGTCAATATATTACCAGCTTTGGTAGCTCAGTTGCATATCCCTTCAGAAAAGACAGAGTAAAATATAGTATTTTATTATTTGAAATTTGAGAATCTGGGCATCTTAAACCACCAGATACTATTTTTGTATAATCTATCACCTTTGTTAATGTTTTATTGGACATAAATCTTATTGTATCAGGTTGCATAGCGACAATATGGTTCACCAGCCCTTCTATTTTTATAGCTTTATTTAAAACTGACATGTAACTTGCTGTACTGAAACTTCAAGTGAGCCAGTTATTGGAGTGTAACAAAGTTTTGACGTCAGAGGAGCTATTTATTCTACTGGAAACCATTAGCAATGCATTACTCTTTGGCACTGCTGGGTTTTTTTGCAGAAGCATGGTTAAAATTTTATGACTGATTTTGACCAATTAGATTTTTCTCCTTCTTATAACTAAGCGAATTATATATAATACACAATTATATTTTATACTTGCATACATATAACTTATATTCTTAAATATATCTGTATATATTAAAATTATACATATTAAAAGTTTATTAGAGATAGTTGTGTATTTTAATTTTATTTCTTTATTTCAAGCCTCATTAGTATTTTATAAAAGAATAGCAAATGATAATATTATTGGCTATTATTTTGGATATATATATATATGCTGATTTGCTGAATAGTGCTGTGATTTTAGTGGTGTTGCTGCTAATATTAGTTTTAAAGTAATCGTTTTAATTTTGTTTGTTTAATGTTAGTAATAAAATATTTAGAAGTTTTGGGTGTGGTGCTATTACTTCATATAAAGTAAAACTAGGTACGATTTCTCAGAAAATTGGGAATCAATTTACCTCAAGACCCAGCAATACCACTCTTAGGCATATACCTGAGGGATGCACACTCCATGCTACAAGGACATTTGCTCAGCTGTGTTCATAGCAGCATTATTAGTAATAACCAGAACCTGGAAACAACCTATGATGTGAGAAGTCCTGCTGTACATGTGTTGCTTTTATTGGTTAATGGATAAAGAAGTTGGCTTGGCCTGTGATAGGGCAGAATAGAGCTATGCAGGGAAAACTAAACTGAATGCTCGGAGAAAGAAGGTGGAGTCAGGATATGCCATGTAGCCGCCAGAGGTGAAAGACACGAGTTGTCAACTGGAACCTTGCTGGTAGGTCACAAGCCTCATGGTAAAATATAAAATGAGAGAAATGGGTTAATTCTAGATGTAAGAGCTATCTAGCAATATGCTTAAACTATTGGTCAAATGGTATTGCAAATAATATAGTTTCTGTGTGTTTATTGCACAACCCCAGGGGACAGAAACCTTCCCCAACAAACTCGGTGCCCCCTAACTGATGAATGGATTTAAGACCATGTTGAAGATACCCACAGAAATAGCTGACCTAAGCTTATGGGAGCTCACTGACTCCAGACTGACAGTGGGGGAACCAGTATAGGACCAAATTAGGCCCTCTCAATGTGGGTGACAGTTGTTTGGCTGGGGCAGTCTGTAGGGCCACTGGCAGTGCAGCCAGAATTTCCCCTAGTTCTTGAACTGGCTTTTGAAGCCTGTCGTATTTGGAGGGATACCTTGCTCAGCCTCGATATAGTGGGGAGGGCCTTGGTCCTGCCTCAAAGTGATGTGCTAGACATTGTTGACTCCCTATTTGAAGCCTTACCCTCTCTGAGGAAGATGGGGAGCAGGAGGAGGGGAGAGAGTGGGAACTGGGACTGGTATGTAAAATGAGAAAAGCCTGCTTTAAATAAATAAATAATGAAAAAACTGATACAGACAAGTTTACCTCCTATGTATACCTTTGACTCTTAAGCAAAGAACAGAGATATGCATAATGCATCCAAGCATGGAGTTTAATTCCTTTGACTCCCTATCTAACCAAGTGCCAGGTTACCTGGTGATCTCTGTCAGAGCAGTTCAAATTAGATCTGATGGGACCCATTTGCAATTAGGTAGAAAAACATTTCAGTTTTTTAGCAAGTAAATGGGTTGCTTGCTCTGAAAACCCTATGTTATAGCCTTGTCAGACCTTAACTGTAAAATAACTTCATTTTAGGCATCACCTAAATAAATGTGATAAGGAGATAAAATTACCTCTCTCAGTTTCCACTTGACATCAGGAATTTAGAACCATTACATTTTCTTCCTGATTGTGAGACAAGGTCTCAGCAGTTCAGTTTATCCTGGACTTCTCTATGAGGCTAAAGTTGAGTTGAGATTTGTGATCTTCTAGTTTCAGGTTTGAGTTTTCATTGGTGCTAGGGTCTCCATGATTCACTGTATCTACATGATGAATGGTTAGGTTCTGTAATGCTCCTCATTTGCTGGAAAGAAGCTCCTTTGACAATGGGTAAAAGCTATACTTTCCTGTGGCTGTAAAGGGAAGCTTTGGAATGTAGTGAGTATGTATGTCCATCTCGTAGATTTTTTTTTAATAGGTTCTCTTCTGAGATCCTTGACCATACTGGCCCTAGGCTTCTAGTGTCAGGCAAATTGATTTGCCTTCCGTTGAGCCATAAGTATTTTAGGTGTTCGACAAGTCCATTTCTGGCATTTTATAGTGTCACATACACAAATTATTGTTTCATGTATAGAAATTATTTGGTCAAAGTCCCCTAGCATTACTGGATGCTGTGACTCCTAATTTAGAGTTCCCAGATCCTGAAAACACTGCTTTTTTTTGTGACACTCATTTGAGCATGAATGAAATCACCAAAGTTATTGAATTAAATGACAGGAAAATTTGAATGGTCCAGGTAACTAATTTTATAATTCAAGTCTCAGATTTTGTTATAGCTTTTTTAAAGTTCAGAGATGTGATATCTTTATGGCAATTATTAAGTCAGTATTATACTAATCTAGTAAATTTAATTCAAGACTAATATTTGAATTGTTTGTATTTTTGTTATACTTATTTATTTGTGTGTGGCAGTGGGTGTCATGGTCTCTGCAAAACCATTTCTCTCCATCTACCCTGTGATCCCATGGATAGATTTGCCCCCCCATATGATTCTTCCTTTCCAAAAAAATATGTATGTAGTTAACATGCATTATTTAATGTTACTTGAGTTTAATTCTTAGTCATATTGCTACTACCTGTGTAACCTTGAGCAGTATGTCATTCACTTAATATCAAATATTTATTGAGGACTCATTCTCAGATTTGCTGGCCTGTCTACTTCAAACATAAATAAGAAAAAGTGTTTTTGTTTTGCTTTTTCTTTTAGTTCAAGTTGCTATAACTGTAATGTGAGACTAAAATGTTTATATAATGTATACAGCTGTGATATAAATGAAAGTGTGATTATCACAGTTAAAATATTTGTGAATCATAAACTTAATATGAAATGTTATTCACTGTGAGCTTTTCAAGAATGGGGAATAAATCTTACTTTGTTACCTTATCTGGCTTTACTTGAGATATGATATGAAAGTGTTCAGAAAGTCTGCAGCTGATTTCTGACTTTCTTAAGCCTCTGAAAACCATTTATATAGGTACAGACGAATACAGTGTGAAATGTAAACTTACAAATACAGGTAGTTTAGTTCTTTAATTTTTTTAACTGTATTGCATCTCTGCTTAGGAGTGTGTGGAACATTCCTATTAGCTTTCCTGAAAGTAACTGTGTTCTTTGATAAAATCTTTAACTTCTTGTCGGTTTTTATTTTTTCATTTTTATCAGTTCTTTAAGAATTTCATGAAATATTTCTTAACCATATTTACCCCTACAACTTTTCCCAGATCCACTCTACTTTTTCCATTTACCAAACATTGATTTGGTAAATCAAACTTTCCTCAAATCAAGACCAAATTGTGCTTCACAAATATTTTTGAATGCATGGCTTTTTCCTGAAGGGTGTCAACTTACTTTTCCCTCTCCTAGCAGCTAACACTTGCCAGTAGCCCATAAATATGAGGTGGGATTCTGTGCCTAGTTCCATTCTCCATGCTGACATTTGGTCTGCCTTGGACTTGCACATGTCTTGTACATGCTGTCATGGCTTCTATGAGTCCATATGTACACTGCCTTGCAGTGTCTGGAAGGGTTTCCTTGTAATCCTCTACTACCTCTGGATCTTACGCTCTTTCGTTCCTCTCTTCTGCAATGATTCCCAAGCATTCATAGTAGTGAATGCAATGCTTATGTTTCATTTAGTCCCTAGTATTCCGCAGTCTCTTAGTTTTGTTTCTCAGCCACTTGAGGGCGGGGGCTCCATATTAATCACCATCTACTAAAAATAGAAGCTTCTCTGATGATGGTTGAGAAATGCATTGATCTATGGATACAACTGTAGTAGGAGCTGCGGGCTGCGTTCCTGCCACCTGGCTCCCGGTCGCCTGGCTAGCATATGCCCCAAAATAACAACACACAAACTGTATTCTTTTAAACACTGCTTGGCCCATTTCTCTTAATGTGTGTAGCACCCCAAGGTGCGCTTACCGGGAAGATTCTAGCCTACGTCCATCCTGGGTAGGAGCTTTATCGCGTCTGCCCCAGAGAGGAGAGCTATCAAGTCTGAGCTCACTTCCTCTTCCTCCCAGCATTCTGTTCTGTTTACTCCACCCACCTATGTTCTAACCTATGAGGCCAAGCAGTTTCTTTATTGACCTTCCCACATCATACAACAATAAGTTATTAAGAATCAGTTTAATACTATATTTTGCAAAATATTAGTTATAAACTATTGCTTATGGCCTATGACCTGTTTAGCCATCTATTCCCAGCCAAATAGTGGTGCCAGGTAGGGTTTTCATCTTGTTGAAAAAGACTTAAATCAGAAATAGTTGGTCAGTCCCACGCCATTTGTATCACTGTTGCACCAGTGGACCTAGCTTGCCAGTCCAGTCATGACTATAACTTGTAAAGTACACAGCTAGATGCAATTGGTCATTACTTTTGTCCTCCAGTAATAAGCATACCACTTTCAGCACTGTGAAATTTATTCAGTAGGGATGTAGCTTCCAAGTCAGCTTGATTTCTCTGTGTTTTATGACTCAAGTATGTAGTGCCTTCAGCAATAGGATTTTACCATCAAGTTTGAGATGTGCATTGGCAATAGCCTGTAATGATTGAGAGTCTATGAGATCTCATTGGCTTGGCCAACCACCCCAAAAGAAGTAACCCATTTTGGGGACTGGACTGTTTATTAGATAGTCTCTTATGTCTATTAGGGACATTGTTGCTCTGTTATAATTGTGTTTTAACTTCGTGTGTGTGTGTGTGTGTGTGTGTGTGTGTGTGTGTGTGTGTGTGCAATCTTCTATAGTAGTGATTATGTATGACTTTTTCAAATAACTTTAGTGCATTGAACATTTTCCCTATTCCCTCCTTTACCTGGTCTCCCACCCCAACCCTAATTTAACCCTTACTGTTCCATTGTTCCCTTTTAACCCTTTTCACCAGTGTGTTCTTTGGACCCTTTCTTTAAAGACCCTTCAAGACCCCTTAGTAAATTTCCGACCTTTGATTGTATGCTAAATGAAGCACATATAGTTGAAGATTCAAACATCCACAAAGCTGAATATAGTCCTACCACATGATCCAGATATACAACTCTTGGGTAATACACAAAGGACTCAATATCCTACCATAGAGAGACCTAGTCATCTATGTTCTTTGACACTATATTCACAATAGTCAGATGGCAACTATATAATATCTGTTAACTGATAAATATATAATAAAATGTGGCATATTTACACAATGTAATATTATTTATCAGCTAAGAAAAGTAAATTATGAAAGTTGCAGAAAAATGGATAGAACTTGAAACAGTCATTTTAAGTAATGTAACCCAGACCCTGAAGTCAAATGCCACCTTGTATTTTTAGTTTTGCCTCTTTTCTTTTTTTTATTTAATTTATTTATTTATTAAAGATTTCTGTCTCTTCCCCTCCACTGCCTCCCATTTCCCTCAACCTCCCCCAATCAAGTCCCCCTCCCTCGTCAGCCCAAAGAGCAATCAGGGTTCCCTGTCCTTTTTTTTTTTTCTTTTTTTGAGGAAGGTTGAGACAAGGTCTTACTATGTAACACTGGCAGTCCTGGAACTCAGTTTGTAGACCAAGCTGTTCTCAGACTCACAGAGATCTGCCTGCTTCTGCCTCCCAAGGACCCAGGATTAAACATATGCATTTTGTTTTGAATTAGGAGTCTGTATTCCATTTGTTCTGTTTGTATAAATCTAGACCCACAGCCTTCAGACTTTAGAATGATTAATTTCATATGTCACATACCACATATTTAGAGGTACAGAATATATATGCTTCATTTTAATAGATATAATAATAATAATAATAATAATAATAATAATAATAAATTGTTGACTAAGGTTAATGTACTGCCTGGTCCTGCAGCTGTTTAGTCCCAAAGAAACACACAGAGGTCTACATTAATTATAAACTGGTTGGCATATTAGCTTAGGATTCTTATTAACTCTTATAAATTACATTAACCCATAATTCTTCTGTATGCTAGCCACATGGCTTGGTACCTTTTCTCAGCAAGGCATACTTAACTTGCTTCCTCTGTGTCTGGGTGACTACTGCAGACTGAGACTTTCCTCTTCCCAGAATTCTCCTGTTCTCGTTACTCTGCCTATACTTCTTGCCTGGCTACTGGCCAATCAGCGTTTTATTAAAATACAAGTACCAAATCTTTACAGGGTACAGGACCATTTACCACATCAAATAATAATAAACGCTTATTACTCCTTTTCCTAGTTACTTTTCTATTTCTGTGATAAAAACCTCATGACCATAGAAGAAAGTGTTGAATATGGACTTAAGATTCAGAAGAGTAGAGTTCATGATAGCTGAATAAAGGTATTGCCATATAGGAGGGAACAGCCAGGAATCACAATTCCCTAAAAAGTGGAAGCAGAGAGAGACACAGGAATAGTGCAAGTCATTTGAAGTCTTAAAACCCACTCCCAGTAACACATCTCCTAAAAGGCCCCACAGTTCCAACTAAGGACCAAGTATTCACATATATGAGCCTATAGGTGTCTTTCTCATTTAAACTCCCACAACAATGAATGTTAATAATATAGGAACTGGCTTATAGACTGTACAATAATGAAAAGTATGAGCCTAATGCCCCACCACTGCCAAAATATCCTGAAGACTCTCCTTGAATTACACGTCATGCAGCCTAATGCTTGGTGCTGTCCTTTGCATAATAATTTAATTCTGATATAAATTCATTGTTGGTTTGAGGGAATCTTTGTTTTCATATGTATTTACATATTCCATTAGAATAGGGAAAAATGCACAAGAGTCATCGAACTAAAATTTAGCGACAATAATTTATAGGAACCTCTTTCAGAGATATGTCACTGGAAAACAGTGTGGCTAAAACAAATTTTCTCCTGAAACACGTCTAGATAATTTAATTTGCATGTTCAGAGGAATGAATTTGTCTTACTCCCACTGAACTTTAAAAATAAAAAAGTTAAATCCCAGTAGAACTCATATTGCCTATTTTAAATTTTAAGAAACTTTTTTCAAGAGGTCAGAAGATCTGCATTTTCATTTCATTCAATTAAAGCCATTAACTATTTGTGATAATCTTTTTATGTATTTTGCAGTATCCACACTTAGTTTTTGAGTTAATGAAAACCACCAACAGAAGGAGTGATTTGTATATCTTCTTTTCTTCATTAGATGCATGGTTGTGGTGCATTGCCCAAGTATTAAAGACTTCAGGGGAAACATTGTGTCTCTTTTCTGAGTATCTGAATGGTTAACGAATAATCATTTTGTAGTTTTCTGATGGGGGGTGCTGCCCTGGGACTCACTACATAGCTTATGTTCATCTTGAATTAATGACAGTCTTCTTTTCTGCCTCATATTCCCTAGTGCTAGAGTTGCAAGCATACACCTCATGCCTGATCATAAATTAAATGCTTTTTATAAGAACAGACTAGAATAAAAATAAGCATATTGATTCTAAAATCCCAGATGTCATGAGCTATAATTTTGATCTTTTCATTTGAAAGTTAGACTTCCATTATAAGTCTCCCTTTCATATTTAAATACTTAATGTCTAAATTTATATGACTTTTTTTCTTTTGAACTGCCATTTTAAAGGCCAACTGTAGTTGTTTAAATGAGAATGTCCACTATAGGACCATATGTTTGAACGCTTGGTCCCCAGTTGGTGGCAGTGTTTGGAAACACTATAGGAATCTTAGGGCAAGGATTCTGCATTGAGGAACTACAGGAGGCAGGCTTGGAGAGTTTATGACTTACCCACTTTCAGTTCCTCTGTCTGCTTCCCATGTGCTGTTGATATGTGATTTCTCAGATTCAGGCTCATGTAGCCCAGCTCTTTCTTCCAATATGGATATCTAGATACCTGGGATAGTAGCCAAAATAAACTCTTATTTAAATACTTGTAGTTATACTATTTTCTTACAGCAACAATCAGTAAAGTGCTTGGACCAAAGTTCAATCCCAGAACTCACATACTTAAGCTGGGCATGGGGATGTACACTTGAAATTTCAAGGCAGAGAAGGGAGAGACAAGAAGATGACTAGACCTGCTGTCGAGTCAATTTAGCCTGTCACAAAACAAAGGAAAACAAGTAAATAAAACATTAACAACAAAACACACACACGCAGGACTGAGAAATGAGATCTGAGATTGCTGTCTGGCCTCCACATGTACTTACTTGCATGTACACATATAAAATATTTTTATTGAACACGAAATA
Organism: Microtus ochrogaster; assembly: GCF_000317375.1. NCBI lineage: Eukaryota > Metazoa > Chordata > Mammalia > Rodentia > Cricetidae > Microtus > Microtus ochrogaster. The sequence goes on along the minus strand of NW_004949096.1, from coordinate 4,202,470 downwards.
TATTAAAAGTTCTAATGTATATGTGTATACATAAATATATTTGTGCTTTATAATATTATAGATAGGAACTTAAGCACATATGTACTAGCAACAGAAGCAGTGAGATACAGATGTAAATCTTAAAGGAGCTCCATGAAATACAATATACTGAGTACCAAATCAGTCTTCAGTAAGCTTAAGAGTTGCTAACATAAGAAATTACCACCAACCATTGGAGTGGTACATTCTTTTATAGTTAATCCTCATTATCAACCTGACTGGAATGGGAGTCACTGAGGAGATATAACATCGGGTATATCTATGAAGAATTTTCCATAGAAAATTAACTGAGGAGGGTTGGTCCACTGTGAGTGGATGGGGAACCATCCCCTGTACTGAATAAAAAATGTGGAAGGGTGCAGGAAAGACCAAGGAGCACCAACATATGTGTCTCTGACTACAGATAAATGCCTCAGGCCCCAAACCCATAGTTATTTCTACTGCCATGTATTCCTCCAACTTAGAGACTTATCACAGAAATAAGAAAAATAACACAGAAAGCACACACAGAAGACAAAGCTATTACTGAGATAGCAACTGACCATGTCATCTGTAGCTCTTTAAAAATGCTTGGTGGAGAAATATGGAAGCATTGTGAGCTTTAGATTGGAATACACTTGGTCTTAATGAATTACTTCGATGAGAGTGCTGAAAAACAGAATGTGTTCTTAAGTATTCGGAGAAGAATAAAACCTGTTTGAGAAATTAGATTAGCGGCTGTTTTGTCTCACATGAAAGAGCACACCTGACTATTTTCTCCCCACATGAAGACAAGTGCAGTGGAGCTGAATTCAAAATAATGTACTAAGTTATTTGCTGAAGGAAATTTCTAGACATTGAAACATCCAGACTATTATTTCATGAAATTAGCCAGATACTCAGTGAGAAAGATCAGAAAAATATGAGAAGTGTGCAATTTGGTAAGGGATGGATTGTGAGTGAATTTGAATTTGCAGATAAAATGGCTGTGCACAGAACAGCTGCACTGATAAAGATACTAGCATCATCAGAGAAACCTGAGGCTCTTCCCTGAGACAATGTAGTATTTCATTGTTAGGTATGCTAAGGGCAAAATTTAGTGAAGGCTCTAACTTGTATAAATACAAAGCAATATAAAAGGAAAGAGCCTGAATTAGAGAATATTGATGAACCATTTCCCTGCCCTAAAACAGACACCCATGGAAAATTATTTTTTCAGATCTGTAAGCCAATGTGTACAAAATCATGACAGCTTTGACAGAAAGAAGATAGACTACATATTGAATGGGTATCAGAATGGTCAACATCTCCATGGTTCATGGTTCAGGCATGCGAAATGCAAAAATTATGTGGTCTTGAAGGCTTGGTCTGAAGGTTCTACAAATTGGCTAAAACTAGGTGATTCTCTTGAACAAAGCCTTCTGAAGCCATTTTGTGAAGCTGTGTAAGTTGTAATGGAGACATCAGGTTGTTGGGAGGGACCAGAATCATGGAATGTTCACTAGGAAGTGGTGGACATCTAGAGGGACTCTGTGTCTGACACAAGAGTCAGACTAAAGGGTAAGTGATTCCCAAACACACCAGAGCCCAAATGATGCTGCCACAAGCCCAAGGCACTAGACATGGAGTTCCTCACGTTAATGTTTGCCCTTCTGATTCTGGGAATGCCCTTTCCTTACCATTCTCCCAACCAACCCTTCAGTTGTAAGTAGGAATGTTGCTATGTGCTATTACTGGAAGTATATAATGTTTGCACATTTTTCTTTCCTTCCTTTTTCTTTTTTAATTCACAAGGCATTTCAGCTATGAGATTGCTATGAGTATCAGAAGGGGACTTTTGACGTTAGGCCTTTGAGTACTGTTAAAACTGTTAAAGACCATAGGGACTTTTAAAATTGAACAGCATGCATTGTGCATTAAAAAGACAGACATCAGTCTTTGAGGACCAGGCATAGAATGTGATGGTTAAAGCGATCTGTTTAATTATTAGGTTGATAACCTATGGACTTTGTGTTGATTAACCACCATTGTCACATTGACTGGTTTGACACCATCTATGAGATGCACCACTCTGCCCGTCAGTGTGCGCATTTCTAGAGGAGTTTGAGGGAGAACTCATCCTGCATGTGAGTAACGCCACTCAATGTAGTGGGGTCCCAGGCTATTTCAAAAGGGAGTAAAGAAGCAGGAAAGCCTAAGGAGCACACACATTCATCTTCCTTTGCTGCCTCTGAACTAACTGTGACTTGGGCCTCAGTGTTCTGCCTCCACTGCCCCAGCTGCTCTCCCCATCTCTCCTGCCTGAATGTGCCACACTGTACTCTCAAACTGTCAGCCAGAATAAACCCTTCCTGACGTCACACTAACAGGAAGAGTAACTAATACAAGGCTTTAATGTGATATCAGCACAGAGGAAATGGATGTCTTATGTCAAAAATATGAATTAACTGTTCAGAGTTTGAATGTCTTACGAACAGTCGAGTGAGATATCAAGAAAACCAAGGATGAACAGTTATCGCAAAGAAAATGTCTTTTATTTCTTTCTGATTTTCTAATTTTTTTCATTATAATTGGTATTGAATTATTTACAGGACAGAAAATGACAGTGTTGACTGGGTAGGGAAAAAATGAATCACAGGCTATTTGGGGACTGATAAACAACATTGGGGGAAACTCTACAGAACTAATTCTTTCTTTGAAGTAAATAAACACGCATGTGTGAGGCCTCTTGAGATATTATCTGGACTACATATTAGAGAAGGTTGAATCTTTGTTTCATGTTTCTTTTGGAATCAGATATCGAGGGCCTGAAGAGGATGCTTAGCAGCTAAGAATGCTCACTGTTCTTCCGGAGGACCTGGGTTAACTCCAAGATGGTGGCTTACAAATGTTTGAAACTCTAGTCTCAGGGGATCATATTGCTGTCTAGGAGGACCAGTCTTAAACAGTGCAGGACTCAAAAGGAATCCATAAAGTCGGCACATAATCTGCACATACAATGACATTTTTATCAGAGGAGGATAAGGAAAAAAGCACTCACACATTTTCTTGTTGGTTTCTTTCACACCTTTTCTTTATTCCTGTGCATTCTCTATTCTTTATTTTCCCGCTGATTGTCTTCTCTCATTTTGATGTTTTCTTTTTAAATCTATCTTTATTCTTGATATTTTCCTTTTAATTCCTTCTAACTTTTTCATTCTTGATGTTTTCCTTCTAACTCATTTTAACTCTCTCATTCTTGATGTTTTTCTTCCAACTCTCTTGTTCTTGATGTTTTTGTCATAACTCTCAATTTTTGATGTTTTCCTTCTAACTCTCATTCTTGATGTTTTTTTTTCCAATTCATTTTAACTCTATCTTTATTCTTTCCCTTATAGGTTTTATACCCCAGCAAAATCTTTCAGACAGTATAAAAATTACAGTGTGGTTACCCTCTGCTTTTCATGTGAATGAATACAAGTGAAGAACAACATGTTTTCCTTATCCCTTACATGACTAAACATTTTATGTACTACAGGTGAAAAACAAATTATCCCAAGAACCCATGTGCATTAATACCCAAGCACCTTATTATAGATAGATTAACAGTGTGTAAACAAGCAAGATATTCTTTTACTGGCAGGCTGCATTTTTGTCGTTACAAAGAAAGGACCAATCACTTTATTATTTATCTTGAAAGGTAATCTTGTAAGGAATCTTAAAGGAATCACAAATCTAAATGTTTATATATGAAAAATCAGTCAGCTCTAATTTAAATCTTTGGGTTGCATACCCACTCATTTGTAGTTTCTTTTATCTTATATATTTAAGGCAAAAACGAGTATAAGGAACTAATCATCACCTTAGGTCATCAACCAATCCTAGCAAGAAAGGCATGTCAGCTAATGATAATTAGGCTGCTTTGTTCTTGTTCCCTGACATTAACGAGTTCCTCACTCAACTACATTCCTTTCTAAAACTTCAGATTGTCTTCTTGGGTTTTTCACCTCAAAGCTATTTTACAAAACATCTTAGTCTAACTTTAAATAATTTTTAAAGATTTGTTTCAACTATGATGCACTTGAAAACCTGTGAACACAGCTCCCAGCCATAAGATTAAAAGTTTTAAACTAGCTGGGCTAATGGAACTCAATTGTTTTCTTTAAACATTAACCTAAGCCACAGTCTATATGACTCTTCAGTAGAAACTCAGGTATTCCAGCTGTGTGGCACTTCTTTGTTTTATTTTAAATGATTAAAACTCTACTTAAACTAGCATTATTATCAATTAGACAGTATTGCTTAAGAAGAAATCATCTTCATAATAATCCATAGGTTAAAATGCCCAGTAGAAAGGATGTTACCATGAGATAAACAGATTACTTTACAGGCAGTGGGTAACTCCCCATGCCCATTCACACCATACCAGATACCAGAGAAAGATGGCAGCAAACATGTGAAGGCACAGCAGAAACACAGGGCATTCTGTAGCCTGTGGTCTCAGGGCCTTGCCTATCCAATATTCACCCATCAGGTGTTCACCTCCTGGTGCCATCCATGACCTTGGCAGCATCTAATCCCCCTCTATTGGCCTCCATATTTAGCAAACACAAAGTACACGTAAGTGCATGCAGGCATAACAGTCATGCAAATAAAAAAAAATAAAAATTTGAAGGATCAGATATCTATCTCCTAAGGATATTATACTAAAACTGACCAGACTATTCCTGTATATAAATCTGTATACATGTATTGTATTTGTGTGTGTTCATGTATGTGTGTGTGCGCACGAGTGTAGATAGATAGATAGATAGATAGATAGATAGATAGATAGATAGATAGATAGATAGATAGATACAACTTTAATAGACTTCACTAAGACCCTCCTATCCTAAGGCAACTGCCAAAGCTTTCTCCAGCTACACACTATGCTCAACCTTGGGAGATAATCACTTATGTATATTTGACTTGATTTGATCTGCTTATATTTGTTATTTTGTCCATTAAATAAATTGGCCTTTAAAACATTGTCATTTTTTAGGGTTTTTTTTTTTTTGCTTTTGTTGTGTTTTGTTGTTTTTGCTTTTAAGCTACTTATTCTTTTCCTTTGATTGAAAATAGGTTTTTTTTTTTCTCACATAATATATCCTGATTATGGTTTCCCCTACATCCATTTCTTGTACTAAGGAGGCCGCTAGTTAGTTCCTGGCAACTTAGCCCTGAAATAATCACACAGAAACTGTATTATTTAAATCACTGCTTAGCCCATTCACTCTAGCTTCTTATTGCCTAACTCTTACATCTTAATTTAACCCATTTCTATTAATCTGTGTATCACCATGTGGCAGTGGTTTACCAGATAAAGTTCTAGCGCCTGTGTCCAGTGGGGCTACATTGCTTTTTGACTCTGCCTTCCTTCTACCAGCACTCAGTTTAGTTTTCCCCGGCCTACCTAGGATTTATTCTATTAGGCCAACCCAGTTTCTTTATTAACCAATGGTATTCACAACATACAGAGGATAATCCCACAGCACCTCCCCTTTTCTGTTTATATAAAAAGAAGGTTTTAACTTTAACATAGTAAAATTACATAAAAGTTATCAAGCAAGAATTGTACATAGAATATTTATATCTTTTATCATAACTAAGGAAAGCTATATTATTACTATTTTTCAACTCCATCAAAGGCTCCAGAAGGAAATGATATTACCTAAGGAAACAGGAAATGCATTGTAAACAACTTCAAAAACTCTAGAATTGACAGAGACATCTTGCTGCCTGTCCACAAGACAGTCACCCAAAGTTCTTCTGTGCCATTGGGGCATCCAGTCTTCAGCTCACAGGCCCATAGTATCCAGCAGACTTTTCCATGAAACAGAAAATTTCAAAAACAGTTCCACATATATTGGCATTTTATCAGTCACTTTCTTCTGCAGAATGTCTGGCAGACTCTTTCATGAAGCCTTTACTGCCTTGAAAAGCTTTTAAAATGGTAAACAGCTTGGTTGCAGCTCCTATGGATGCTGCCTCCGCCTCTCTCCACTTTCAAAATGGTAGAGGTACTATTACTGCCAGCTCTGGGACCACCAGGTAGGAGCTGTGTACAGCACTTTAACTATGAGAATCAGCATGCAGCACATAAACCCTTTTTATCTGAGTAATAACTAAATATGCCATGCACAGCATTGCACGTCCTGGAGACATCTGTGTATGGTGGCAGGAATATACCATGCTCTGTTGCCTGTGCTCTCGTAGCACTCCTGATCCCACTGCCTGCGGGGGTGGGGGGGGCTGCTGAGCATCAGGCATGGTCTCAGCTACTTTCCCAAGCAGGCACACAAGCACCCAGGCTACAAACCCCATTCAAGTGCTCCATATCCAGACCTCCAGAAAGAGTCAGGGTTCGCGCCAACAGCACAACCTAGAAACTGTAGCTTTTCTTATATCTGCTACTGCCCAATCAGGAAAACCTCTCTTAAAGGATCCACAGCATGCTGCCAGCAAGCAAAGCCTATTCAGAAAAATAAATGTGGCTAAACTTTGTTTTTTAGTGTCTAGAATTCCTTTTAAAGCCTTCTCAGATTTTATTTGGATTTAGT
>NW_004949096.1:4185444-4193825 GCF_000317375.1 Microtus ochrogaster | reverse complement strand
TCCTGTGCCCATCTGTTGTAGGGTACTTCCCACTTTCTCTTCTATCAGGTTCAGTGTGTTCGGGCTGATATTAAGGTCTTTAATCCATTTGGACTTGAGTTTTCCCGGTAGGTAGGCACTCACCGCTCTGGGTGGGTAGCCTTAGTGTAGGAGCTTAAAACTGTTCTTGAGCACTGGTCCTAGCATACAGCAGGGCAGGGTTGGGGGTGGGGCTGGGGGCTGGGTCATGCATAAGAAAGACAGCCCTGCAGAAGGAGCTGGGGGAGGGGGGGTTTGTGCTCTCTTCCGGGACAATCCACCCCTGAATAGCACACTCTCACCCGTCCAGATGGAACTCCTCAGCCTAGGTCTAGTTTCTTATTGGCTAACTTTTACATATTATTTTAACCCAGTTCTATTAATCTGTGTATCACCATGTGGCAGTGGCTTACCGGGTAAACTTCTGTTATCTGTATCTGGTGGGGCTATTTGGCTTCTCTCTCACTCCACCTTCCTTCTTCCAGAACTCAGTTTAGTTTTCCCCACCTACCAAAGTTCTACCCTATCAGGCCAATCCAGTTTCTTTATTAACCAATAGTATTCATAGCATGCAGAGGGGAATCCCACATCAATTCCTTCCAGTTTCTCTCTACCTTCTTGCTCACCTGCATCCATTCCCTTTCTTTTACTAGAAAAAAAAAAACAGGCTTCTAAGGGATAATAAAACAAAATATAATAAAATAAGAAGAAAACTAACATATCAGTCTTGGACAAAGCAAACAGACAAAAAGAAAAGAGCCCCAGAGAAGACAAAAGAAACTAAGACCCATGGGATTCCACAATCAAAATTTCCATAAGAACACTAAACATGAAAGCCATCTTGTATATACAGTGTACCTGGTATGTACTTGTGTAGGCCCTGTGCAAGATGCCTCAATTTCTTGGAGTTTATATGTACATATGTTAATCAGGTTCATTTGAAAGGCCTTGTTTTCTTGGTGTTCTGGTTCTTTCTGGTTCTCACACTCTTTTCTGCCTCCTTTTTTGTAGGGTTTCCTAAGCCCTTAGGTGAGAGATTTGATGGAGACATCCCATTTAGGTCTGAGTGTTCCAAGGTCTCTCACTCAGGCCTCACTGTGTTTTTCTGTATTTGTTCCTCTCTTCTGCTGCAGGAAGCATCTCAGATGATGGCTGAGCAAGGTGTTGATTTAAAAGTATAGCAAAATGCTATTAATTGCTACAGTCTTTGAGTAGAACACTAGTATTTGGGTTTGTTTTGTGTTCCTGGGCTATCTAGTCTCTGATGCTGTGTGACCCAAGCAGTGTTGGATATGGGTTGCAGCTCATGGAGTGGGCCTTCAATCAAATCAAATATTTCTTGGTTACTGCCTTGAGGTTTGTATCACCATTGCCCTAGTGTTGTAATAGGAGTGGCGGGGCTGCATCCCCAGCACCCAGCCGCCTGCTAACTTATGCCCTGAAATAATTACACTGACACTGTATTCTTTTAAACACTGCTTGGCCCATTTCTATCTAGCCTCTTCTAGGCTAATTCTCACATATTAATTTAGCCCATTTCTAATCCTCTGTGTGTAGCACCCCAAGGTGCGCTTACCGGGAAGATTCTAGCGTACTTCCATCCTGGGTCAGAGCTTCATCGATAGTGTCTGCCCGGGAGAGGGGAGCATGGTGTCTCTCTGCTCCAGAGAGCAGAGCTGTAGAGTCTGAGCTCACTTCCTCTTCCTCCCAGCATTCTGTTCTGTTTACTCCTCCCACCTATGTTTTAACCTATGAGGCCAAGCAGTTTCTTTATTATTTAACCAATGACCTTCTTCCATCACCCTAGCATATCTTGCAGGCACCATTGTAGACCAAAGGGTTTGTGGCTAGATTGGTGTTTATATCTTTCCTTTGTTAGTTTGCAGAGTACCGTTCCATAACAAAGATGCTAGCATGTATGTGTAAAGGCTCTATGCAAGCACAAACTTGCTTTTCCATGTTCAGTGAGTCATACAGGTTTTATCTTCATCAGTGGGACCTTACCATTACTTTTTGGAGAGCAACCTAGTCTTAACAACAGCCTGGATTGTTTATTCCCATATAAGCCCTCTGGCCAACAAAGCAATTAGGTTTAAACAAATCCTAGTACTAGTAGCTTCATTTGGTGACAAGAGATAGAAAATAGGGACTCTTCCCTTTACTCCCATTATTTGAGAATTTCATTTATGTTGCCTTCCCATATATGTATTTTAGGAAGCTTCTAATGTACTAGGTTTCCATAGTATTCCACAAATGACACTTAATTCTAGGTTTCTCTCCCATACTTCCTCCCTTCCCATTTGATCCTCCAATTCCAGTCCCCCGCATTCATTCATAACTATTTGTTCCATTCTCTTTCCTAATGAGATCTATCTGTACCCCCAGTCCCTTACTCTATACCTCGATCTTCCCATTTCAGAGCCCCCGTCCAGTATGCTTGCCTTGTGATTTGAGTTGAAATAGCTTTTTTATTTTCTGGAAGATTTTATTATAATATCAATGTTGTTTTGTTTATATAATATTAAAGTTACTTAAATAGCTAAATATTTAAATATTTGGAAGAATACATGGTGAAGCCACCTGTGCATGTCTTTTTCTCTGTGGGAGACTTTATAATTACAGATTAAATTTATAAGTGATCTTAGGACTATGTTTTACATTTCTTATGTCAGTTTTAATAAGTTATAGTCTCCTGAGAATATTTTCATTTTATCTAAATCTCTAATTTACTAGCTTTCCATTGTTAAACATTTCCTCTTGTGATATATTTGATGTCTTTTGGTGTCTAATGTGGTATTTTCCTCTTCATCCCTCATATTGATAAACATCCTTATGGGCTGTTAATCAATTTTCTTAGTCTTTTCAAAGAGCTTATTATAACTCATTGTATAAAATACTCCTTTTTTAGTTTTTTCATCTTTTATTTATTTAATTCTTTTTTTAATATTTGTTTTTATTTTTGCTTTCCCTTATCAAGGGATTTGAATGTGCTGTTGTGTTTTGATGGCAGAAGGTACAAAATAATCCCACCCTATTTCAGAATTACTTATAATAAAGGGTTATTTATTTGGGGAAGACTCAGAGACCACTGTCCTAGATTACAGTTCTCTGTGCAAATGGGGAACAGGAACAGAGTCTAGCAGTTGGAAGCAAATGAGAGAGTATGCATACTTTACATCTGCTTTCATAGTATAAGAGACCACACCCAAGTGGTCTGGTATCTTAAAGGCTATTGGCTGAAGGAGCTGAAAGAGCTTCCACAACAGTGTTTATTTATAAAAATAAAGACATTGTTCACCATACCCGTTTTTTAATAACTGTACACGCGTGGAAGTTTCCAGAGCACAGCATTAACAGCATATCCTAAGCCTTAATGCTTTGCCTTTTCACTGTGTTACTTTGTTATTGCTCTGTTTAGCTCATTTCTAGTATCATTTTATAACTCATTTTGTTTATTGATATTTAGAAGTATGTAAGTGTTAAAATATTTTTGGCTTTCCAAGTTATTTCTTTTTGTCTGACTGCCAATTAAATACTGTCCCTTGGTCTGTGTCTGTAATCCTACCATCCAGGAGAAAAGAATACTTGAGGAGTATAATTGCCATAGTGGTTGGGATGTTATTTGTGTTTGTGTGTGTACATCCATACATATGTACCTTTAGTAGACCTGCTGAGTTCCTAGGAAGTATCTCTTGTATCTTACTAGCCAGAATTGTACACATGTTGATCTCTGAACAAATTATGGTAGCCATGAGCATGATGAATGCAAAGCATTTAACAGAAATCTACCCCCAAACATCTGTTTTTACCAGGATTCCCCAGAAAAATGGAACTAGTAGAAGATTGGTATACATAAACATGCATATTATATGTGTATGTGCGTGTACACATGTATATGTATTATGTATGATATATAACTTAAGAAATAAGTACAGTGTGTGGTTTAGGATATAGAAACTTATGCAAAAATATAAATAAGTTGAATGCTTTTTATTTTTGGATGTTCGATTTATTTTTAATTATGTGTGTTTGCATTAGGGTATGTAGATTTGAGTGTGTACATGAGTGTAAGTGCCCATGGAGGCCAGAGGAAGGTATCAGACTACCTCAGGCTGATGTTACAGATGGTTGTGAGCTGCTATATGGGTGCCGGAAACCAAACGAGAAACCTCTGTCATTAAAAGTGCTGTAAACTCCTGAACCATCTCCCCAGTCCTACACAAAATATACCTCACTCACCCTGCCCACAGCTCTCGTGCCCACACGTGCCCGTGTAGGTGTGTGTGGTGTGGTGTGTGTGTGTATGTGTGTGTGTAGGAGGGTGAAGAAGTAAAGAGGATACTGGTCGGGGGAGGGTTTGCTTCAAGAAATTTGCTCACCGACCTGTGAGGTCTGTCATGTGAAATCTGTTTGGGAACAGGCTGGTAAGTCTGGGGTGTAAAGTAATGTTGCAGTCTTGAGGCAGAATTCCTTCTTCCCCTGGGAAACATGATTCTTTCCTTTTAAGACATTGTAGCTGAACTTCCATTCTTAAAGTTAATGTTTTTTACTTAAAACCCACTCACTGAAAAGGACCTTTATAGCAATACCTAAACTACTAAACTACTATATAACCAGCCTGCCACAAATATCAAGTACCTGGTAGTTTGTTTTTGTTTTTTTATTTTTAATCTGTAGCTGAATTTTTGAGGTCCTATTGGAATGGAGAATTTGGCAACTCAGTGAAGGCTAAAAGTGTCCCTAGAGTAGGTAGAGGTTCATGTGTGGGAAGGCTGCCATGCAGCATGGCTTCTGAATTGAGTAACATAAGGTTACTTACGAACCTCACAGTGAGAAGTTGCAGAAGTAACTGCTTAATTGATGTTTTTTCCTTGGTTTTGCTTTTTATTTTATTTGGACTTTCATGTATAAGCTTTGTACATTAGGCTCTTTTATACGTAAGCTAACCCATTCTTTTCCTCTTGAACTACCTCTTCAGTCCCAAGAGTAATAGTGAATTCTAACTAGTAATAATGTCCAAATATGAATTAGATTACTGGTGCTTACTGGAAATTAAGTTCCAATATTATATGTTTCTTAACATATAGTATAAATAACATATCCAAAGCAATATTTTGCTCACATGGAGTTAACGAGGTAATGGGCACAATTTTCTCTACAGTTATTTTAATATTTACTAGTAGTTGAGAAAGGATAGCATCAGGATTCCCCAGAGAAGCAGAGTACTTTGGATTTGAATTGATGATATTGAATTATACTTATTTCTGTGTGTATATATAAATGTATATTGTTTCTTATATTTAAATACTTGGTGATTACTTTAGTATATGAAGAACACTTGTGTGCTTAAGTGTCCTAACCACAAATTTCCCTTCCTACTGTGCTCTTGAAGGTAAGATTCCCTAGCTGAGCATCTTTTCTTGGCAGAGGGATCTCTTGGGCTCTATTTCTGCTTTTGTTTGGTCAGTAGCTTCAGTTCCCAATAATTTTGTGCAGCTACTCAAACAAGCCAATCACACCCTTCTGTGACAACAAGGACGTGCTTTGACAACATGCTGCTCCTTCCTCTATGTGTTCTCGCATGGTTTTGTTTCCTTGTCCACATAATTGTGACTAGTGAAATGTGTTCCAATCCTGAAACTTTATTGGTTTTTTTTTTGCTTTTGCAATACAGTTTTATTAGCATTGATATTTTTCTAAAACAGGTAGCGCATTTATTTATCTCTCTATCATTGGCTCCAGCCAGATTGCTCTGTAAATTGTATCTGCTCCTCTCAGCTGTTAACTCAGAAAACATGACTCACTAGTTTTCCTCTCCCCTTGGTATATTCACCAGATAGCATAGTAACTGCCGCAGCAGACATGCAGTCAATATTTGGCATGGAATCTAAGAGTAATCCAGAAATTACCCTTTCATCCAGAATTTGAGAAAAAATTACCAGTACCAGTGAGCTGTGAATTTTCCCTTAAATGGCATAAGATATAAGTAAATGCTTTGAATGTGAATTGCCTAATGTTGTTAAAATACAAGCCCATTCCATTCACATTCAGAGGGGAGAAAGAAAACTTCAAAATGTTACCCAATTTCTTTACTCATTCTCCTTCCAAAATGGATCGTTGTTGCCTTAAGGCCTCTGCTGAAACCAAAGGGAAGCAGCTTCCTTTGCATAGGAAGGACTGGAATGAACATGGGGATCCAAACTTCTTCCTGTCTGTTGATTCTGAGTGCTTCATGCCCAGTTTGAAATTCTTGTTGGAGGAAGAATCTTCAGTAGTTGTTTAGTCCTGTCCTTATTTTATTCCTGACGTATGGAGCTACATAATACCCCTGTCCTACATACCGAATAAACATGCATAGCAGTCAAATACTGGGAGTGAACATATTAAAAAATTTTCTCATGGTTCTCTTTATTACTTAGAGATTTGTATTTAACAGGTACCTAAAAACTACCTGTAAATGGGGTAGTATGGAATACATGTATACACTCTGTAATGTTTAAATTGGAATACAATAGCACATTGAAAATCCTTCTCTTCTCTAACTATGATTTAGTAACTATACATTGAGCAACCTTTCTTATTTTCTTCTTTCCCCAACTCTTTTCTCATCACTGCAAGATATTCATACTGACCTCAACTTTGAGATCAGTGTATTAATATTTCACTTATGAATGCAATTCATTTCACTTATGAATTCAATTCATGAATGAATGTATTACTGTTCTCCTGCACATTCTTCACTCACCTGGCACAATGATTTCCACTTCCACTTCCATCTGCATTGTTGCACACATAGCTGGATTCATTCCTTTTATGTGATTGCTAGCATTCATGATGTGGATGCATGTTTTATTTATATTATTTTTGTTTTATGCCTACTGTATTTGAATTTGCTTGTAAGTTAAGTAATTCTTTTGTAAGAATTTCATGAGCTGCCTTTCTTACTCATGAATGTAAGAAATTTTTAAAGAATAAAAACCTAGCCTGACAAAGGGCTATTTTTCTGATTTCTAAATATATACCTTCTCAAAAAGTATAATGCTAAGAAAGTTCATGATAACGTTGTGTCTTTATTTGGGGTAAATCATCCAGTGATAGGATACACTCTCTTCCATTGGTCAGAAATGTAACGAAAGAGTAACACAGCAGAATTCTCCTATCTTGGGTTTATTCACAGGAAACAGGTCCAGGCTTTGTTAGGCCAGTTCAGCGAGGCAGAGGCTTTGTTACTAAAAGCTGGAGTGCAGCCAGGGACTATCGATGGAGTTCTTTTGGATCTGGGGTGTTCCTCCATGCAACTTGATGTTCCTGAGCGAGGTTTCTCCCTTCGGAAGGATGGTCCCTTGGACATGAGGATGGATGGAGACAGGTGGGTATTAAAAAAGCATTTCTTCTTACCACACACAAAAAAATCAATTTCTTAAAATCATTCTGAATTTAATTTCCTTGAAGACTGAAAAATTGTCAGCACACTCCCACACCCAGCACTGTCCATACATAGTAAATCAACTGTGTTTGCTGCTCATTATAGACCCAGTATTTCTTTGCCTTTGGAAAATATTTACTGTCTTTACAGAATATAGTGAGGAGGTATTCAGAATGAGGAAATCAACTTTTATGGGATTTTTTTCATCGACAATATGGCTTTTTAATAGTAATTTGGAAAAAAATTAATGCTGAAACAATTGCTTCATTTTTGTGCATGTCCAACTATGTATCTGTAAGAATCAAGAGTAGCTGGATTTAATTGATATTCATTTATAATGCTGCAAAAAAACAAGTCTGATAGGATTCCTGCAATTCTGTTTTTGTTCTATCTATTATGCAGCCACCCTAGTTGTAGCTTCTCTAAAGTATTTGCAGTGTATGGCACTGCATCCTACATCACTACATAAATCAACACAGACTGTTACCTGTAACTCCCCTTCATTCTTTGGCGCTGTAAATATACTAATGCTTATTTACCATAATTCAATTCACATAGATACACAATCCATTTAATGGCATTATGTTGCATTGTAGGAAAGATTAGGAAAAGTTTCTTTTTCTACATTGATTTTAAAACTTAAATTAGTACTAACATCTGAACCTACTAGTGGTACCCTGCCAGAATAACCTATATCTCCAAAGTTTACCCCTGATTTTTGTGTGGACATTGAGTCATGCCATGAATATCCTGTGGTAAATACTCATATATGGCCTTTTACCTTGATATGAGTATTGATATGAGTGCTAAATTTGCATAGTGACATATTTATTAGAATTGTATTGTTTATGAATCTTTTGCCTTCTTCTTTTTTTTTTAATTGAGAAAAAAAAATTTCCGCCTCCTCCCAGCCTCCCACTCCTCCCGCCCTCCCCCC
>NW_004949096.1:4174555-4184329 GCF_000317375.1 Microtus ochrogaster | reverse complement strand
AAAAAAAAAAAAAAAACAAGCATCTAATAGTGTAGATTAGATAGTCTCAACTTTGGAAATAAGGTGGGGTTGTATAATAATAAAATGTTGAATAAATCTATACTCTTCTTGTGTCTTGCTGAGGAAGAAAGGTTCTTTCTGTAATACAGTGAACAAATCATCTAATTAATAGCAATGAATTACCATATTCTTAATGTAAAGCTTTTTGGGCAAGTTTTAATTTGTAAATCTACATCGATGAGTTTCTCCTCAGAAACTTCAAAATAAGAATGTTCCTGAGAATTAAGCCCTCAAGTCAATACCTTATGTTTGAAATTATAGTTTAAAATATATATATATATGTATATATATATTTAAAAGTTGAAGATCTTTCAGGTAGATCATATGGACTATGACCTATATGAGTATTCAGAACAGGAAAATCAGTTTACTTGAATATATGGGAAAATGAAAGTCAGGCATACAAAGATCTGCACTGCACTGCAAATACAAGTAGAAAGGTAGGCCATGGGGGAAAAATTATATTTACACACACACACACACACACACACACACAGACACACACAGAGTGTTGTGATCTATCCAACCCCAGAAAGTGATAGATTCCTATGATAAAGACACTCAAAAGTTATTTTCACACTGGATCACAGTAGAGTCTTAACTCTGTGTTTACCCAAATCTCACCAGCCACTGCTTTTATATTATATTATCTTCTCATGTAGCAGTGAGGAATTCCAAGCCTCAGGAACTTGAAAGGCTACTTCTTTTAGCAGATATAGTCTTTTTTGGGAGATAATAAACTGGCACCCAAGTTAAGACTTTCTCTTATGATTTTGGGTGTAGTGAGTCAAGGAAATCTTTGGACTGACAAGGGTAAAACTTGTGTTTTCATAGAGGAGCAGTGCTTCTTGTTCATCATATTAATGCCTGTTCTAATACAAATTTCTCACCTGCCAACTTCAAGAGTGATGTTCCTTTTGTTTTCTAGCATTGCGGAAACTTCCACATAAATATTTTGTGTTAACGGAACAGTAAGATAATATCATACCTTTCTTCATTAAATGCCACCTGATCAAAATGCTATTTTAATTTTGTTTTTTTTAAAGGTAGAAAGTTAGCCGGGCGGTGGTGGCGCACGCCTTTAATCCCAGCACTCAGGAGGCAGAGGCAGGCGGATCTCTGTGAGTTCGACTGCAGCCTGGTCTACAAGAGCTAGTTCCAGGACAGGAACCAAAAGCTACGGAGAAACCCTTTCTTGAAAAATCCAAAATAAATAAATAAAAGTAGAAAGTTATGAAAAACTAAATCCATCCATACTGTCTTATAGTTGCCTTAATAGAGCTAAAGGTCTGAATAGCAAGGATTGTCCCCAGTGGGCAGTAGCTTGGGTAACTAAATTCATAAGTAGGTAAAATCTAATAGGGACTTTTGTCTTTTATAGTCAAAATGATGGCTGGCAAATATATGAATTGGAAATATCTGAAGGTCACGAATGTTTATCGCCCAGTCATTATATTGTCTGTATTTACTATGTTATATGGGCCTCCTCTCCCAACAATTTAATAATTAAGATAATAATTGTTATATTCATTTCCCAGATTAAAATTGAGAGTCTACTGCATTTAAAACTTTATCCAATATAACAAGACTTCATTTCCTTTTTAGTTCACTACAACTTTAAAAGAAAGGATCTTCATTTTGCAAGCCAAACAAAGCAAACCACTGAGATCAAAATTAGGGCTACTATATAAGACATTCATTGGTACAGGGCTTCAAAAGAAAATGCGGCTGACAGTTTGAGAGGGTGGGAAGAGCTGGAGTGAAGAAAGGTGACGTAGTATATTCACATTTTAATTTAAAACATACATAAATAAATAAAAGTAAGCCAAAATGAAAAATAAAATCATCATACATGGAATATGATGTTTCTTACTCCCGAATAAAATAAGAGAAAGAGACTATGAGTTTGAGAGATAGACAAGCAGACATGCAAAATGGAGTACAAGGATCAAAGTTTCTCCTGAATGCACAAGCATGCTAACAAGGTAATATTTTCCAAGAGAATTTGAGATGTTTTTCAACCTCACTGTTGCTTAAACCTCAGGTCTGTAGCTTTGGAACTCATGACTGTTCACAGTATGAAACTAATAATCCAACATATTTGTGTGGGAGTATGATGTGGGAGTGTCATATATCAATCTGTTGATTTCATTGGTTAAGTAATAAACAAACTGCTTGGGCTCATAGCTTAGAACATAGGTGGGTGGAGTAAACAGAACAGAATGCTGGGAGGAAGAGGAAGTGAGGTAAGACGCCTCAGACAGAAACGCCATGCTCCCCTCGCCCAGCCAGAAACACGCGATGAAGCTCCGACCCAGGATGGACGTAGGCTAGAATCTTCCCGGTAAGACCGGTGCTCACAGATTATTAGAGATGGGTTGATCGGGATATCAGAATTAGCCAGTAAGGGCTAGAGCTAAAGGGCCAAGCAGTGTTTAAATGAATACAGTTTGTGTGTTGTTATTTCGGGGCATAAGCTAGCCAGGCGGCTGGGATGCTGGGAACGCAGCCCCGCCACTTATATTACTACAGGAGTAGTAACTGTACTACTGTCAGATGTTCCTAGTAAGTCAAGTCATGGGTAGCTCATCAGTTAGAATGCTTTGACCCTTCTCTAATTGGAAATAAACTAGAATGATCTGACAGCGTACACTATTTTATGCTAGTATAATTTAGTCTGTGTGGTCAGAACTTGGATTTTCTTTTTGTGCCATACTTGAAAATAGTATTTAGGCTTTTTCAATCAGTACCGTTTATTTTGAAGCTTTAATCTATGATGAAATTTTTCACTAATGCCTGAGCTAATATCAAATATCCAAAACATGCACAGTTAGCATTAGGTCTTTTTAGTTATTGCACGGGGAAGCTGCCTAGTGTCTTCTTGTGTAGACTTTCTAAGTTGGGTTTTGCGGTTGTTCCACATATATGTTCTTTGCTGACATAGATTACTCACTAGCGTTTAGACTTGATCAGCTATCATCTGTCAGCATTGTGTCTCCTATTCTAAAAAAAAAGAATAATTCAATCAGTAACTTAAATTTTGAATAAGTTAAATCTAAACGTTCTTCTTTTTTATCTTAAGAGAAAGAAAGCTACAAGATCATTAATAACTTTTTTATGAATGAAAGTTAAAGATTAACAAAATACTATAACCTCCCATTTCCTTGACCTCAATGAATGCTTCAGGTTCCTCTTGCCATAAAGATTACTATGTAAAACAGAAACTCTTTCATTTGTGTGCTATTTCAGTCTGCTTCAGAATTTCTTCTAGGCAATGTGTGACAAATGCCTGCGTTCATGTTTCCAGTACTCTGAAGTATCAACTCTCGTCAATGAAACTGGTGTCAGTAAACTGGTTGGCTCTTTTTGCACAGGTATCCTGACATGCCCACTGCTGCTGATGTTGTGAATGCTTTAGATCAACAAGCACTTGCATCCATCCTTAGAGCATATGGAGAGGAGAAGCATGCCAAGAAAATTGCTTCTGCAATCATTCAAGCACGCAGCATATACCCTATCTCTAGAACCCAGCAGCTTGCCAGCATTGTTGCAGGTACCCTCATTAATTCTCTTCGATTTCTAAGAGTATAAAATTAAATAAATATCTGTTACATACATATGTATATACATACACACGCGCGCGCGTGTGTGTGTGTGTGTGTGTGTGTGTGTGTGTGTGTGCGCGTGTGTGTTTGTTCCTCCCTGTCTGGCTCCCAGAGGGATTCATTTGTATGTGAAATCTTTCAGAATAGCATTCTTTATATCTTTCTCAAATGTCAGGTTTCTTTCTTTTTTTAGCTTTCTCTCTTTGATGGCTCTAATACTGCACACACCTTTTAAAAATTATTTGCCATAGGTGGCTGATTAATATAATAGAAATTATATATGTGGTAATTTATCATCTGTGCTGACCAAGGTGAAAGATGGAATGACAAGGTTTAAAGAATGTCTTGATCCATCACAGTGGTTCATTAGCATCCTGTATGAGATTTGTCATTACCGCACATATTTCTGCATTTTAATATTTCAGGCAAAAGGAGAATTACATTGCCCAACTGCTAAAATAAAACTCAATGACTCATACATCTATTCTAAACAATCAGCTAACAAAGGGTATGTGATGTATAGGTTATACTGCTTTGTGGATGCTAACTAAATCAGCCTAAGGGACTTATTGAAACATTTCATCTTTTCTGCTGTTCACCACCATAAACCTCTTGAACCGGATTCTAGCTCTGAGGTGCTTTTTTGTACCCTTTACATTTGAAGTCAAAGCTGTTTCACAGCTATGTTTTGAAGAAAGTTTCTCTAAGTAAAAATGCAACTCCTGCAATTATTTAACAGAATTACAGTGGTAAATTATTCATCTTGTTGAACCAACAAAAATGCTGTATCACTTTTATATACCAAAAATATTAAGATTGTTTTTATTGTTTCTTATTAAATTGTGCAAGTAATAAGTAAATACAAGACATAGTATAGCATTTTAAAATTACTCAGTATTGACTAAGGCTATCAATACTAGATGGAGTTTAAGGAATAAAAATGATAAATTCACTCAAATCATTAAACTGTCTTATAATAAGTGTTTATAGCGTAATTAAATAATATATTCTATTTAACATAATAAAGAATAAAGAATTTATTAAGTCTTTAATATTTTAAGGTGTCTTTGTCAGGCCCTTCCCAATTTAATACCTTATATTGAAGTTGGAGCAGAATTTATATTGGTTTTTAAAATACAGTATTTTATGATTTTCCCCCCTAAGAGTTTATAGAAGCATTTTAGCAAGTAACAGATTCACCTTCTCCTTGCATATGCTGCCCTTCTCATTCATTACTCACCAGGCATCTCTACTTCTCCTTGCTGTCTTTAAGAAGCACTGCATGCCATTTTCTGGGAGAAATCATATTATTTATAAATAAGAAAACACAGTTTTCTGGCACAGATGAGGGTTTGTAGCTAACGAGCACCCCAGAGATTGTTCTGTTGAAACATTTATCTCAGAACTTGTGAAATCAGTTCTAAAGAGGACCAATGGTTTGCTCCAGTCCACAGTCTAATTAAGGACAGTTAGTACTCATTAAAATTTAGGAGACAATGAATATGAGACATAATTGGGAGTATAGCTTTAAGAAATTAAGTTAGTTGTTTTGTTTCTGGATCTTGATCTGTGAACTTGGTGAAATACTTTGTGTGTATGTGATAGAAATGATATTATAATATTCCTTGGAATATTATAATGTTAAGATCACATTAATGCTATATTAACAATGAGTTAAAAGTGAGAATATTCACATATACCAAGGAAAAAGTTGTTAATGGCATTAAAAGTTCTCTGAGTCTGTTTTTATGTTTTTAATATCAGAATAGAAATACAACTGTATTGAGAGCAATATGACTTTTTGAAAAAGCAAAAACCATGATATTTCAGAAAGAGAAAACTTTGACATACCAGAATTGAGCCAAGAGAATAGAAACTTTAATAGATCTATAGCGAGCAATGAGATTAGAGTTTTCCAACTAAAACAGTTCAAGTATAGATGTATTCTCTACTGAATTCTATGAAACCTTTGAAGAACTAAGCAACTCTACATAGAACTACCCATAAAATAGAAGGTGAAGAAATGATACCAAGTTCATTTTATCCAAGCTGAATATATATATAACAAGAACAAAAATGAATTATGAATCACTCTCTGTTCATACATGCCACATTTTTTAAATTTTAAATTATAATATAATTATATGCTTTCCTCCCTCTAACCCATCCCATATATCCTTTCTTGATCTTTTCAAACTCATGGCTCCCTTTTTTGTTCATTATTGATGGTGTATATGTATGTGTTTCTAAGTACATAACCTAACCCTGCTCAATATGTATGTCGCTTGCGTGCATATTTTCAGGATGAACATTTGATATTGGATAATCAGTTGGTGTCCTCTTCCATGAAAAAGAATATTTTCTTCACACTCACCTTGGTCATCTGTAGTATTTTGTATAGTGCTGAGGCCTCCTGGCTTTCCTCTTCCACACTACCATTGACGTTGTTGGTTTCCTTGTTCAGACCAATCATGTTGGTAAGACTATATGGGTGTAGCACTTCTGTTATTACTAGGAGACACGATCTCACAGCAAACACCTTTTTTCTCTGCCTCTTAAAATTATTCAACCCCCCTCTTCTACAAGGATTACTGAGTCTTAAATGTGTGAGTTGTATTGTAGATGTATCTGTTAGTGCTGGACTCTACAAATCTACATTTTGATTAATTGTGGTTTTCTAAAATGGTCTTTGCCTATTGCAGACAGAATATTTCTTGATGAGGGCTGAGAACAACACTTTCCTGTGGGGATAAGGACAAATATTTAGACTGCAGTTGGGGATTATCCTCGTTGAGTAAAGCAGTGGTTGTAAGCTCTTAGAGCCAGGACATCAACAGCTCTGGTCAGTTAGCTAGGTTTTCAGTGAAGAATTGCAAACCAAATTCAACAACACATTCAACTTTGCAGTGTTAACATAAAGTCTTGCTTCAACCAAAAGAGTCCTGTGTTCATAACATTTACTACTGACATTAGATAACTGAACTAAATATTCCATAGAATGATGAAATATTGATTATGAAATAAAGACATACAGACTGGGTTGTTTCTTCACAGTACTCTTTTTTTGGTTGTGCAGAAGCCTTTTAATTTCATGTAATACAATTTATCAATTCTTGACACTATTTCTGAACATGGTTGAGACTTTTTCAGACAGTCAGTTCTTACCAGGACCAAATGGACTTTATTTCAAGGATGCAAGGATTGCTCAAAAAACACAAATCAATAAATGCAAAGCGCCTTATAACTACATTCAATGCCTGAAATTGCATAAATATCTCAATAGTTACACAAAGGTCTTTGATGGAAACTAAAATACCCTATTGATAAAAGCCCTGAAAAAAATAATAATGGAAGAAACATTTTTTTTTTGATTTTCTAGACAGGGTTTCTCCATAGCTTGCTTTTGGTCCTGTCCTAGAACTAGCGAAACATTTCTTAATATAATAAGAGTATATATACCACATCTATAGTCAGCATTTACTCAATGGAGAAAACCTGCAAAAATTTTCACTACAATGAGGAATAAAACAAAAATATCTTCTTTCTTCATTCATCCAATATTGTCATTAAATCTTTACTAGAGTAATAATACATATTTATTATATCATTAAATAAATTAAAATTATATAAATAGGACAAGAAGAAGTAAATTCTTCTTGAAGGTGACATGATCCTATACATTAAAAAAAATGAAGATTTCTAGTAGAATCTTGTAGAAATTTCTGGTAGAAAACTTTGAGCTGATTAACAAGTGATAGTATACAATGTTAATATATAAATCAACAGTTTATGAATATATTGATAACAAATCACCTGAGGAGGAACTGAAGAAAACAAACACTTTGGTAACAATTGCAAAAAATGAAACAAATGGAGTTGAAGAGATGTGTCAGCTGATAAGTACTTGCTGCACAGCATGAGAGCATCTTTTATCCAAGAACTCACTTCAAAATGATGAACATGATTATCATAGCCAGAACCTGGAAACAACCTAAATGCTCCTCAGCCGAAGAATGGATAAGGAATATGTGGTATATTTACACAATGGAGTACTACACAGCAGAAAAAAATAATGACATCTTGAGTTTTGCAAGAAAAATGGATGGAGCTAGAAAACATCATTTTGAATGAGGCAACCCAGACCCAGAAAGACAATTATCACATGTACCAACTCATAGGTGGTTTTTAAACATAGAGCAAAGAAACTAGCCCACAAATCACAATCCCAGAGAACTTAGACAACAATGAGGACCCTAGCAAAGACATACATAGATCTAATCTGTATTAGAAGTAGAAAAAGAGAAGATCTCCTGAGTAAATTGGGAGCATGGGGACTTTGGAAGGAGGGTTAAAGGGGAGTGTAGAGGCAGGGAGGGAGCAGAGAAAATGTAAAGTGCAATAAAAATAAAATAATGATGAACATGAGCCAGGCGGTGGTGGCACACACCTTTTATCCCCAGCACTCGAGAGGCAGAGGCAGATGGATCTCTGTGAGTTCGAGGCCAACTGGGTCTACAAGAGCTAGATCCAAGACAGGTTGCAAATCTACAGAGAAACCCTGTCTGGAAAAAAAAATGATGACCTTGGTGGCACATGTGTGTTAGCCCAGTACTGGGAAGGTCAAGACAGGGGGAACCATCATCAGACAGCCTGGTCAACTAGGCAAGATTCAAACCGTGTTTGAAACAAAGTGGCAGGAGTGGTGCTGAAAAGATCACTCTATGGGTGAAGTTTCTTCCTCCTCTTTCAGAGGACTCAGGTTTAGTTCCCATCACCCCCATAGCAGACAGACTCACAGAACCTCAAAAATAGCAGGTAGATAGCACCCGAGGAATGGCACTTGAAGTTGGTCCTTGGCACCTCACACTCATGGACTGGCTAAATTAATATTGTGAAAATCACTGTGTTTCTAAAAAGTCATGTTATGTTGCTAATTCTTACAAGTTGAAATATTCTCTCCTAGAAGAATAGAAAGTCATAAGAATCGGTGCGACATTACTCCCAAGATTCCAGAAATTTATGAAACTTAACAGGCTTAGGAGGCTCAGAGAGTTACAAACAAGATTTCCAGAACCCTCTCCCAATTACAAAAGCTATGAATAACTGTTAAACAGAAAAGACTCTACATGGAGCTTCCTACAGTTAGTCAGATAGCTACAGGTTTGAAGTTTTCATGAGTTGTCACCAGTATTAAGTTTTATGATAATAACGCTGCCTTTGATGGCTCCTGTGAGTAACTCTAATAAACTCATTTCATCAGGCTACACTTGGATGGGATTGTTATTTTTGTCTTTTGTTGTTACCCTACCTCAAGTGAGTATATGTGTTTTCATGTATTCTCAGGAACAGTCACATAACAGTGATCTACAAATTCAGTACAATGCCAACAAAATTTTCAGTAATGTTCTCACAGAACTTGAGAAACCTATCCTAAATTTTACATAGAAGCACAAAATATCCCAGACTATCAAAGCAATCCTGAACAAAAAGCATAATGCTGGAGCTATCACAATTTCTGATTTCAAATTATAGAATCATGGTAATAAAAATAGCATGGTGAGGTCTCAAAAGTAAACATGAAACTTAACAGAATAAGATAGCATTTCCAAGATATACACAATACCAGTGGCTCAACTGATTTATGACAGATATAGAAAACATTCTTTATAGGAGAAATAGTGTTTTTCAAAAATAGTGCTATGAAATTGATGTCCACATGTAGAAGAATGAGACTAGACCCACCTCTCATCTTGCTTAAAATTCAGTTGCTATGGATCAAAGACCATAATGTATTTCTCGAGACTTTAAAATGATTGGAGCAATATAGAGAGAAAGCAGTTGAAGATATAGGGATGAGAATTGACTTCCTGAAAAAGATTCAGCTATGCTCAGAAATTATGTCAGGAATTGATAAATTGGAGTATGTGAACATAAAAACCTACACAGCTAAGGAAACAAGGGTGTAAAGAAAGAGCCTACTCTGTGTGTCTTTTCTTTCATAGTAAATATTTAGTAATTTTATGTAATATTTAGTTCAGTTAGATTAAAGCAAAACTTTATGTTAACATTACAAAGTGGAATGCTACCTTGAAGCAATTTCTTTTTTTTT
>NW_004949096.1:4170337-4173695 GCF_000317375.1 Microtus ochrogaster | reverse complement strand
ATAAGAAACCACTCTTCTGTGATTCAGGACCCATCTGAATCCAGTATGTGCTTGACTTACCTTTCTGACATTCATAAAAATCCTGTTTTAGGGCAGAGCACAATCACAGGTTATGGGCAGGTGCAAACAGTGGAGGGCAGATACTGTTCAAAGCAGTGTAATTCCTAAACAATAGGTTTGTTAGGAAACAAGTATTTTTGTCAAGCTAAATGTACAAAGGCTATATTTAAAAGCCTTTCTGCTTTGAATAAATTCCCATTAATGTCTTAAAACTTGCCAATATATTCAAGATATACATATATATATATATACATATATATATTATATTTCAGAACACCAGGATATAGCCTATTCAGTTCTTCACACATCTTAAAACTCATGTTTTTATGTAAATATAAATAACTTCTTTAGAACCTCACATGGGGTCATAATATCCTCAGTAAAAGTCCACAGTCCATCAGATCAATGTGCAGTAATGTGTAAACCTAAATCCTATGACTTTTGCTAGCATTAGGAATATCACAGAGGTTCCCAAAGACAAAAGTCAGGCTCTCAGTTAGAATTCTATTGTCACCACTGTTATGTATTTTGCTGGGATCTCCAGCAGGTAGGGCTGTAGCAGAGTCAGTCCTGCTGGTCTCAACCTGGGACTGAGCAGGATGGTGAGTGTGGATGACTTAAACCTCCCTTCTTGGTTTAAGTCACCTGAGAAAAACACACCGAGTCTTGTTGAAGCAGGATCTCGGTTAATTGTATTACGCAAGAACTTATTTAGGGTTGTGATGGGGGTGAAAGTATTGGATGGGGTGAGGTGGAATAAGGAATAATGGCCAATAATATTCTGCCACGTTAGTGGTGGCTGGGCAGAGGCGGGTTTAGGTAGGGCTGTGCGGAGTCACTCATGAGGAAGTCATGACCATACAGGTCACCAAACTCAAGTTGCCCCAACCTCTTGAGGCCAAACAGTATTTTATAAACCATAGTAAACATAAGTTATAATCATTTTATAATTCCCCATATTGCCTCTGGAACTTGACTGTTGATGTTTCTACACATATTCATATACTATTTAGAAAAATACTTATGTGTTTTTATAAATTTAACACATATAGTATTATGTACAATATATATATATATACAGTTTTCTCTCCAAAATACTTTATAAATAATAATTAACATTTTAAGTATAACTTTTTTCTAGTGTTATTATAAATGAAGCAGTAAAGCTAAAAAGATTAAGAAATAAAAAAGGCTATGAGTCATTTACCAAATGTCAGTTTAGAAGTAAACTGTTCCATCCGGTTCAGTGTGCTCAGATTTATATTGAGGACTTTAATCCATTTGGAGTTTGGTTTTGTGCATGGGGATAGATATGGATCTATTTTCATTTTTCTATATGTTGATATACAGTTATGCTAACACCATTTATTGAAGATGCTTTGTTTTTTTTTCATTGTATAATTTTAGCTTATTTGTCAAAAATCAGGTATTCATAGGTATGTGGATTAATAACCGGGACTTTGATTTGATTCCATTAGTCAATCTCTCTGTTTTTATGCCAATACCAAGCTGTTTTCATTACTGTAGCTCTGTAATTAAGCTTGATATCAGGGATGGTGATGCCTCCAGAAGTTCCTTTATTGTACAGGATTGTTTTGGCAATCCTGGGTTTTTTGTTTCTCTGTATGAAGTTTATTTTTGTTCTTTCAAGGTCTGTAAGAGTTGTGTTGGGATTTTGATGGGGATTGCATTGAATCTATAGATTGCTTTTGGTAGGATTGACATTTTTACTATGTTGATTCTACCTGTCCAAGAACGTGGGAGATCTTTCCATTTTCTAATATCTTCTTCGGTTTCTTTCTTCAAAGAAATAAAATTCTTGTCAAATGGGTCTTTCACTTCTTTAGTTAGTGTTACCCCAAGATATTTTATGTTATTTGTGGCTGTTATGAAAGGTGATGTTTCTCTGACTTCGTTTTCAGCTTCTTTATCGTTTGTATATAGGAGGGCTACTGATTTTTTTGAGTTGATCTTGGATCCTGCCACATTAATGAAGGTATTTATCAGTTATAGGTGTTCCCTGGTAGAGTTTTTGGCATCACATATGTGTACTATCATATCATCTGCAAATAACAAAAGTTTGACTTCTTCTTTTCCATTATCCCCTTGATCTCCTTTTGTTGTCTTATTGCTATAGCCAGAACTTCATGAACTATGTTGAAGAGATATGGTGAGAGTGGACAGCCTTTTCTTGTTTTTGATTTTAGTGGAATCACTTTGAGTTTCTCTCCATTTAATTTGATGTTGACTGTCGGCTTGCTGTATATTTTATTATTATGTTTAGATATGTTCCATGTATCCCTGATCTCTCCAAGACCTTTATCATGAAGGGATATTAGATTTTGTTGAATGCATTTTGAACATCTGATGAGATGATCATATTTTTTTCTTTCATTTTATTTATATGTTGGATTACATTGATAAATTTTCGTGTGTTGAACCATGCCTGCTTCTCTGGGATGAAGCCAACTTGATCCTGGTGGGTGATTTTTTTTTATGTATTTTTGGATTCGGTTTGCCAGTATTTTACTGAGAATTTTTGCATCTATGTTTATGAATGAGATTGGTCTGAAATTCTCTTTCTTGGATGAGTCTGTGTGTGGTTTCTGTATCAGGGTAACTTTAGCCTCATAAAATGAGTTTGGCAATGGTCTTTCTGTTTCTATTATGTGGAAGACTTTGAAGAGTATAGGTATCAGCTCTTCTTGGAAGTTCTAGTAGAATTCTGCACTAAAACCATCCAGCCCGGGCCTGTTTTTTTGTTTGTTTGTTTGGTTGGTTGGTTGTTTGGTTGTTTGGTTGGTTTTTTGTTGTTGTTGTTGTTGTTTGGTTGGTTTGGTTTGGGTTTTTTTGGTTTAGAGGATTTTGACGACAGCTTTTAATTTCTTGCAGTTTATAGGTCTATTTAAATTGTTCACCAGGTCTGGATTTAATTTTGGTATATAGTATCAATCCAGAAAATTGGCCATTTCTTTTATGTTTTCCAATTTTCTGAAGTACAGGTTTTTTGAGTATGACCTAATGATTCTCTGATATCCTCAGTATTTGTTGTTATGGCTTCTTTTCATTTCTGATTTTGTTAATTTGGATGTTCTCTCTCTGCCTTTTGATTAGTTTGGATAAAGGTTTGTCTGTCTTGTTGATTTTGTCAAATAACCAGGTCTTTGTTTCATTGATTCTTTGTTTTGTTTTCTTTGTTTCTGTTTCATTGATTTCAGCCCTCAATTTTATTATTTCCTGTCATATACTCCTCCTGGGTGAGTCTGCTTCTTTTTGTTCTAGAGCTTTCAGGTGTGCT
>NW_004949096.1:4155881-4168827 GCF_000317375.1 Microtus ochrogaster | reverse complement strand
TCAAAACAACTCTGAGATACCATCTTACGCCAGTCAGAATGGTTAAGATCAAAAACACCAATGATAGCTTATGCTGGAGAGGATGTAGAGTAAGGCGAACACTCATCCATTGCTGGTGAGAATGCAAACTTGTGCAACCACTTTGGAAATCAGTATGGTGGTTTCTCAGAAAATTGGCAATCAACCTACCTCAGGATCCAGCAATACCAGTCTTGGGCATATACCCCAAAATACTAATTCATACTGCAAAGACATTTGTTCAACTATGTTCATAACAACATTATTTATAATAGTCAGAACTTGGAAACAACTTAGATGCCCCTTAACTGAAGAATGGATAAAGAAAATTTAGCACATTTACACATTAGTGTATTACTCAGGTAAAAATCAATGACATCTTGAAATTTGCATGCAAATGGATGAAACTAGAAAACCATCCTGAGTGAGGTAGCCTAAACCCAAAAAGATGAATATGGTATGTACTCACGTAAGTGGATACTACCCATGAAAAAACATATTGAGCCTATAGTTCATGATCCTAGAGAAGCTATGTAACAAGGTGAACCCTAAGAAAACGATTGACCTGGAGCATCGAAATAGACAAGATTGCCTGACAAAATTGGGAGCGTGGAGGTGGGGGGAGAAAGGGAGGAAGGACAGAGATGAGAGCTAGGAAAGTGATATTTTGATTGAGGGAGCCTTTATGGAGCTAGCAAGAAACCTGTCTCTAGAGAATTTACCAGGAATCCACAAGATTACCCCAGCTAAGACCCTAAGCAATGGAAGAGAGGGTGCCCGAACTGGCCTTGCTCTGCAGTCAGACTGATTTAGTATCTTAAATATCACCATAGAACCTTCATCCAGCAACTGATCGAAACAGGGAGATACCCAAATTGGAACATTAGACTGAGCTCCCAAAGTCCAGTTGAACAGTGGGAGGAGTGAGAATATGAGCAAAGAGGTCAAGACCATGATGGGTTCACCCACTGAAACAGTCTATCTGAGCTAATGGAAGCTCACCAACTCCAGCTGGACAGGGAAGGAACAAGCATAGGACCAAACTAGTCCCTCTGAATGTGGTTGACAGTTCCATGGCTGGGGCAGACTGAGGGGTCACTGTCAGTGGCACCAGGATTCATCCCTACTGCTTGTTCTGGCTTTTGGGGATCCTGTTCTTTTTGGATGGATACCTTGCTCAGTCTAGATGTAGTAGGGAGGGCATTGGACCTTCCCTGAAGCAATGTGCCTAACCCTTTCTGTGTAGTGGATGGGGGCTGTGCTTCGAGGTAAGTGGAGGGAATAGGAGGGAAGGGAGTAGGATCCTGGATTGCTATGTATAATAAAAAAAAAAACCTTTAATTGTCATCATGGAACTGATGGAAGCAGATGCAGAGATTCACAGCAAAGCACCAGGTTCAGCTCCCAAAGTCTAGTCAAAGAGAGGGAGGAGCTATAATATGAGCAAAGGGGTCGAGACCATGATGGGGATATCACTGAAATAGTTTACCTGAGCTGTTGGGAGCTCACTGACTACTGATGATAGTGGGGGAACCAGCATAGGACCAAACTAGGCCCTCTGAATATGGGTGACAGTTGTATTGCTGGGACAATCTGTGGGACCACTGGCAGTGCAGCCAGGATTTATTCCTAGTGCTTGAACTGGCTTTTTGGAGCCCATTCTCTTTGGAGCGATACTTTGCTCAGCCTAGATAAAGTAGTCCTGCCTCAAAGTGTTGTACTTGATTTTGTTGACTTCATAGGGTAAGTCTTTTTCTCTCTGAGGAGTGGATGGGAGGTTGGGGTAGGGGAAAGGTAGAGGGAAGGAAGTGGGAACTGGGATTAGTATGTAAAATTTCAATTAAATAATAATAAAAAAGAAATAGATATGATTATAGTTGGCGTTATTTTTGTTAAGCAGATATAATCATACTTATTGTGGTTAAACCAATATAAGTATTCATTTATGGTCTAAAACCTTTTGCCAAATCCAAAATACAGCTAAAGAACTTTATGTTCACAAGTAAGATAGTGGATCTCTCCGTAGTCAGAAGTTGGTGATTCATGATACTATTTGAATAGAAAACATGAAGGCAGTGAAGCTTTGTTTGTATTTGTGATTCATATTGATTAAATGTATATGCTTATTTCCTGACTAGAATTTTATGTAACCTTTATTATGACTCATAAACTAGATGCAATACTGAGGCTTAATGTATTCTTGTTGGACAAATGAATTGATGAATTTATGCACATTTATAGCAAAGTAAAATGAAAATGTAGGGGAAATTGTAAATGCCTAGGTGTCAACTGGGAATCAGTTGTAAGGATACATAGAACTTCAAAGGGATCGAGAAGCTTAAGGAAAGGTAAAGGCACAGAGCACAAGAACAAAAGCCTCCTTAAACCAGGCTGTGGAGACAGCTCAATCAGACAATGCCACACAGGCCAGAGAACCAGGGTTCGATCCCTGGGTCCCCTGTAAAAAGAAAGAACTAGAATGGTGGCATTCAATTTTAGTTCCTGTGCTCAAATTATGGGTAGAAGCAGGCAGATTCTGGTGGTTTTCTGGCTAGTTATTCTAGCCTAATTGGTGAGCTGCAGACTCATAAGAGATTTTGTTTCAAAGCAAAAACAAAACCAAAAGCTCAGGATGAATGGCACCTAAGTAACAACATGGAGATTGATCTTCAGCCTCCATACACATTCATTCAGACGTGCACAAACACACACACACACACACACACACACACACACACACACACACACACACATCCTCAAATATACTGCTTGTCTGTATTTGCTCTGTGAACTTGAGTGTGTGTTTAATCTTCTCTGATCTGGGGGCAGGATGAAATATGGCCTACCAATGAGATGGTATCTAAGAATATTTTCTGTGAGAATTAGGGTACAGGCACACTTATCCACATTCCCTCCCCTTTTTATCCAAATCCTGGATAAGTCAGAGAGCAAACGAATGCACTGCCCCAGAACTCCCATTTGGCCTTTTACTAACCCGCACTTTGCCGAGTGGTGTGGTCTGTGATAGGCCGATCACTTCATTTCAACCTTTCTTCCCGTAGGGATGACATGACTTTTAGGAAAAAGAAAAATAATCATCTTTTCCTGCACTGGGACATGTAAAGCATATCTTTCCACAGAAATAAACTCACTGCTAAAATGTCAATTGATACTTTAAGTAACAAACTGAGTTGTCATAGTAATGCCATGCTTATTAGGATGAAGTTAGAAAAAAACATGATTTACATTAATGGCAAATGCCCTTACTTATTTCTGAAATCATCTTTTATTAACAATGTTTTAAGGCAAAGGGAGATTTTTAGAAATAAATAATACTTTTATCAAGAAATAATTGTTGCCATCAAACATAATTGCAAATCCTACAGTAGTGAAGAAATTTTTATCACTGTATTGTTGTGTTTCCCACTGGAGGGGGAGGGGGAGGGGGAGGGAAATAGGAGGAGGTGGAAATTTTTAATAAATAAATAAATAGAAAGAAAAATGTTCTTTATACTAACAGTGAACTAGAAATAAAGTATTCAGTTGTTTCATTATCATGTGGATTAAAAATATGGTATGGGTAAGCCCACAGTCAAACTTTGATGTTATGCTAACATGTCATGGCTGTTGTGCTCATATCGATGATTAAACATTGCTATTTTGTCATTTCTAATTTGTTGAATTAAAACCAATACATAACATATTAGTTAATTTAATAATGTTTTTGACACTAAACTAACAAATAGCATTTCATGAATATATTTAGTTTTCCTATACAAGAAGTCCAGCTTTGAAGAGAATAAAATCTGGTGCAGGACATGACCTTAAATCTTGCTTCTTAGAGAGGAAATAGAGCTTGAGACTTGAAAGACAGCTCAATGCTGTTGCAGAAGATCCAAGTTCAGATCCCAGAAACCACATGGGCAAGAACACAATTGCCTGTAACTCTAGTTCCAGGTGATCCAGTACATTCTTCTGCCCTCCGTAGGCACCTGCACACATGGCATACTCATACATTGACATATGCACACATGTTGAATAATCGCTAGTCTCTAACAGTAGTACTAAGTAAGAAGAGATGTTCTAATGCCAGCTGACCCAGACCAAGCACTAATTTAATGGTGATAATAATAATGAAAAGTAATACTAATGTTTATTAATGACATACTAGCTACTATCTAAAATTATTTTTATAAATAATTGCAACAACCCACACGACCTGTGTGATGTTCCTATTTGCAGACCTCAGCTGCCCATAGTGAGATCATGTTGTCATCAGAATTAACCTGGTAGAAATTGGAGATTAGATGAGATTTTGGAGAAGTTTAAAAAGAACCTCGCTGACTAAAGCCAATTTTACCCAGGATCATTCTGTTTCACAGATTTTAATTAACAGTTTGAAATTCGTAATATTACTTGAATTTCAGACTGGTGAAAATTGAACACTGTATTAAAGGATCCCAGGCGAAAGGACACGAGTTGCGTCACAGAGACTTATTAAATGTGATGGAAACTCAACAGATGAATGCCGGCAAACAGGTGCAAGAGCTCAATTAATTTTTAAACCCTACGACTCGGGAGGATTGCAATGCATCGTGTTGACAGCCCCAGCACGTTGCTAATTTCATCCATGAGCTTAAAAATCTCAATACATTAGAGCATGTGAATGTATTAAATTTTAAAAAGTGGGACTAGTACTAGGGTATCCTAAAACTGAAAATGTTAATTTTTCTATAGGACTTGAAATCATTTGTCTGGTGAAAAGACGGGTTTGTTTTTATTACTGAACTTAGACTGCTTTTATGTACAAATTGAATTCCATTATTTATGTCTAATATAGACTGTTGTTACTAAGCATAACTTTGTAAATCAGAAAAAAAACTAGCAATTCACAAACAGTTTCCAGCTTCTTCATTGACATGTGAAAGACGTTTGCAATCCGTTCAGTGATAGTATTAAGTGGTAAGGGAATGCTGAAGTCTTTTGGGAATCTTTTTGGATGGTATAGTTGAAAATGGTAAATTGAGAACTAAAAGTAGGTTCTGGGACCACTTAAGACTGTGATGGAGATGGGTGGGGGGCATCTCCACAAAATTCTACACACATGAACTCTTAAGGGACTATTTGAGAATTTCATGGAGATGGGGAACTTCACCACATAACCTTGCACACATGAACAGCCTTAGAAAGAGTTGAGTCAGAGAAGTTTTACCTCTAAAGTACCATTTCTTGTGTATCACTATTTTTGAGTCAGACTGGAAAGATACCTTTTATCCAGTAGGTTTTCCTCCTTGTGCTTATTGTTCACCAGTCTGTGTATCTGGGATTGGGGAATAAGAGTTAGTAGTCCCGGGCTTTTTACAACCAAGTATGAGTGAAATGTATACTGCAAAGTACTGAGTTGAAGTAGGTGGTGAAAATTAGGACACACACACGAACACACACACACACACACACAAGTATGAGTGAAATGTATACTGCAAAGTACTGAGTTGAAGTAGGTGGTGAAAATTAGGGCATATTGGTGAGTGTTAAGGGTATGTAGATGGAAACTTCAAGAAAGAAAGGGCATCCTCTCAAAGGAAAGGGGCTAGAGAAGAAAGCCAAGTATGCCCCCTTCTTACTGTTAAATCATGTGTTTATGATAAATGTGTAACAACAAATGTTTGAAAAATATTTTATTTTATGTCATGATTTCTGAAGAAACTTTAAAGAAAATAAAATCAACAGGGCTTAATTCCTCAAGCTTTTTCCAGAAAAAAATACTTTATTCTACTTTGTATATAAGCTTACTCCTTCCAATGTTTGCTTAGCTGGAGCATATTTAGCAATCCTTTTAAAACATAGAAACAACTGTAACACAACTCCTTCCTAACAGGTGACTTGGGTGCATTTGATTCTTAATCAAATATGTGTAATCTGCACCTACCCAAAAGTCGAGATAATGGCACCAGGCACAACTGTTGCTTTTATAACCCACTATCAAGGAAGCGGATGAAAGGGGGAGACAAATGTCCAGTCTAATAACCTGAGCTAACAATAAGTTATTTTCAGTAGAATGAAAAGGACAAAAGCCAAGGGTATTCATTTCCATTCCCAGGTTATGAGACCAGGGAGGTTGCTGCTTTCACCAGATGCACAGTCTCTAGGGTTGACAATGTACATCTTCCCCAGGGACATGAAGAGAGAAAGCCAAACTCTTGCAACTTGATGCGAAGAGATTTGACATCCATTAAAACATCTCTCAGTAACAAGCTATTCAGGTTTAGAGTAAAGATTCTATACTTGGTGTTTCCCAGAAAATGAGATTGTTTCATGAAACACCCGACGTGGAATCAGAGCCTGTGTAAGCCACTCTGAACCTGGTGCCATCATTCTAGCTTCCTTTCTTCCTAATCAGGAAAGAGGAGATGAAGAGATTTGCTGAGCATACCATCTTAAAATTGCTGCCTTATTTTGAGTGCATTTAAGCCAAAGATGATCCTAAGGACACTGAATTCTATGCACAATGCTATGGTGAAGTTTCACAACAAAAACAACAAATAACCAGAAATCTTCCTTTTCTTTTTGCTACTGTGTCTTTGACAGTCGTTATAACATCGCTTTTCATTCTTATTAAAGGGTTTCAATTCCGTCAGGTCAATGATGACATATGTTTAAATGTTTTAATCTTCAGTATTTAACCTATTAAAGATTTTAAATATTGGCTAAATGACTTCCCCAAGTGTCCAATAAATTGCTCAAAAATGTTAATTTTCTTTTAGAGTGTTTAGTTCTCCTATTTATTACCAAAAAGGGAGATCAGTGGTGTTTTAAGGTCATGGGTTTCATCCACATACAATGCCTGCAAATTTTGGAGGCAACATTTGACCCCTTGATTTTTCTTTATTTGTTTTTTGTTTCATTTGGTAATGTTGTTTAGCTTTAATCAAATATAAGGATATCTGCTTCTTACCTCTCATAATTTGGGTAAGGATTTATTGACATAATTAAAGCAGATAAACATGATTAACAGAAAGTCTGCTTTCAGCATTTCTCAAGTGTATTACCTGTAAAATAAATTATACGGAGTAATTAGTTTTTGAAAATAAAAGCAGCTGGAGAGATGGCTCAGTGGATTAAGTGTTTTCCATGAAAACCAAGGAATGGAGTTTGGATCCCCAGCATCCATATAAAAGCCAGGTGTGTGCAACCTGGAGGCAGAGACAGAATTTGGGCCAATATGGCTAGCAAGACTAGCCTAAATTGGAGAGTTCTGTATTCAGCAAGATACTCTGCTTTAATATAGAGAGTGAAAAGTCATTGAGGAAGACAATATCAGATTTTCCATTTAATGCCCATATTAATTAATGTGCATGCACAAACTCATACTCATATATGTGTGAACACACATGTACACCACACAAAATCTTGAGAAACATTGAGGAAGATCTTTAAATAGTTATATTTAGGACTTTACCATGGTCATTGTGGCTTAGCAGAGGAGTGTGGCATCTTGCATTTTTTATACCTCTGTGATAGAAGCATTCTGTTGTTTGGTTGGGATTTGAGGATGTTACGTTTTACTATGCCACTTTCATGGAAACATCAGTTTAGAAAATATAATATAGACAACCAGAAATCTTCCTTTTCTTTTTGCTACTGTGTCTTTGACAGTCATTATAACATTGCTTTTCATTCTTATTAAAGGGTTTCAATTCCTTCAGGTCAATGATGACATATGTTTAATTGTTTTAATCTTCAGTATTTAGCCTATTAAAGATTTTAAATATTGGCTAAATGAATGAATGGTGTATTGTTAAGCATATGCATTTGTTGGGTTTTTGCAGGATATTTTTGTAATAATGTGAACTATAATTGTTTTAGTCTAGAAATCTACTGGTAACTTTAGATGCACTAAATAGTCAGACTAAATAAATGGTCCAGCAGAGCAAGACTGTGGAAACAAAGAGTGGATTAAAATGACTCACAATATATTTTATTGTTGTGAAACTATGCTTAAGAAATAAGATACCTGTGTAGAAAGATATCGTATGAAAGCTACAGAAATAAAAAAGCAGAAACAGAAAAAATGTAATAAAAAACAAAATAAAAATGTTGTACTCTTAAAATGATAGAATACAAATTGTATAATTTACAATGCAAGAGAAGTTTAGAATTTTAATTATGGAAAATAATCTCCTGGCAAGATGGTTGGAACATAATCTGGATGGTTCATGTTAATGAGGCTCAGGTGCTTATTCATAGCACCAGTTATAAATAGTCATCATCAAATCAAAAACAATAAATTCTAAATCCTCATAATTTAAATATATAAACAATACTCTGTAAATTTGAGGGTGTACCATTAATTTATGCATTAGAAACATTTTGAATACTGACCTACTCCTCACTTGTTAGTGTAGAATATTTGGCAAATCTTTTTTTAATTGTTTTTATTTGAGCTATATATTTTTTCTCCACTCCTCTCCCTACCTCTCCCCTTCTACCCTCTCTCATGATCCCCATGCTAACAATTTACTCAGGAGATCTTGTCTTTTTCTACTTCCCATGTAGACTAGATCCATGTATGCCTCTTTTAGGGTCCTCCTTGTTATCTAGGTTCTCTGGGGTTGTGAACTATAGGCTAGCTTTTCTTGTTTTATGGCTAAAAGCCACTTATGAGTGAGTACATATTATAATTGTCTTTCTGGGTCTGAGTTACCTCAATATGATGTTTTCTAGATTCATCTGTTTATCAGCAAATTTCAAGATGTCATTAGTTTTTTTTTCCTACTATGTAGTACTTCATTGTGTAAATGTACCACATTGTCCTTATCCATTTTTTTTTATTGAGGGGCATTTAAGTTGCTTCCAGATTCTGGCTATGATAAATAATGCTATTATTAACATAGTGGAGCTCATGTGCTTGTAAAATGATTGAGCATCCTTTGGGTATATACCCAAAAGTTGAATTGCTGGATCTTGAGGTGGGTTGTTTCCTAATTTTCTGAAAATTGCCATACTGATATCCAAAGGTGCTATACCAGTTTGTACTCCCACCAGCAATGGAGGAGTGGGCCCCTTACCCCATATCCTCTCCAAAATAAGCTATCATCAGTGTTTTTGATCTTGGCCATTCTGACAGGTATAATAAGATGGAATCTCAGAGTTGTTTTGATTTGCTTTTCTCTGATGGCTAAGGATGGTGAACATTTTCTTAAGTGTCTTTCAGCCATTTTAGATTCATCTATTGAGAGTTCTCTGTTTAGGTCTGTACCCCCTTCTTTACTGGATTATTTGTTGTTTTGATGACCAATTTCTTGAGTTATTTTTATATTTTGGATGTCAGCACTCTGTTTGATGTGGGGTTGGTGAAGATCTTTTCCCATTCTGTAGGCTGCTGTTTTGTCTTGTTGACAATATACTTTGCTTTTCAGAAGCTTCTCAGTTTTAGGAGGTCCCATTTATTAATGTTGCTCCCAGAGCCAATGCATTCAAGTGTACTTTCTCTTCTATGAGGTTCAGTGTGGTTGGTTTTATTTTGAGATCTTTGATCCATTTGGACTTGAGTTTTGTGCATGGTGATAGATATGGATCTATTTTTATTCTTTGACATGTTGATATCCAGTTATGCCAGCACCATTTGTTGAATATACCTTATGTTTTTTCCATCTTATAATTTCTTGCTTTTTTGTCAAAAATCAGGTGTTCATAGGTTTGTAGATTGATATTTGGGCCTTCAATTTGGTTTCTGTCTGTTTTTATGGTGTTTGGCAAATCTTTAAAGTTCCCCTTCACTACCCACTCTGTTTTACACCTGACAGTAAGAGAGAAGCAAATTTGTGAATGGTATCCACCAGGGAAGTTTTTTCTAAATGTACACTAAATACTACTTAAATGCTTTTAATATTTCATATTCACAAAAATGCAGTGTTCCAGAATTATCAGTGTGACATCTTACAACTGGAAGACACACTCAGAAACTGAGTGTATACCTCACACCCACAGCCATAAAGAGAAAGGCTTTTCTGAGGTTAGGACCATTTTTGTTCCCCAATGCTGTCTTACTATATGTGTGACCATTCATTTGCTTTTGTTGTAAGGAACTGCTTATTTGTCCCAGTCACCCAGAACCAAAATAATCACACAGAAACTGTATTAATTAAATCACTGCTTGGCCCATTAGCTCTAGCTTCTTATTGGCTAACTCTTACATCTTAATTTAACTCATTTCTATTGATCTGTATGTCACCATGAGGTTGTGGCCTACCAGCAAAGTTCTAGCAAAACTATCTCCAGCTGCTGTGGTTCCATAGCGTCTCTCTGACTCCACCTTCTTCCTCCCAGCATTCTGTGTAGTTTTCCCCACCTAGTTCTGTTCCCCTATAGCTCTGCTATATGCCCAAAGTAGTTCCTTTATTCATTAACCAATCAAAGCAACATATAGACAGAAGGACCTCCCACATCATGCTTTTCCTTAGTAACATGTGATTTTGTAAATGGTGTACTTATAGATGTTTAATCATGACTTAGATGACAACAGCTATTAAACTATAATGACAACATGTAAAATATCAACAGAAATACTATGTTCTTGGATTAATGTGATATTAAGATAATGTTAATTATTATTCAAACTAGCCTAGAAAGTTGCTGTAATTCTATTTATACTACTACTTTCTGTATATGCCTCATTAATTATTTATTTAATTTGGAATTATAAATGCAAAAGAAATATCTAACACAGCTTTGAAAAGATGGTTATTATGGACTAGTATGGTTACCAGGAAATTACCCCAAATGACAAAATCTAGCATAAGGAGCCAATAATCATTATTTAAAATAGTTTTCTATTGGTACAAAAATAGAGAAATGCATTAATGTAAAACAATTGAGAATGTTGGAATCCTTTCATCTGTATCTTGAAATACAGTATTTCATCAGAATCACGATGTGGTAAGTCAATAGGGGAAATGTAGCATTTACAAAATAGGAGTGCTGGACCTCATACTGTAATGAAAGTTATTTTTCATGTGCATCAAATACTTATACATACAAACAAACCCAGAAATATATCAAAAATAAAGCTTATAATGTTGGAGCAGAGGAAGCTTTCTTCATTGTGATATAATCTAATACATTAGTAGATAAAATGGAGAAACGTGGGGAGGGGAAGACTGGATGACTCAGTGGAAGAGAGTGCTTACTTTGCAAGCTTGAGAACTTGAATTTGAATCCCAGCGACCATGTAAAAAGCCAGGTCTGGTTAGCCCCCCTCCCCCGTTATTGTGGAGCAGGGACAGTAGACGTGGACATTACCTGGCAAGCCGGCCTAGCCCAGATGTGGGCTTCTGGCTTTGAGAAATTGCCTTGAGACACATAAGACAGAGAGCTAAAGGGGAAAGCATTGCATGTCCTGTAGCTTCCTCCTGCACAGGCACTCATACCTGCATATACATGTACATGTACAAATACTGCCGCCCTGCCTCCACCCCATCATACACACATAATTCATCACATACAGATTTTTCTGGGTTGGCATTCAGTCCACACACCACAAAAACCTTAATTTCTGTATAGCAGAAAAATCTATAAAATTTAGGTCATAATCTAAAAATTTGATTTATATATGATAGAACAAGGGTTAATATTATTATTTAATAAACAAGTCTCCCAAATCAATGAAGGTAAAAAGCAACATCACATTAAGAACATGAGCATAAGATTTATTCAAGCAATTTACAGCCGGAATCAAATGGCTATTAGATTTGAAAAGATGCCCAAGCCTACTAATTGCCAATGAATGCAAATTAAAACAACAGTCCACTATCATTAGCCTACTATTAGACTAGTCAGGATGAAATAGTTATTCCTCATACTGGCAAGGATGTGGGGATATTGACTCTATAATATACTATTGATGGAAGTAAATTGGTGCAATCTACTTAGAGGGTAAATTTAGAAGTATTGATCCAAATTTAAATGGGCAAAAATACTCTTTGACCTAAATAATTCCAATTCTGTGGACATTTAAAGTTATCATACAGGGTAAGCACTTTGTTCAGATTCTGAGTTCCAATATACTCTGTAGGCTTTTAGTGTTGTACAGAAATCTAAATTGTGCAGTTTACATATTTATTACAGGCTGATTGAAATTTAAAAAAAAAAATGAAAATATTTTACATGTTCCTGTTATGGTGACAATATGAACTTGACCTCATAAAGCCACCTTTATCTTATCTACAATTGTATTCTGAGCTATCTGGGATGTGATTAGCAATATAAATACTTGATAAGTGAAAGAACAAAATGAATTATAGAGCATCTATACAGCTGAAGTTACTTTTCAAAATAAGGTAAGTAAACCAAGTGATACATTAGTTTGCAGTTCATTATCTTATATATACTTATGTATATGCATAAGTATATATTTACACATCAAGACACAAGGAAGCATGCTTTTTGGTTGACTCTTGGGAAGAATTTTTAAAGTAACTATATTGGCAATTTATTTCATATGCAACAACATTTTTGTTGGCTTTTGCATTTTAAACAGTGGCTATGTTTATGCAGTTTAAATTGCTTAAGATCTTAAAGGATTTTTAATGTAAAGTTCTAATTTTATTTTTCAAAAGAAATATGTAAACATTATGTTCAATTTGCATGTTGACAATGTATCATCCATATAGTAAGGGTTTGCAAGTTTGCATTTCTTGAGGTAAAAATTACCTGCAGGTGCTCTGTTTTGTGTGCAAATGCTTGATGGATTAAGACAAGCCCAACAATTATCCAATATAATTAGATCCATGCAATCATGTGTGTTGAAACGTTGAAATTGCTAGCAAATTTGAGGCCTCAATTATCCCATTAACATCATAATTTAGTACCCACAATCACATTTGATACAATGGTCTGGACCTCTACCATGATTTTTTTTACTATTATT
>NW_004949096.1:4151039-4155466 GCF_000317375.1 Microtus ochrogaster | reverse complement strand
GATAGGGAACCTGAAATGATCCTATCCTATAGCCATACTGATGAATATTTTGCATATCACCATAGAACCTTCATCTGGCGATGGATGGAGATAAAGACAGAGACCCACACTGGAACACTGGACTATATTTTTATTTTTTAAATTGAGCTATATGCTTTTCTCCCCTCCCCTTCCCTTCTGCCCTCTATCATGATCCCCATGCTCACAATTTACTCAGAAGATCTTGTCTTTTTCTAAATCCCATGTAGATTAGATCCATGTATGTCTTTGTTAGGATTCTCATCATTGACTAAGTTCTCTGGGATTGTGAATTGTAGACTGGTTTTCTTTGCCTTATGTCTAAAACCCACTTCTGAGTGAGTACATATTATATTTGTCTTTATTGGTCTGGGTTACCTCACACAGTGTGATGTTTTCTAGCTCCATCAATTTTCCTGCAAATTTCAAGATGTCATTTGATTTTTTTTCCTACTATGTAGTACTTCATTGTGTAAATGTACCACATTTTCCTTATCCATTTTTCGATCGAGAGGTATTTAGGTTGTTTCCGGGTTCTGGCTATGACGAATAATGCTACTATGAACATAGTTGAGCACATGTGCTTGTAAAATGATTGAGCATCCTTTGGGTATATACCCAAAAGTTGTATTGCTGGATCTTGAAGTGGGTTGTTTCCTAATTTTCTGAAAATTGCCATACTACATGAATGATAAAAGGAAGAATGATATCCAAAAGTGCTATAGCAGTTTACACTCCCGCCAGCAGTGAAGGAGAGTCTTACCCCACATCCTCTCCAAAATAAGCTGTCATCAGTGTTTTTGATCTTGGCCATTCTGACAGGTGTAAGGTGGAATCTCAGAGTTGTTTTGATTTGCATTTCTCTGATGGCTAAGGATGTTGAGCATTTCCTTAAGTGGTTGGTTTTGAGAGACAGAATATGAAGTTGGGAATGTAGGGATAGCATGGAGAAGATCTGGGAGTAGTTTGGAGAGAGGAAAATTATGACAAATATATAGTATGAAAAAGAAGTAAATTTAAAAAATACTTTGTCTCTTGGCCTCAAAGAAATATCATGCTCTTTTAAGGTCCTGGCTCTATGTAATGAACCACTGAAACTGACTCTTTAGGTCCAGAGTAGAGCTAGTTATCTCATTTTTGTCGAAGGTATGCTGGGGCTTTAGAAGGAAACAGGAAACAGCTCCTGCTGTCAAGAAAATCAGAGACAAATCTGTGAGTTTGGTAAATATGGGGTAATTGTGATGAGTTCTACTTGGGCTAAGCACACCTTTTCCCACATAAAACTAATATACATTGTCCTATGTCAGCCAAATCTGTTAATAAAACACAAAAAAGATAATTTTCTCCCTTTATAAAACCAAACCACCCAAATTGTGGTTGAGACCATATTTTCTGTCTTGGCTACTTTATTCCATAATTGAATGAATTAGGTATACTAGACTCCATGATTAAACTCAGGAAATGGAAAAACAGACAAATTCTATTTCTGATTTTAAAGAAAAGCCTGTGGGAGATTAGGATGAGGTGACAGGTTACAAAACTGAACTCCTTAAAGGCTGGGACCATGTCTCACTTTCATTAATATTCTCTTTTTTAATGGCCTAATCCAGAGCCCAACATCTGAGAAGGTAGTGAATCTGGTGTGGTTTTGAATCTTTTTCCCCAGTGACTTGTAAATAGATGTTTCTATCTAATCTCTGATAGTCATGAAAAGTCCATCCTAGCACTCTTGACCAGTGACTGCAACAAGGAAATCCATTTAGGGATTCTCACGATGACAGGATGCTTACTTGTCTCTCAGCTTAATAACTGGAAAAAAAAAAAGCCTTGATGAATCCTTCATGTTTGGTAGACCTTTTCATTTGTATTTTTTTATTTGTATTCTTGCTAGTTGGTGCTTTGTTCTTATTGCTTTTGAACTCTCTTATGGATACCTTATATTCTTTGTGTGTATTGTGCATGTGTGCATGCACACGCGCTTATAAGTAAAATTTAGAGATCTATGATAAGTGTTGCCCTCAGTTGCTCTTCCTGCTTTTTGAAATAGGGTTTCTTCAGTGAAGCCGAAGCACATCAATTTGACTTAGCTGTCTGGCCAGTGAAGCCCTAGTGTTCAACTGTCTCTAGCCCCAAAATTACTGGGGCAACAGACATGTTGCTATGCCAGGCTTTTACTGGACACTCAGGGTCTGAACCCAAGTCTCATACTTGCACAGCAAGGATTATATTGACTAAGCCATTTTCCATTCCCCCTTTTATTCCTTATTAGTTTTATTTTACAAAATCTGAATTATCTTTCTTCCTTCTTGTAAGCTATAAAAATAAAGCACTGATATTAATGAAAAGAAGCCTTGGAAATTACTTTATCCAAAACAGAGGAGGATGTGTGACAGATATTCTTAGCAACACTGAAATGCTTCACAAAGCCCGACACTTCTTGTTCTCTGAAGATAGGACAGGAAAGTCACTGGACCATATTTAAAAATCCTCTCTAGGAAATCCGTTGAATATAGTCCACATGAGAATTCCATAAACAATAGAATGAGAGCGTAATAGTTTAATAATAGCTTGTTATTCTTTGACCTAGATAGAATTGAAAGATTTCGTGTTCATTTTCTGTCACTACATAGCATTGCAAAGGTCAAAGGGGACCCTCCTGAAGAAAAGCATGTCTCATTACAGGGATCTTAAGTTGTGGTCTCCAGGTTTCTATATGGTATGGATATGTCTAATGTGAATATAGATTATATAAACTTGAAATTGTACTATATAGTACATTAACATAATTTTACTTTATGTTACTACTTTGAAATAAAAAAAAATTTGTTTAAAAAATAAAATTGGCCAAGATCCTCACAGTGTACAGCTAACTTACTGTCAGAATTATAAACTCTCTATTATGAGGCCATAGGAAAGTGCCATTTTTTTCTATTTCTAGGATTACTCCAGATATCAATTGATTATTTTTATTATTTTGTTATAAAAAAGCCTTTTTTATTTCAAAAACATATTCATTGACAGTAGTCTGCAAACATACATTGTGCTCTCAACTTTTCTCTATTTTGTGAACTTAGATAAGATAAAGCCATTTATGAATAATTCAGTACTATGTTTAAAATTATATCCTGAAATGAATATATTTGAAATAAAAATTCTATTATAAAGTATCAAGTTAAGTGATTGCCACAAATAACTTGCTCTTAATTTCTATAAGATTGTAAATATAATGGTAAATTTAAATCATTTTAAAGCACCCTGTAATATTTGTTTTGAAACTGAATTTTACATGGTATTTCTCTTTTGAACGTGGTGT
Organism: Microtus ochrogaster; assembly: GCF_000317375.1. Taxonomy (NCBI): domain Eukaryota; kingdom Metazoa; phylum Chordata; class Mammalia; order Rodentia; family Cricetidae; genus Microtus; species Microtus ochrogaster. The sequence continues at coordinate 4,152,135 of NW_004949096.1, read as the reverse complement.
TGCATTCTGTAAAGTCTGAAGTAGCTAAGAATCCAGTCTTTTTCAAGCTTCCTCTAAATCTGAGCCTTAAATAATGACTCACTAAATTTTGTTTAGGTCCTTAGAATTCTGTGAAACTCATTTCTCAGTGATCCAAACTATTTTTTGTAAAAACGTGAGGCATCAGTTAACAGATGAAAAGAAATTGACCTAGCTTTTCTCTTCTAGCAGTGATATCTTGTTTCTGAGAGTCCCATCAGGTTGGAGGATAAATTTCTAGACTCTAACCTTTTCTAGCATGTAGGTTTCCAGGGAACAGAGTGAGCTTGTCATGATTGTCTATTTAGATACCCAGGTTCTTCATACTTTTGTATGTTACTTCCCTCTTGTATAATGAAGTTCACAGAGAAAATTAATATACAACACTGATTGTCCTGATACTGTGTAAACATTATAAAATGTGAGATAAGCATACATATCCTTGTGTGATTTACTTTTTTTCAAGAAGCATATGTAAGGTATTAAAATACTAGGATTTCATTCGTTCTTGTAGATGTTCATTCATAAGAAATGTAGGATGAAAATATAATTTCTTTGGAATATTTACTAATAGCCTGCTCTTAAAGGTAAAATTCTTGTGTAAACTCATTGGCATTTCTAAGGTATAGTTATATTATCTTTGCCAATGCAAGCTTGTATGAAACATCATTTTTGCTCATCCCAATCCTTAACCTGTGCAGAGCAAGTCTGTCTTATGTGCATGTTGCAGAGTGTTATGGAGACAGTACCTTCTTTACTCTGCACTTTGCTCCTTTTGTGTTTAGATTCAAATATCATTAGATTTGTGATTTGATTTTTTTCTTTTTCTGTGGATTTTTATTACATTTCAAAGCAAAACTTTTTAATTTTCATAAACTCACAATTTACCATACTCTTCCTTTTATCACTCATGTTGTATATATTTTAAACAGTATTTATTTTCCCCAATACAAGTGTTGCGTTCTGGCGGGAAAGGTATCATGGCAGTCGGGAGCCAAGGAATACCACAAAGTTACATTGCATAACAAACCTCACAGAAGAAATTTATTGGGAAAGACACAAGAGGGTGGCTACCTCT
>NW_004949096.1:4140479-4150939 GCF_000317375.1 Microtus ochrogaster | reverse complement strand
TTTTCTCTCGTACACTGAGCACTCTTCTCCTTTCCCCAAAAAAGTTCAGTTTATTTTGCCCAAGAAGTCTTTGGAGTGGGGCCTGCCATGGCCTGTGGTCAACCTACTAGGGATCAGATTTAAAAAAAAAACAAAAATTCAACTCTTCCTCTTCCAACAGCTATCACAGGCCAATGGCTTCTCAACAAGGGGTGGGACTTGGTGCTCTCCTGGCCACCTCTTTGCTGGGAGTTTGTTTGACCTAAACTTGCATGTGTCCTCTGCATGCTTTCATAATCACTGTAAGTGCTCTTCTTGTTGTGTTGGGAAAACACTGTCTCCTTGAAGTCATCTGCTACTACCACTGCCACCACCAGCTCTTAAATTTCTGCCCCTCCTTCCAGGAAGACTCTTGTGCCGTGAGGGGTAGATTGTGGTCCATAGGTCCTATTCATGGCTGAGCATTCCCCAGTCTCTTCTCCTCTGTGCACTGACTTATCAAGGAGCTGTTATTTTCTTTGCTGCTTTTATGATTTTTCTTACTGTCTTTAGCTTGTAGCAGTTCAGTTATGATGCACCTAGATATGGTTTTCTTTATTTTATTTTCAGCACATTACACTTTTTATTACTATAAGCTAATGGTTTTTGCAAAGTTGTGAAATTTTGTAATAATATCTTCAAAATATTGTCTACTCCTTCTATTTCTTCCTCTTTGATTACAGTTGTTGAGCTATAAAAGTTAGTTATGCTATATGGTTTTAAAAGAAACTATATGGTTATAAAAGAAAATTAAAATAAGAGGAAATTATTACTGAAATATCACTTTCTCAGAAAATTTAGTTTTTTAAAAGTGCACACTATATGACATTTACATAGCAAATGTTAATGTTGCCTGTCTTTTTTCCTTATTCTTACAAAATCTCTCTAGGTGCCTTTCCTACCTCAGCTGTCTATGCAAGAAAGGACTTGCTACAAAGATCTACCCACATTGCTACCAAGACGTTCCAAGCTCTTCGCATCTTTGTGAACAATGAGCTCAATGAACTCTATATGGGACTGAAAACAGCGCAGAAATTTCTGAAAACTGGTGGTCGTCTTGTTGCGCTCTCCTTCCATTCTTTAGAAGATCGCATTGTCAAACGATTTTTGCTTGGGATAAGTATGACAGAAAGATTTAACCTCAGCATCAGACAGAAGGTAAGGCAAACTGCACAGCTGGATTCAAATCATGAGAGTGAGGGGAGCTCTGGAAGAGCTCCTCTGATGTGGGATCTGATTCACAAGAAGGTGCTTACCCCAGAAGATGAAGATGTCCAAGATAACCCCAGAGGGCGCTCAGCCAAGCTCAGGGCGGCTATCAAATTATGAGGATCTTATCATCAAAGTTTCCTTCTATACTTCTATTTTTTTCTAATTGAAAACCTTGTTTCTGAACAGTTTAATGCAATGTAAAGTATGGGGCAGCCTGGAAATTAGTGGTATTTAGTATTTTTATCTCTAAGGATAATAAAGGAAGTTTTAACATGACATAAAAACTTTCACTCACAGAGCAGAGAGTCTCAAAACTGTAAGCACTTGTTGATCTCTGCATTGTATTTGAATTATAAAATTCAATTCTTTCTTTAATGAGGAAATGGAAAAACTATGACATTGTATTAAGCTAGGTTTGTAAACTCAAGCTGTCAAAAGAAAGATAATCATATTTGTATGCTCTAAATTCCAAATTGAGTTATTTACATTTCCAACAGACTTTCTATGTCTCAAATAATTATGATGATTATGGAACAAATTATAGTTTCTCCTAACTATAACTTTTTCAAATGTAAACTTTTTATTATTATTATTTAAAATCTGCCACACTGATGATTTTCACTAGCAAAGTCAGCTCATTGCTTTGGTGGCATTTCTCAGTATGATCCATGTTTCATGTATTTCAGAGTAATCACATAGAATTTCCCTAACAGCCCGCATGGAAAATGTGAAGCCCAGAACTTCTATTTGATGCCAAGTGTATCAATTGCTGTAATGTATAATACCTGTAGTGAGCAATGTAATCTCTCATTTGCATCTTGAGGTTTTTTTTTTTAATTTTAGACATCATGCAAGTAGTAAGTTTGTTTTTTATGGCGTTTCCATGAAAGTAAAGCATTGTATTGATTATTCTCACCCCCAATACTCTTCTCTTTCGCTTCCCCAATTCCTCCTTCCCTTACTGGACTCTCCCTCCCCTCGAATGGTCTCTTACTCTGCCTCATGTTGTCACAAATACTCTATTACCCTCTATATATCGCTCTCCCTCTCTTAGCCCTCTTTCTACTTGTATGTACATATTATATTCATATGTATATTTATACATAACACACATGTAAGTTTAAATATAGTTTCTTTGTGCATGTAATATTTGTAATATTTGTCCTTCTGATTCTGATTCTGACTTTTTTGCTTGATATAATGATATCCAGTTTCACTCTATTTTTGAAGATGAAAAATAAAATAACCTCATTTTGTAACTGAATAAAATCCCACTGCTTATATGCACTATATTTTATTAGTGTGTGCATGTGGTTTTTTTGTGTGTGTTTTTACACAGATGTGTACAGGTGCTCATACACTTGTGTTTGTTTAGGTGTAGGTCAGAGGTCAATGGCAGGTGTCTTTCTCAATCATTTTTTTGAGATAGGGTCTGTTAACTGACTTCAAGTTCACTGCCTGGTTGCAGTGTATTGCCATTTAGCTTCACGGATCTACCCATTGCTAGGTTTTCATCCTGGAATCATAGATTTTGCCCTTGTACCCTAGTAGTTAAGGAAATGATGCCAAGAACTGACAATGGATTCCATGAAATTAAAATCAATAAAAAGAGGCTGTGAATGTGATTATAAATGGACTAGTGAATAGACCATTCTTAAAATGTGAAGTACAGATGTGCAATATTCATATAAATGGCTAACATCTTTATACATAAAGGTATAGAAGTGAAACTTCATTGAGAGACTGTTTCTCCCATTCAGAAAAACAATCATTAGGAAAACAAACTTCATTGAGAGACTGTTTCTCCCATTCAGAAAAACAATCATTAAGAAAACAAATTCTGCTTCCTGGGGCCTCCATTTGTATCCCTCTTAGGGTCCTCCTTTTACCTAGCTTCTCTAGGGTTGTGGATTGTAGCCTGGCTATCCTTTGCTTTATGTCTAATATCCATTTATGAGTGTGTACATATCATTTGTCTTTCTGGCTCTGGGCTACCTCACTCAGGATGACTTTTTTTCTAGTTCCATCCACTTGCCTGTAAATTCCATTATGGCATTGCTTTTTACCACTGAGTAATACTCCATTGTGTAAATGTACCACATTTTCTTTATCCATTCTTTGGTTGAGGGGCAACTGTTATTTCCAGGTTCTGGCTATTACGAATAATGTTGCTATGAACATAGTTTAGCAAGTGTCCTTGTGGTATGATCTTTTGGGTATATGTCCAATAGTTAAGATCTCTTGGGTAAACTGGGAGGGGGTAGAAGGAAGAGGATGGTAATTAGAACATGAGGGTTTGAGATGGCCAAATTGGGGGAGGAACGGAGAGGCAGAACAATGGAAGAGATATCTTGATAGAGGGAGTCATTATGGGTATAGGGAGAAACCTGATGCTAAGGAAATTCCCAGGAATCCACAAAGATGACCACAGCTAAAACTTCTAGCAATAGTGGAGAGGGTGCCTGAACTAGCCTGACCCTGTAATCAGATTAGTGACTACCCAAACTGTCGTAGAACCTACATCCAGTAACTGATCGAGCAGATGCAGTGACACACAGCCAAGCACTGAGCTGAGCTCATGGAGTTCAGCTGAAGAGGGGGTAGGGATCATATAAACAAGGAGGGGTTAAGATCATGATAGGGAAAACCACAGAGACAGCTGAACTGAGCCAGTGGGAGCTCAGGGGCTCTGGACTGACAGTTGAGGAGCCTGAATGGAACCAAGCTTGCCCCTCTGAATGTGGATGACAGTTGTGTGGCTTGATCTGTTTGTGGAGCCCCTGGAACTGGGACCAGGACTTATTGAATTGGCTTTTTGGAGCCCATTCCCTATGCTGGGATATCTTGCCCAGTTTTTTTTTTTTAGGTTTTAATGTTTTATTTATTCTATACTTCACTCAAAATGCTTTATGCTTATTTTGTCTGAACAATTCACAGTATAATTACGGATGTTCAATGAAAGAGACTTATGGTTCTGGACTCAGTCTACTTGTGGTATAAAGAAGAGACACTAAACAGCCAATTTGTAATTTTTGATAGGATACATTTGTTATACATAATAAGCTATTTTAATATTATATTTTAAGTATGTTCACAGTATATTTTGATAATACATCTCCCACTTCTTGTTCCATTAATTCCCTTCTTTTTCCAACTAACATCCCTAAAATATGTAAGTCTTGTTTTTGAAACTAGTAAGTCTTATTAGTGTTGTTCATAGGAGTTGGGGTCTATACTGATACTTGGATGAGAGAGCATGGTGCTTCATTTTCTTCCACTTTAAACCACAGTAAACATCACAGTATTAGTGACATGGCTAAATCATTGAAACAATACTGAGTACCATAAGTAAGTACAGTATTTTATAAAGAGAATTCTCTGTGAACTTTTGCCAAGTTCCTAGGACAAGCTGATATCCATATGTTCTCATGTGCTGTAACACATAAAATATAAATGGGATCAAAAACTAATGAAAATCTTTAAATATGATAAAAACTCAACAATTAACTTTGATTAGTATATATATTTTAATAAAATTATCAAAAATGCACTAGAAAACACTTTTACGTATTTTACGTTCACTATCCAATTTATTCCATTGAAGTGTTATCATGTAGTTTCATAATTAGCTTATGTGAATTTTATCCATCAAGTTTTTATAGTTATTTCTATCTTGTTGGATTGAACTGTTCTCTACTGGTTTTGATGCAAGAGGAGAGGCCTGGTCTTGCCTCAACTTGGTTTGCCAGACTTTGTTGATGCCCCATGGGAGGCTGTGCCCCCTTCAAGGAGTGGATAGGGGGATAGAATGGCAGGAGGTGAGGGGCAGGAGAAGGGGAGGGAGGGGAACTGGGATTGGTATGTAAAATGAAAATAAAATTTAAATAAAAAAGAAAAGAAAATGAATTGTGGCCTGGGTGGACATAAAAGGAAAGCCTTGTACCTTCCTAGGCAAAGTGTGACTTAGTCTAGTCATTATGGAGATCAATTTGAAATTTCCTCAAAAAACAAAAAAAACCTTTAAAAATCATCTGGAAAGAACAGACTAACCTAACCTTAGCCAAGGAAGAGGTATATGAAGTGGTATGAAGTAGAAAAGTGAGAAATGGGGCAAGATCAGCTAAGCGAGGCAGGAGTTAAGAGAGTAGACTTGAGGCAGGGCTATAACTGTCATCGTTAAGGTTTTATTCCTGTGCAGAGACACCATGACCAAGGCAACTCTTCAAAGGAAAACATTAACTGGGCTTGCTTACAGTTCATTTAGTCCATTGTCATAATGGTGGGAAGCATGGTGTCATGCAGGCAGACATGGTGCTAGATGGGTTTCTGAGAGTTAACATCTGGATCCACAGGCAGCAGAAGTGAGCCACTAGGCCAGGCTTGAGTTTCTGAAATTTGAAAGCCCCTCAGTGACATACTTCCTCCAACATGGCCACACCTATTTCACTAAGGCCATACCTCCAACAGTGCTATTCCCTAAGAGTCTGTGGGGGCCATTTTCATTCAGACAACCGCAATAACCTATACTGAAGACCTTTGTAAAAGATGTGGAAACCTAACCATAGTAGAAGCTTCCTACTATGAGTGTAAAAACTTTCCACAATATACACATATATAAATTCCCAGAATTCTCCTGTTCTTATTGCCTCACCTATACTTTCTGCCTGGCTACTAGCCAGACAGCATTTTATTAAAGCAATACAACTTACAAATCTTTACTTGGTACAAGATCATTGTCCCACAGCATATTTCCAAAGTTTTTTTTAAAAAAATCTTATTACAATTTTTGTTTTGAAATGATAAACAGATAATTATTATTCCATATACTTTCAAGAATAATTCCAAATTTCTTCCCCAAAATTGTGAAAGTATTCTTAATTGGACTTAATAATTACACACACGCACATACACACAGACACACACACACACACATATGCTCATACACACTGCTTCTCATTCAGTGTTCATGCAGAAAAGGATAACCATTCAGGAAAAAAGTCTAAGCTTACATATTTCTTTTTATACTCACTGCTTCCATTATCATATAAATTATTTCAGTTGAGATAATATTAATTTATATTATAACTTAACTCTTGGCAAATAAACATGAAGTGAAATTAGAAAACTAAGTCATACATCTTTGTAAGCCTATATTTTAACTCGTGTTTAAATGATTGCTGTAATATTTTAGCAGATATTTTATGTACTCAGCATTCTATCATTGAACAAAATAATCATTGAAATAAGGAAGTTTTGTGGATGCTTGATAAATATGAATTGGTAATAGAAATCCTAAATCAGAGACATATTTTTCTTAGAACTACTACGCCATGTGTTTAATATCAAATGGAGCTTTGTTTGCAAAGTCCACAAATATCTCAAAAGAATGGGTTGTAGAAACAAAATGTTTTTATATTTCTCAAATATCATATTTTTGTCCAATTTTATTTGGGGATAGATGCTATCTTCAGCTAATAAAAACACAAAGTGATTTAACAGAATTTTAAGAGAATATCTAAATATAAATTACTTTTTAAAGGTCTCATACACTATAAATTTTAAAAATAAAGATTTAATGGAATGCTTTATGTAAGATAACAGTGGTCATATTTCATAATACCTACCACAATGTTCTTCAAAATCTTTGTGGTTAATTTTCACCTCAAAATCCATTCAAATTACTAGACAAAAAGTAAAAATTATATAATATTTTGATGTATGAAGTAGAAGATTGTCCCTTTGGTAACAGAGTAGCACCTTATGCAATTTGTTGCCTTAATTACTGGGCAAATCATTTACCAGTAATAGTTTCAATGTTACTTATCTGATTATTCAAATGGTTGTATACAAAGATAAAAATTAAACATGGATATGAGATATTTCTGATTCTTGAGAAACTGTGTCCCATGATCTCCATCTTATATTTACCAATTAATATTCAACTGCCTTATTCAAATGAGAACTTATATTACTCATCTGTAAACATGAGTCCCATCACTCTCTCAAGGAAAGTATTATCCAAGTGTTACTGGAACTAACAAACTGAACAATGTAAATAAATACAACTACTGATGATAGAGAAAACAAAAACATTACCAGGCGGTAGTGGCACACGCCTTTAATCCCAGAACTCAGGAGGCAGAGGCAGGTGGATCTCTGTGAGTTTGAGGACTACAAGAGCTAGTTCCAGGACAGGTACCAAAGCTGCAGAGAAACCCTGTCTCGAAAAACTAAAAAGGTAAGAAAGAAAGAAAGAAAGAAAGAAAGAAAGAAAGAAAGAAAGAAAGAGAAGAAAAACACTTTTAAACATATGGTTACTGAATATCTAAACTTAGGTATGCTATTTAACTTCTACAATTCTTGTTTATTTCAATTCAAAACAAGAATGATATTTACACTTTGTAAAGAAGTTTTGTGTGAGTGAAACAGAGGATAATATTTATGCCTGAAATCACAACTAAAAATGAAGTTAAATAATGAACAGTCTAGAAACATAATGAATTGTGTGCTTATTTTGCTGACAAAGATTAGCATAATATACCCTATTATGTGTGTGCACACCATAATTTAGGATGTATATGCCTTATCCTCGTAGTTGTAAGTATAACCCAGTGTCACTCACAGCAATTGATAGAATTGTAATCCATTTATTCGGAAATTTTACTTCTACTATTTATTGAAAGCCTTTGGTGTTTGTCATACCTTGATGTTTTTAAAAGATACAGATATTGGTCTTGTGAAAATTCTGTTTATTTAAAACAAGATGGCATTAAAAGAATCAGCTCCTAAAGTTTTTGATATTTATTTAGGTTGGACAAAGCAACCTTGTATTCCATTAGTGTCTGTGATGTTAGAAACCTATGTAAGATTCTTCAGTGTATTCTATTAAGAAAGAATGGACAAAGTAATTTTGAGATACTAAGAGAGGATTGTTCCAGGGCTATAAAACACAAGGACAGAAAGACAAATGTGACACTTTTTCTCACATGAGAAAACTAGAATTACTAAAAATGAAAAGACAGCCTGCAAGCCATGAAACAATTGATAAAGTCAAAAGAAATAGTAGGGGAAAAAAGACAGTTAGGGGAGTGAATATGGAAATGTTACGGTGAGACATATTGAGCTTTAGTGCATGTACAAGTATCTACTTCATAAAATCAGAAAAGACCAAGATTGTGCATGTTGCACACTTTAAGGGGACAATAGCTATGAAAGGACTGATATTTTCAATGTGCTAATTCTCTTTGGTTTCACAGACCCAGAAAGATGTGTTCTTAGAATGGAATTAAGCCCTGCCCCTCCCTTCATCTAAGATGAAAATTCTTATTTCTTTTGTGCCCCCATATTTAAAACAAAACTAATCCTTTCTTTTCTTCCCATATTTTGCCTCTTTTCCAAGATTCAGTTCAATCAATTTTGCTTGTTTCCCCAGTCTCTAATCAGTAGTCTTAAAATGGCCATTTTAACGTTAGGAACTGATCCTTTTAATGCCATCTTGTTTTTCATAAACAGAAATTCCACAAAACCAAACAGTAGTAATTAAATAGGTCCTAGAAAAAGATAAAAGAAAATATATCAAGTGTTATATCATTGTTTTATATACATTAAATATGGAAGAAATGGAGGCTTAAATTGACAGCAAACTAAGATGTATTTATTAAGTAAGACATCACCTTTGGTAATGACAATATAATACCTATCAAACATCTAACTAAGAACAAGAAATCCAGTTTAAAACATACCTTTTGTATATACATATATATATATAACAAGTAGATTTATATAATATATTGTATTTATTATATAACATATACGTATATTACATATAATAAGATATCTAAGAGAAAAGAAAAAGTCAGCCTTGATAGTCATTAATTTTCATTCCTAAAAAAAGCTGCTGGAAGACTTAGGAACTTTGACCAGTCTTTTTGGGAGTACCTATGAACATGCAGTCAAATGGACTTTGAAATAACTGTACTTAATTTCAGATCATTAGACCTTGAAATAGGATTAAATTGACCTGGCTGCTAGATTCATTAACAAACGTTACTACCAAAAGTGTTTTAAACCCCCTTAAGATCACATTTCTAAAATAATTTGAATGAGTTTGTATATATAATGTATATAACTCAGCAAATTACCCAAAATGAAAAGATAATACAGTTTTTTAAAGGGAGAAGAATGTGAATAATGAAAACTCCCCTTGTGGGTTTAAGTGCATGGCCTAAATACATTTCTGGAAATAAAAGAGTTCTGAAAAGTAAAAAGGACAAACTGAAACATCTAGAATTGAATAGGACTCAGGAACAAAAGCTTAAGACCTCAGTGGATTTGAGAACATTTCCGACATGAGCTGGAGGTTTCTTTAAAGGGAGTATCTGAAATAAAGCAACGAGTAACATAAAGAAAAGGAAAAGGAAATGCACAAGAGAACTGTGAGTTAGAATCAAAATTCTAGTTCATGAAATTTCAAAAGGAAATAAATAAAACACACACACACACAAAGCATACTTGGAAGATTAATGGCTAGAATTACCTAAAAATTGGAATTAACATCAAGCTTTAGAGTCAAGAAGCACCACAAGTCCCTAGAGCCACTACAGATGGAAAGCAGTGGATACAGTCAAGGAATTTGGCTTGAAGACTATCAGAAATATCTTTATTGATATACTCTACTTAATACTGAGGCACAACATGTCGATAAATTTTGGTATGGAGACTGTGATATATACAGAATTTGTAAGCATAGAATTACAATAATTAGATAGGAGTTCCCATCACAAAATGTGATACAAATATATGACTTAAAATGTGAAATTAACAGAACTTGCTGAAATTATGAAATTTAGGAGGCATGGGTGAAGGATGTGTATATAAACTCATGTCTACATCTTAGGAAGCAAAGAGTCATTGTCAAGTGAGAAACATGTAATTTTTTTCTTTGAAAGTGTTTTACCCTTTCATACATTGTAATTTTGGTAGCATAAAGGGCTTTTCATGCAGAAAAAGTATTTTTCCTATTTTTCTTTTTTTGAAAATAGATTTTTTTCATATATTATTCTGATTAGGGTTTCTTCTCCCCCAACACGTCCAAGATCTTTCCCGCTTCCCCTCCCATCTGAATCCACACTTTCTGTCTTGCCTTAGACAACAAACATGAATGTAAATAATAATAATAATAATAATAATAATAATAATAAAATAAGATAAAACAAACCAGAAGAGGATCA